>NC_087067.1:1467248-1492981 GCF_963678635.1 Symsagittifera roscoffensis
GTGGTGGAATTTCAAATCATTTCTAAATTACTTCATTGAGCGATCCGGGTAGCGAAAAAATTTCAGCTTCTCTAAGCTTGTTGCATATTAGGCTCTTTTCCAGTTTCCCCCTTCAAAAATCCGAGTTTTATTTTTGTTTCACGGCTTAACGTGTTATTGTTTCACTTGTTATTACGGCTTAATGCGTGATATTACGCTGTAAAGTATGAAGAACAAATCATCTGTTCACAGTTGCCAATTTTTTCACCACACCAAATTTCATGCATTATGACAACGTTAAATAAACTTTTCAAAATTGAATTTCAAAGGGGGAAACTGACTGGAAAACAGCCGCATATTCGAGTGATGATACCTTGAAAAGTTCCAAGTTACTTCATGAGCCATGGGCTTACAAAACAAAACATTTTCTGAGCAGGTTCTATACAAGCCAACAAAATTTCCTACAGGTTCTATACTGTTATCAAAATTTTTCGGAGAATTAATCATTCCACAAAATTATTTCTGTTTTGTTGGCAGGCTTTTGAAAAAATATTTGTATTTAAATAGTTCCAGAGATTTCATAGAGCGAATCGTTTTTAAAATAAAATTGCGAAAAATCAAATTTTTGTGATGCGAGGTAGTTTGCTAAAATAAACTATTTCGAAAAAAGCTATTCAAATGATGGATTATAAAATATCTCAAATTCAATTTGTACAAAATTAGTTTCCCAAGCAAGCTATCCAAGCGAAAAAAATTTCAAACACTTCAAGTGACTTCTTAGAGCGAACCGGTTTGCAAGAAAAAAAATTGACCGTCTCGAAAAAAAATTTCAAAAAAAAGTTAAGGTTTTTTGTAAAGCAAATGGATCTCTAAAAACAATTTTTTGTTGGATCAAGGTACTCAAGTGATGAAATATTCTGAAATAAATGAAGATTTATCATAGAATGAATCATTTTGCAAAAAAAGAGTTTTTCTAAGCAAGCTTTTCAAGCGATGAAGTTATAAAAAAATTCAATTAATGTCATAATGCGAATCCTTTTGCAAAAATTGGAAGTAAGCTTTTCAAAGATCTATAACTTTGAAAACTTTTCTAGCGTGAATCAGTTCGAAAAAAAGTAATTTATTTTACAAGAAGGTTTGAGACTGAAATGAACATGTGCTTACAAAAAGTAGCACAAAAAAGAAAGATGATGCCTAGACTGAAAGTTGAATCAAAATCATCTGGTTTACATATTTTTTAAAAATAATAAAAAAGTCCAGACTTGACAATTTTGAAAGATCTAGAAAATTTTTGACCTTAATTTAAACGCTGAGTTTGAAAAATCTACATGAAAATTCTGAAAATTATTCGTTGAACTGAAAAATGTACGCTGAGTATGAAAGATGTACTTCTGATTCAATGTATTTTAAAATGCACTTTTACGCGAGTCTGAAAAATTTACTTGAGTTTGAAATGTTCTTGAAAATGTACTGTTCAGAAATTAGCTACACCTAGTATATTTCTAATCAGAAAAAAGGCTGTGGTAAGGTGCGAAACCCCGATTTTATGTTACCCCGATAACATATAGCATTCACCATTAGGACAAATTGATGTAAGTTAATATATGCAGCAATCAAAACAAAATAACACTTTTTACTACAAATTTTAATTTGTATTGTTTTGTAACGACCATTGTGTGTAATTAATTAAAACAGGCGGAATCAATGTTTCATCCAATTTCGGAGTGTTGAACTGATTTCAAGTTGATTCTAAAAACTTTATATTTATTTAGGTCAGAGAAGAAATAATTAATCTGTACAGAAAATACATAAAATTAGGCAAGGTTAATTATATAAAATCGGTGCAAAGTTCTTTGTTTTTTTTTCTTTAGTTGTTTTTTTACGGCGCAAATTTCAGAGTTTGCGCAAAAAGCACGGACCTCAACCTAGGGTTTTTCTATACGTTCTTGACTTTTTTGTACTCTTGTTATCATCGATGTGCTGTATGTAGATAACAAACAAATAGTTGTTTTTGCTTTATTCTGGGGCTTATTCTCGTTGTTTCTTGTGGACGGCCTTGTTTTTTTGGGTTTAGAAAAAAATTTTAAGTTCCGTTTTCGAAACAACAATCATGCAATAAACTTTGATTTTGAAAAGTTTTGAAGTTAGGTCTTTGAAAAAAAAATGTTTTAAGGTATCTTTTAAACACAATTAAACTTATTTTGTTTGATGACAAACCTTTCCAGTTCCAACCGTGGTTGACCTTCAGAAACAATATTTGTTGAAACTAACATCCAGAACTCTGAATTATAAACTTACCGAGGTTCGATCAGCAAAAGTTAACACTTAAGTGTTTTTAGTTTGAATATACTTTTATAGTTTTCGACAATTTCTTCTATTATTTGTTTGAAAATAGACTATTTAGCGGGTGAGTGACTTGTCGATGATTGTTTGCTGATCTGAATAAAAACAAAAGCAAAAGTGATCCTTTTGGCGGCAGTTTTGTGAGTCAGAAGTCAACAAAAAAATACTAAAGCTTCATCACTCAATCAATTTTGAGTATTACACCTTTCCTTACTGTTCATTTAAATATAATGCTCGATGATCAGTTTTTTGGATCCTTTCCATCCCTAATCTGTGCTAGTTTTTGGACGTAATTCTATGGTTTAATGCATGATGCTACTATGTAAGGTATGACAAACAAATCTGTTTACAAAAGTTAGTTTGTTCACCATTTAAAAAGCTTTTTTTTTGCTGTACATATAACCATTGTACAATTAATTGAAAGTTTCCAATTGAAATTCGTTTTTGCAAAGCGCCAAAAAAATGAAAAGCATTCTTTGATTAATTATACGTTATTCACGAAAGGTGTTTGATCACTTTCTGCTGATTTCTGATATGCAAATAACTTTGATGTTTCATCGATGAATCATGGCTGAAACATGGATTCAAAATTTCTGATTCATCCATGAAGCATAGATGCGAAATACCTTGATATATCATCTCTGTTTTCACGGTCCCCGTGTCCACCAATCTTCAAAATCTTTAAATAATTGTTAAATCTATTCCAGCCTTCTTATTGATGGCTACGATGAATTTCGGCCTTCTTATTGACGGCTAACTTAAGATTTTTTGAAATTCTCCAGAACTAATAATTCGGCTATTAATGATTAAAAGAAGCTAAATGAAATTGTAAAATGAAATTGCACAATGAAATTATAAGCAACCAATAAATAAAATAATTTGCAGTTTTTTAAACAAAACTAACCATTTCCAGACAAATTCATTTGCTCAAGCCCTGTTACCAGCAAGACTAACCCTCTAAAGCTACCTTTCTATTTGGTTTTGGTTTTTAGCAGTTTTTATACTGCAAAGCTATTTTAACCGTTTGTAAAGACTTGTAACAAAACTTTGAAAACAAATCGAAAAAATGAAAAAAAAAAAGTGAAATTTACTTCACACATGGATGTGATATAGATGTTTCTTCATTGTCACATCAAAGTATCTTAACACTAATGAAATAGATGTGACATCGATGAAACATTGATGTCACACAATGTTTTTTAATAACTGAGGGTAAAAGAATGAATATTGTTAAAATAGACTAAATCTATTTAATTGTGTTCGTACATCCCTGTAACATGTCAAAACATTGCAATAACAAATATACGGTACTGAATTGCAAAGCAACTTCAAGCCGGGCTCTTTTTGACCTAAATTTTTAAAATTAGCACGAAAACTTTTTAAAATTGGGCCTTCCATAAAAAAATGCCAGTTTTCGTGACTTTTTGCCGAGCTTTGGTTTTTCTATTTTTAATTTAACCCAAAAAAGTTGGAAAAAAATGGGTGTTTTTCAATAATCAAATTCATAGTGTAATTCAATCATCTTAGTGTAGTTCATACATTGAACCCAAAAAAACGTTGTGAATTTACCAGGATCATATACAAATTAAACAAATTGCGAAAATACAAGTATAACAGATTTCAATAGGGACAATTATACAATTGAAGCAAAGATTATTTGTTAGTCACATTAATCACTCCCATCAAAACTCCGTTTTTCCACCCTCCTCCTGCAACACAAAATCAGTTTTGCAAACTTTTTAATCGTTTTTAAACTGATTTTTTATTTTAGGCTGCACAAAAGTGAATGAGCAACGATGAAATAAATTGACGCAGTTGATATATTTTCAAAAAAAGTACTCCGTACAAGAAAAACCGAATGTTACAAACACACTGATACCAGGAACGCTATTGAAGACAAAGAAAAACTGTGAAAATTCCGCAAAAAAGTCAAGAAAATTAAAGAACAAGGGGTACTTGATCGCTAACCTAACGTTGATCTAAGCTTGATTTAAAATTGAGGGTCAAAGTCTTATCTATTTTTTGTAAATTCTTATTTAATTTGAAACAGTTTGGACTATTGAAGTTGAAATGGTCTGAGTTTTTTCAATTTTTTTGTACAATCGGAATCACGGCTGACTTTACGTTATTGTTTCTTCTCAAACCTGTGATTCTAGAAAATTCTCTCATCATTATAAAAACGTCTGCATTTTTTCAACACCCTCTATATACCGGAATGCAACAATGACAAAGTGTTAGTGCTCAGAAAATTTCCCTTCTAGTATCCGCATTTAAACTTTTGTGGTTCTTAATTTGATGTCCTTCAAAAACTTTTTTTAAAATCTGACAAAATCCTTTCTTGCTTTTGTAACCAATTATTTTACTTAATAATCAAGCTTTCCATATAAAAAAAAATCAAACTTGATAAACCTGCTAAAAAAAGTCAAAGAAATCGACTGCACTTTGTTGCTTCTTTTAGAAGAACAATCTCGACTTTTGAACGAATCTACTTTTGAAAAATTTTGGTAAAATAGTAAATTTATATATATTTTTTACAGATAACTAGAAAAATTAATGTAAATTCGTAGATGTATATGTAAATAGATATGTATGTACATAGCAAAAATCTACGTTATGCTTCTAGTACGAGCAGTTCAATCTATAGTAGCTCTTCTATGCGCTTCTCCACGATAATCGACGATATCATTGTTGTAGCAGAACGTAAGTCCACATAAATTTTCATCTCAAAGCCATCAATGAACACACTTTCCCATGCAGCTGTCATGTCGATGTCGCAACAATCACTTGTTTTCTGGGCTTGCCGTAGTTCCTTAACATCAATTACTTAGTTTCGTAGCTTCGTAGTTTTGCAGGTTTCATTGAAAATCAGTTCACTGAGATTGTCTAGCAAAGACAAGACTCTTCAACTTCACAACTGATTGCTCTCCACATTGGCTGAGGAAAAATTTGTCTTTGGGACTCAACCCGTATGCGGTCTGTCAACTTTCTTCTCTGATCGTGCTCTTCCGAGGAAAGCAGTCAGCCAAGCCATTGCTTCTTCAAGTTTTCAAATTTTCCATGAGTTTTTTTGGTTTTTTAATTTCAAAATTCAAGTCTGGACACCACTTTCGTGGGTCAGTGCTAAACGAAAAATGACTTTGATTTTAAAAAAAAACTAAGGTTTTATTTTTTAATTACAGTGCATATCAATGGGAAAAGATTCTATGTTGTATTTGACAAACACGATAATTTGTAAAAGAATTATTATACTAAAACTGATCAGAAAAACCACAGATGTCACAAATTCTAAATCTTATTGTTCAGTTTCATCATAGTTCGAACGTCTTTCAACAAAAATTGTTTTGATACAAGAAGCTATTAATGTGGATCAGTGCAAGGCAGAAGATTTGTAAAGAAGATTTTTTGAGATGGATGTTCACCAAAAATTAATTGGTATCTATAGTTTTTATCAGTGGGAAAAGCTTACATAAAATAAGGTATGTCGTAAAAAAAATCTAAACCACTTCTCTTTAAAGCACGCAAGCTTCCGTTGCCCATGAAAGCTCAGTAAAAACAAAACTACAGGACTTTGTCAGACTCAGGGAAGATCTCGAGCCAGTGCAGCTCGGAGGAGTTACCAATGAATCAGTAGTGGCGTGACAGAGAAAGAACAAAAGTATTCAACGAAAACTTAAACTCAATGCCAATGTGATGGAAAAAAATTGCCCCTTACCCGACATGGAGAAAGTTTTCTAACAAGGAGAAAAAAAAGTAGCCTCGCACAAACTAAACGTCAAAATGAAAACATTAATGAGGCAAAAAGAAATGTGCATAAAAAACGCTCATCAAGGACTGTTCAAGTTGTGTCGACTACTTCAAGGTTCGATGAACTCTTTCTCGATCTTTTAAAACTGCATCGAGAACACATTCAATGAAGTCATAGGCAAGATTATCTTCCAAAGTGGCCTGTTTGTCTAGGAAACCTCTCCCGATCAAGACGAAATTCATACTACGGTTTTCAACAAATGTCTCAGAGAAAAAATTTTCACCATAAAGGAGACCAAGTCAAATTGAAACCTCTAACAACTAATTCAATTTAGTGTTTTCAAAATCAGCTAAGGAAATCCAGCCCATGATGGGCTCTTTGAGAAGAATTGAATCATCAAGATACTCGTGAACAACAAAAAATTTACTAATTTTAGGGATTGGCAAATTTCAACGGTTGCTTGGTTCTGAAGTTTGTCACCAAAATGCTCACACTACGATCAAAGAAAAAACCAACCCAACAAGTGCTTCCAAGTATCAAACGACCACTCTGCTCAGAACCAGTCGTGCAACCGTACACGCTGGACCAAAAAATGACAGTGAACACCGATGCTTCAGAGCAGGAAATTGGTGGGACATCCAGCAATCTTTGTTTCATCAGCTGATCGCAACTACTTCAAGAGAGAAGGACAAGCTTTGGCAACCCCTTTTGTGGTGACACGACTAAAACCTTTCTTGTTTGAGCGCAAACTCACTCTGTGAACTCACAAAGACTTGCAGTAACTCTCTGCGCCAGACGGAAAGACACCGAAAACAGCTTCAGCTAGAACAATCAGATGGGCTACTGTGATGACATGATTCAACTACACGCTGAAAAAATGTAAATCAAGAGCAGACCCCTCAGGCGTATGCTCTGAGGGAACTGAGCTTTGACAACGAGAAACCAGAAGGGAAGAAAATATGTTTCTATCAGAATGACATCTTCTTTGCATACAATGGCTGACATCAAAAGCGATCTTCAACCAAATGAGACCTTTCAATACGTCTTTAAACGCATACAAAGCAGGTATTGAATACGATACTTTGAGGCGGAATCACAATTCAAGAAGGAAGCTGAATCACTGACAAAACGGGAAGGCATCACCTACCGGGGTTTTGTACCGGTAAAATTGCCGAAAATCAAAAGACAAAAAATAGACAAAACTCAAAGGACACATTCAGGAATACAGGCAACAGAAATATTACAGAGAATAGCTGTTTGGTGGCATGGTTGTTGGTAGCCTGGTGCTTGTTGCATAGTAGCTTAGTGCCTGGTGGCTTGTCACGGCCAAGATAGGAGATCTGTCAAGAGAACTTACCAACGCTTGGAAAAACAGTTTCCAAAAGGCCAGAAGCAGGCATATGGGAGCGAATACATATGGACTGGGTATACATCAATGAGCAACAAAAATTAATGGTTGTTGTTGATTAGGAACTGGCTGTTTTCAAGCGTTCCCGACTAAGGACAGAAGTTTTAATAGGTCAAGAAGTCTCTGCAAGGTTTCGAATACATAACAGCCTAGTCTCTGACAACGGACCCATGTTTATGAGCTGTGATTTCATAGCATGGTGCAAAATAACGTTAAATCACCAAATTGAATCACCGATCTACTACCCACTATCAAATGCACTTGCAGAAACAGCAGCCAACTGATTAAACAAGCTATAAAGATTTAGAACAAAAACAGATATGTCGTTTTTTTGGGTTCCTCCAACAAATACTAAGACGCAAGCAAACAATTTCGGTGCAGAGAAAAATTACCAAGTGTTTGTTGGCTGTCTCTGCAAGATTTCGAATACAAAAAAACCCAGTCTCTGACAACAGACCCGAATTTGTGATGAGCGGCGATTTCAAAGCATGGTGCAAAAAAACAGTAAATCACCAAATTGAAAAACCGATCTACCACCCACTAGCAAATGCACTTGCAGAAAGAGCAGCCCAGATGATTAAACAAGGCATAAAGGCTTAGAACAAAAACAGATAAGTCATATTCTATTGGTTACTCCGACAAGTACTAAAAACGCAAACAAACATTTTCAGTGCAGAGAAAAAAAAATAACAACAGAAATTGCTGTTGGACAAAAATCAGATTAGTTTCCATCATAGATTTTGACGTATTGGACAAAGACACGAAGCACGGTCTGCGATTTTTACCATGCGACGTGGGATCAACACCGTCAGGATCTAACTCAATCAACCAGAACGAACATGTGTTCTTGTAAGCGACAACCAGATTCAGATTGCGAGATGCAGTCAGGAACGTAATACCACCGATGAATTGAGACTCATTGTCGATTACAGTAAAACTCCAGTGCAACTCGAAAACTAAAACAAAATCTTCACGAACTCCAAAAACTCAATCTGAACCGGTCTCAGACAAACCCAAACGATCTTAAAATTTCCGCAAATCAAACCAACACTACAGAGATCCTAAACCAACGGATCTTTGCAGAAAAAGAGGGAAATTTTGATAATTTGAGATATCACAGATGTTAAACCTCTTAATCTAAAAGTTTAAAAGAAAAAATATCCAAAGTTACTGGAACTGTTGAAGCGTATTGGATAGTTTGAGAAGTACTTCTATGTTTAATATTGTCACTTTATTATCCGAGAGTTTATCCAGCTATCAATTTATGTCAGCCTTGATGGACTCTCATGATAACAATCAATGCTATCCATGAATGTGATGTCGTATCAGTCGAATGTATTTTGGTAAATTTTTAATGGAAACAGGAACATGCGAACAAAAAAGATGTTTATCTCTCATGACATGTCTTAATTTTAGGTATGAACTAAAAAAAACAGCTAAAAATACCAACTATTTTGTCGGTAAGTTATTACTATCATTAAAATCAATAAACACTTCATAACAAAATTTTTGCCCTACACCGGTCCAAAACAGGTGGATAATGTCTGAAAACCGGTTTTGTTGAAAGACAAATGAGTTATGACGGAACTGAATTTTTTAATTCATTTTTCGTGACATCTGTGATGGGCATGATCATATGTAGTTAGGCCATTTTCATACAAAGGATCATGTTTGTCAAATAATTTTTTTTTGATAACGGTAGCTTAAAAAGAGGTAATCAGTATAAAAATTGCTGATTCCTCACAATTTTTGGTAATTGTTGCTAAGATATTAAATTTTATTCTTTTTACACATGTTGCTAACTTTGTTTCAAATTTTAAAAACTTAATTTGTCTTTTTGTGTAGTTTCATTATAAGAAAAAACATGATTTATTTGAAACGTATTGTAGTAGTTTTATAAAGTATAAATCTTTCGATATAGAAAACTTATATTGATGAACGCTTCAATTGTCCAGTTTGATTTTTTCTGAAACCTAAATTTCGCAAAAAACTGAATTGGACAAACCATCCAATTCAACGTGTGGGCTTAAGGTAAGCTATGGATATGTCATACATTCGCGGGGCAAAATGTGCTTGTTTATAGCATTTTTGGATAGTTGCAACATTCTCAAATTCTCCGGGCCTCTTTAAAATCAGATTCTTTCAATGTATATCCAACATCTATACAAAACAATACTGAAGAAAGGAGAAGAAAAACTGTCTATTTTGAAAGTTATTGACCATATTATTATGGTAGTAGCTAAACACTAGTTATTATAATTGATTTTATGTAATCATTTTATAGAATTTTTAAACATGATAATTAAATTTACAGTTTCCTCAAAATTTAATGACAGTTTTCCTCCTAAAAGCTACATAGTTCCGTGAAACGTTTCATATCATGTCCTTCAAAATTTTGGGATTTGGTCATTTGGTTTATCAGGCAACAATTATCTCATCCATGACTTCGCACCCCAGAGCTTCGCACCTCAGAATTGCATCCCGCTGGTATAGTTAGCGCTTTTCTACTTAAAATTGAGAAATTGGTTATGTCTAGCTTCAAATTTATGCATATCGGAGTCAAGTTTCTATCTTATCTACATTCTTGTTGGCATATCTTGACACATTGAACAGGGGTAAAGCTGGCTCGCATCTATTACAAAGATTGATTTGCGGATATTTGGTAAATCCCTGTTAAAGTTTTTGTCCACACTAGCTTTTCGCGTAAATACAATTAATAGTCCAGTCGTCATGTTTACTTTAGTTTTTTTGCATTAAATTTTATCACTTTTGCGAAAATGGATAGAATATTGGTTGATTGTGCATACCAATATTTGCCAGAATTGAAAGAGTATATCCAAGTTTTTACATATCAATTTTTCTCTAAATACAAAACTGAACCGTTTTGTGCATTGCTTCGGGGGTTGGAACAACAGCTTTGTTGTTTCAACACTGCACAAAATCTTTACATGTAGTCGTTCCAACTCCCCAAAAGTTCTTCGGATCAAGTCAAGACTTTGATAAAAAGTCGGTGAAGTAGCTAGAAGTAAAATAATCAAAGTCAATGTGCCAATTCTTATACATTGCTAACGCTCGTAAAAGAAATAAGTGATCCTTGAAAGATTGCTTTTCTTTGTTTAACAAAAGACAATTTGCAGAAGAACTCATTAGCAAAGGTTCTGGTAAGACAGAGTCCAGACACCCCATTCTAAAGTTTTTGAGCAAAGCAGCAGAAACTGTAACGAAAGTAATTAACTCAAATCTCCACTTTATATTCTGACGTTCTTGGGTAACTTGCTCCGCAATGTCAACTTTTTTCCATTTTGCTCTAAATTGTAGATAAATCCGCTCTCATTTTTACAATCAGGACAAGGAATAACTCCTTCATAACACTTTTCCAGTGTCGAGCTGCGTCTTAATGAACATACTCGTTTCCACAGTCCTCTCACTGCACTTTCTCGTTTCTACTCAGCGACGAGATCTAAAAAATGGGAGATTCATTAAGTAACAAAATCAAGAAATAATTCCTTGATAACCGTCAAAGTGGGTAATTTGAAAGGTTCCAAATTTTTATTCAAAAATTTATACTTAATTTGAATTTTTTGAAAAAAAGTTTTTTTTCAAGTAGCTATACAATGTATAGAACAATTGATTCCGGTGTAAAAGAAAGTCTGAATAAAATTATTTTTGTTTGCTGATGCTTGAAGAGGATTAACCAAATAATTTCGAAATCAACCAATCAGAGATGACCCTTATTAAAAAATAATTTGGAAAAACCTCTAATAAAAACACTTGATTTTCCTCGAGTTACTCTACGAGAAAAAGAAGTTTCCACTTGATTTTCTAAATGATGAAAAAGAAGCTGACTCCTATTTTTTTTTACAATTTTTTGGACATTATGTTGTCCAAAACAAAGTTCTCCGGCTAAGTAAAGGCCTCTTAAGGGAAACTTACTCAATCAAAGATTTTATTTTTATGAACCAAGTACTGAATATCAAAGCCTCGAACTCACTGCTGAAAAACACCTGATTAGGAAAAAAAAAATTAATTTATCTAGAAAGGTTGGATTAATTAAAAAGTCGTACGATAGTATATAAAAGACTCTTTTTATACCCTACCCGATTACCCCGAGATTCTTGACTCTAGAAATCTGGCTTAAACAGTCCTCTTTCCTTGGGAGGAGGGGAGGGGATCAGCCAAAAACCCCATCACAATAGATGAAGATGAGGGCTTCTCAGATACAATGACACCTCAAAACTTCCATCCCCAACAAACACCAGCGATGGAGCCTCAACCAGCTCTCCGTTCGATAAAGAACCTTCAGAATTTTTGGCTGCTCTACAGCTTTTTGATTAAATATTTCTGTAAAAAATTGTTGTTTGTTATTTACTTTGTTCTTTGTAATTAAAGTATGAGAAATTCAGGGTAAAAGCTACCATTTGATTGAAAAATTAGTTAGAACACAACCTAAATTCGCGCTAAGTTTTATGCACACATCTTGAGAAACTTGATCAATTTTTGCAAACATAATAGAAAGAATTAGAAAACTTGCACACAAGTAAAAAACCTGATTGTTTTCTGTATTTTTTAAAAAAAAGTTGAAAGACTTTATTTGCATTTTTTAGAATAAAATGAATCAATTTTTGCATCTTGCAAAAAAAAACTCGAACCGCTTTCGCACTTTAAAATGGAAAAAAGTGAAAAACGTTTGACATCTTGTTAAAAAATAAAAAACTTTTTGCATTTCGAAGAAAATGTGAAGCACTTTCCGCATTTTTAAAAAAAAAACATAACACCTTTTCTGTTTTGTAGAACTTGTGAAACACTATTGACATCGTGATGAAAAAAAAAGAAAATTTTTGCTTTTTGCCGGAAAAATTGAAACATTCTTAGCATTTTGTAGAAAAAAGTGAAATAATTTTAACAGTTTGTCAAAAAAAAATTTAAAAAAATGAAATGTGCTTTGCAGCTTCTTAAGTATCAAGATTAAATATTACATCTTGTATACAAAGTTTAAGAGAAGACTGCTAATTTCCTGACAGTTGTGACATATGTTTTTCTATTCAATTTAACATTTTGGTAATTCCCTAAGCATTTGAGTAAAATTGGATGAATCATCAGATGTTTTTGATTTTTTTTCATTAAAAAATTCAGTTGATCTCTTTTTTAAAATCCATAACCATCAAAAACAGTCACGAAATTTTTTTAAATCAGGTTTATTTTTTGAGTATTGTACTTTATCAACTCTTGTCAAAAATGCTGAACCTATAGTTTGTGTGGAAGCTAGTTTCTAGTTAGAACATAAAAAATGACGTTTGATTTTTTTGCGCAACAGTCTTTTTTTTGCAAACTTTGGCATTTTTCTGCTCTTTACCGTTTCAAAACGTTATGGCAAGCGTGATCACGTTGCTTGGAAACTTCGCCAGTTGATGAAAGAACATTCCAGTATAATCTGTGTTTGTGCAGAGTCTAAAGACAATCGATGTAAAAGACAATCGTTTTTTTTAATAGTTGTAAAATTTGATCGAAAGATGAACCAATCAAAATTGTTTGAATCTTACAATATTCCAAAGAACAGTAAGAATCGCGGGTAGAGACACAATAATCATGGGTAACTATAATTTTTTCGTAAAAATCACTAGAAACGGAAATAAATAGCAATTTTCTACAGTCAACTGAATAAAAACTGGGAAGAACTTGACACAAAGCAGCAGCTATCTCAAGCAATGATTTTTGCTTAGAGCTGTGGATTTATTTAGCAACACTAACACCTACACATTCCCATATTTGGAAACTTTATACAAAAAATTGTTTAACAATTTTATTTCCTTTTATGGTGAATTGAATGACTCATATTGCTTATTTCTATTTTCGTTTAGCCTCAAAATCATTTCTCGCATCTGATCAGTTTGATCTTCTTTTGAAAAGTGTACTCAACAAAAGACTCAAAAATATACTCAAAAAATCAAGCAAAAATTGGGAGATTTGTTTTGTCCCAAAATCCCTACTAGGGGAAATTAACTTTTTACCTTGCTTTCAACTGTTCAAGAAAAATGAATTGGGACAACTTCAAAAATTACAGCAAGTCTATCTCGGTGAGAAAGAAGGGTAAGCAATCGCGGCAATTAGAAATAGTGTTTTTCACGATGCTGAAAACTTTGGACTCGTTCCTATATTGGAACCCGCTGTTTACAATGAGTCAACTAGGGACCAGGAGCTTGCCAACTACAACAGAGTGTATGACCTAGAAACTTACAAAAGAGAACAAGTTTTGTCACGATCAAAAAGTACAGTGTTAACAAGCCTCCCCACTTTCAGTTTTGACTCATCACTTAAAAAGAGAATAAAGCAATGAAACAAGTTATCTATGTCAACTATACTTTGAACGAATTCAAAGTACAGTGATAAATTTGGGAGATTTTATGTTCACTGAGATGTGTAACCTTTACCTGAAGATGATGAGGAAGACAACAGACATGCATTTTTGTTCGTTTCAGGCCAGTGAAGTGTCGAATAAGAATTTGAGATCGCTTGTTAACATTGTGTTTCTTGATCGTGACAAAAACTTTTCTTCTATTGTAAATTGCTAAGTCATGCACTTTGTTGCATTTGGCAAGCTCCTGGTCCATATGTGATTCCTTGTTAGAAGTGGGCTCCAGAATAGGAAATAGTCCAAGGTTTTCAGCATCTTGAACAAAATTATTTCTAACTGCTGTGATTTCTAACTTGCTGTCTTTTTTCGAACTGTCTAACTCATTTTCCTTGAATAGTTGAAAAAAAAGTGTTCAAACAAAAATTTCTTCTTGTAGGATTTTGGGACCGAGAAAATCTCCCAATTTTTGTTTGATTTATTGAAATCTCAGTTTATCTGGACAAGTGTCTTCTCCTGAGTATTTTCTCCAATAGGAGAACAGACTCATCAGATGAAAGGAAAAGCTTTTCAGGTTAATTGAAACATGAAGTAAGCATTATGAGTCAACCAATCAACCATAAAAAATAGAACTGTTATAGAACTTGTGAGCGGACTTTCCTAATATGGAATTGTGTAGGTGTGAATAGTCATATATAACTCCACAATTCTAAGCAAAACTTTTTGTTCCAGATGGCTATGTCTCAAGCTATTCACAGTTTTTTTTCAAATTGATGTAAAAAATCAGTTTGTTTTAGGTTTCCAGTTATTTTTACAAAAAACATATAGTAACCCACGATTATTGTGTCTCGGCACACAATTCTTACTGTTCTTGGATAACTGTAAGTTCCAGATTTTTTCGATTGGTTCATCTTTTGATCGAATTTCACAAAGATTGGGTGAATTTCTTTTCACCTACCACATTTCCGATTGTTTTTACAATCTGAGCAAATATAGATTTTATTTGAAAAATATTTCATCAACTGACAAATTTTTTTCAACTATTTTGATCGCAATGTCCGTCACATTTTAAAATGGTAAGGAGCAGAAAAATTGCCAAAGTTTGCTAAAAAAACCTGTTGCGCAAAAAATTCCAACATAATTTTTTATATTCTAACAAGAAACTTGCTTAAACACAAACTATAGGTTCAGCATGTCTGGAAAGAGTTCGTGAGGTACAAACCTCAAAAAATGAACTCAATTCAAAAAATGAACGTTTCAATTTTATACAATTTGTTTTCAACCTTATCGACGAACTTTTAAAAAAAATGTTTTTTCTTCCAAATGCTAGAAAGCTTCACTTTTTCTACAAAATGCAAAAAAAAATCTAATTTTTATCAAAATATTGAAAGTGTTTCATTTTTTCTACAAAACGCAAAAAGTGTTTCAGTTTTTTAAAGACGATGCGAAAAGTAATTCAGTTTTTTCTACAAAATAAGATAAGTGTTTCAATTTCTTGACAGATGCAGGAAAAAATCAGGTTTATTTAATTGTGCGCAAGTTTACTAGTTTTGTTCAAATACGTGTGAAATTGATGAAATAAAAAATTACAAAGGACAAAATAAATAACAAACAACAGTTAATAACAGAAAAGTGTAATCCAAAAGCTGTAGAGCAGCCACAGAGTTATGAAGGTTCTATGGAACGGAGAGCTGGACGAGGTTCGACCGCTGGTGGCTCTGGTGGAGAGGTTTTTTGAGGCTTCATTGTTTCTGAGAAGTCTTCATCGTCGTCTATTGTGTTGGGATCTTTGGCTGATCCCATCTCCTCCCAAGAAAAGAGGAAATCGTTTACCTTTTAAGGACTTTAACCTCCGAAATATGTAAAATTCAAACAAAAGCAACCGCAAAAAATGACTGACCGCAAGTTGTTTGCTGTAAAAACTTGAAAAATGGCATTATAAGTAAGAAAAGAATCATAAAAAATTACAAGTAGCTTTTCACAAGCTTTTTCATCAAGTTGATTGAATTTTTTTTGTTTGTATTTAACAAAAAATGGTGTTCAGCAGTAAATGGCATTCAGATGTAGTTCAGCAGTAAGTTTGAAGCTTTGGTAACCAATACTTGGCTCAAAAGGAAACTCTTTGATTGAGTAGGTTTCTCTTAATAGGCCTTTACTTAGTCGGAGAACTCTGTTTTGATCAACTTAAATGTCCAAAAAATTGTTACGAAAGGTAGAAGTCAGCGTCCTTTTCATCATTTAGAAAATCAAGTGGAAACTTCTTTTTCTCGTAGAGTAACTCAAAGAAATTCAAGTGTTTTTAATAGAGTTTTTTCAAATTTTGTAGAAACCAAACTTTAATTTTTTTAATAAGGGTCATCTCTGTTTAATTGACTTCGAAATTATTTGGTTAATTTTCTTCAAGCATCAGCAAAAAAAAATAAATTTATTCAAACTTCCTTTTACACCGGAATCAATGGTTCTATACATTGTACAACTACTTGAAACAAATCATTTTCCCCAATAATTCAATTTAAGTTTAAGTCTTTGAATATAATTTTGGGACATTTCAAATCTCCCACTCTTCACCTATTTTTTAAATTCTTGATTTTAATACGTAATGAATCGCTCATTTTTTTGATGTCGTCGCTGAGTAGAAACAAGAAAGTGCAGTGAGGGTGCTGTGGAAACACGTATATTTGTTAACACGCAGCTTGACACCGGAAAATTTGTTATAAAGGAGTTATTTTTTGTCCTGATTGTACATATTTCACTTACAATGGACAAGAAACGAACTATCACGTGGTCGAAAAGTATGCTCCATCCAAATCTAAGCAATCAACACTTTGATCGTTTTGCGAGAAGGAGCTTCCGAGTTACTACTCCCTCCAACAAGATCGGAGAAAGGAACCTGGAGCGAAACAAGGAAAACCAAGCAATACTGTAGCTGACTTGATCAAGGTTAGGGAGGAGGAAGTGGAAGATGAAGAGAAACTCAAAGAGGAGTTGACAGCTTTTCAACATTTGCTAATCACTACAGAAATGGCAATCGGGAGACGTGAGATATCTAGTTTCCAAATATCAAAATTAGATACTAAAATAATCAAAGAAAAGCTGGATGAAGAATTCAATAGGCTGGATTCCGCTGCAAAAACCAATTTTGCAAAAAGCAATTTGTTCTTCGTAAGGTCGGAGCGGGGAAATATCTGTATTGCTACGCACACAAAAACAAAACTTCGCATTTATTGTGTTCGAAAGCGAGTTTGATTAGAATCCAGGGAAAAGTTGATAATTTTGACATTGTGGAGCAATATAACAAAGAACGCCAGACTACAAAGTGGAGATTTAAGTTTATTACTATTGTCACAATTTTTGCTGCATTGCTCAAAAACATTTCAATTTGATTTCCGGACTCTGTCTTACCCGAATCTTTACAAAAAAATCTTTCTGTAAATCGTCTTTTGTCGAAAAAGACAAGCAACCTTACACGGATCACTTGTATCTCTTCCAATCATTCGCAATTTATATGAATGGAACAGGGATCCTGACTTTCCTACTTCTAGGAAGATCATCGAAGTTTTATCAAAGTTTGAACAAGATCCTAGAAAATTTCGGGAGTTTCTGTTGAAGATTTACCTCTTGATAAAGACATTATCGGATGCAAAATCTTCATATACCATTTTGATGTACAGAAGGGAAATTACGTGGGAGAACTGGTTCGGCGAAACTTTGGAAGAGTTGACAAAACAGTCAAAATAATGCGATTTAACAATCATATCAATCACACAAATGATAAAGATAGTTTTTAAAAGTTTTTTCGATGCCTTAGCTGTGATGGCTTTCAACAATAGCCAATTTCGCTTTCAACAATTTCGTTTTCAACAATAGCCAAACAACCTAGCCAATTTCGATTTTGAGTCATTACAAGTTCCAACAGACGAGTCAATATAAGTTCCAATTGAAAGCTACCCACACAACAGCTTGGATTAAAAACACGTTCCAATTTCTGTATCAATGTCCTCGAATCTAATGGATGGGCTAATTTTTCTTTGTAGAAAGCATCCGCAAAACTTATAATTGAGTTTGAAATCAATCTTGAACTTTCGGCAGAGAAAAGTAAGCTCAAAACGAGAGCTAAAATTCAGTATTTCAAATTGAAAGAAAGATGTCGAATGTTTTCCAAGAAATGAATGAAAGATGTCGAAATCATCTAAATGGTAGCTTTGAACATAATGACGAATGCATAGAGGACACAGAGTAAAGTGATAAGACAACCCAGTTTTTTGAGAACGCAGAAAAATCAACTGATTGATTTGAAATAAAATCTGGAGAGCTATGTTCACCTTTTACTTGTATTTGGGCTCAACAGTGGAAGATATAATCTGAACTCTATCAAGAGCTTTTTGATTCCCTATTTAATCAACGATAAAGAAGCTGAACTAATGGTTATCAAAAAGGCTAACAATTTCATATCGTTCAAGTTTGGAAACATTCAGTTTCTCGATATGATGAAGTTTTTGGGTGCAGCAACATCTTTAGACTCCTTTCTGAAAACCCATAAAGCAAGTGAGACAACTTTTTTTTCTTATCAGCTGGTTTTACAGTGCAGACAACCTCGAGAATGAAAAATTCCCTCCATACGAAGCCTTTATCAGTGAACTTAGAATTTTAAATCCTCATGATAAGTTCTTTGAAAAATTTCAAAGCTTAGGATCAAGCTGACTTGATGAGCAACAGCTTTGAAAATAATCAAGTCAAGACAATAACAGCATCTGGATGGGATAATTACAACTATTTACAGGAGATTTGGCGTAAACATGGAATGACTACTTTAAAAAAAAATTTTTGCGGGAGTATAACAACAAAGATGTTGATCCAACTCTCGAAGCAATGCTCAAATTATTCGATTTTATCATCAGAGAGAAATTGATATCTCAAAACTTGGATACACTCTTCCAAATCTGGCAAAAGTTTGTCTGCAGAAATGAACCAATGAAAAATTCTACCCAGTTTGAAAATTGATAAAGATTTTTGCGAAAAAAAAGGAGAGGACAAGACGGGTGGACCATCAATTGTGTTCACGCAAAAAACTGTTGAGGACAAAACCTTCATCAGGGGTTCATCAAATATCCGCAAATCAATCTTTGGAACTGATGCGAGCCATTTTTACCCCTATTCACTGTGTCAAGATATGCCTACAGGATTGAACACAAGATGGAAGATTGATTCCGATATGCTAAAATTTAAGACCAGAGATAACCAATCTTGCAATTTTGAGAGCCCGATAATGTCTTTTCACCAAGAAACAACACCAGATAGCAGAATTAGGAGTTTCCATTCATTTAGAAATCGAAAGTAAACTGACTGCTTCAATGTGTAGATGGATTTTGCGACCACTGCAAAACAGTGTTTGAAGCTATGGAATGTTTTTTTATTTCTGTCCCTGTCAGAAAACTCCACCCTCAACCCAGAAACAAAAGGCGAAAAATGGATGTTCTGTGACGGAATTATTTTCGCGAAAAAGGATGCAACATTATGTTTTAGAATTTATTTTGAAAACGCATTTATTGACAAATTCGACAGTTTAAAAAATTCGGGAGCAGAAAATTTTTTTAAACTTACCATCTGAATCTTGGTATGACTTAAATGAAGCAAAGTTCTGTTTTTCGACTGAAAAGATTATAGAAACCCCAATAAAATGGAAACCTAACTCATTGATTTAGATCTCCACTTTTTTCTTCATACTTCTTAACCCCTAAAAATTTTTTCATTTCATAAACACTTTGCGATGCTTTTTTGAAGCAATATGTTATTTGTGTGCAATTCAAGATTCAAAAATGAGCGCTGAAGTTGTACGTTGAGTCAGAGTTTCAATGATTCTTCGTAAAGAACCGTTTTTTTAATTCTTTTTTTTTTGTTTGGTTGGTGTTTTTTTTGCGACGTCACTGTTTGGTTGGTTATTCACCAGAACCAATTCTCTTCAATTAACAAAAATTGGCACAGAACCATAATTATAACTCGATGTAGATATTGTCTATGAGTACCATTTTGAAAAATGTTTTTAAATTGGGATATTTTTGGTAGTTCTCGGCGGTCGGAAACAGTAATTTCGGCCACGTAAATAGGTTACTTTTTGCTCGCTTCAGAGATTATAAACTATGATACTGTAAGCGTATAAGCGCTTTTCATTTTTTTTTTCAAAGTTTTAGTAACCAGTGGTTCCATTTGATCATAAGTTTTCGTTCGAAGTAATTAGATTGAAGATTTTTTCTTTCTTATTTTTGTTCCGTTTATGGTGTGAGTAACGAAATAATTTGCTAGGGAAATTTTCAATAATTCGAAACGGTAAGTCAGCTGCAGCTGTGCTTTTTTTTGTAGAGACACTGGTTATGAAAAACTGCTATCTGTAACACGCAGTTTTGTTCTTTCAGTATTGAAAAAAAATAACTCATTACAGAAATGCAAATAATTGACTCACTTCAACATCTGTGAGCAAGTGAGGGGACTGAAAAAAATATAACTTTTAAAATTGAGTCATTCAATGCAATTGAGTTATTTTTTGTGACTGAAAAAAAATAACTTTTTTTCCAATATTGCAAGCTTTGTATACTACTGGAGCTTTTGACAAACTACTCGAAAAATATCATATTAATACAAAACTACAGAAACTCAAACACATTTTCCATACCTATTTTTGGTCAACAGAGTAAGTCAGTTTCATCCATTGATGTCCGTTCAGCAAATAAACATTATAACAATTTCAAGATGTGTCTATTCAAATTCGTTTAAAGAACAAGTGTAATGTATAACACAAATTTTGTGTATGCAACAAACGTAGATAGTACAACGCTGTTTATTGAATAACATAAGAACAAAATTTTGACCATAATTTATTTAAAAATTTTTCCTTAAGCAGATAAATAATTTTTTTTTCTTGTAATTTTTTGAATTAGTTACTGGATCAAAAATAAATCCAAACAATCCATTTCTAGTGATGTAAAACAGAATAATTTTATTCATACAAAACTTTGTCACGGAAAGAAAAGGCTTTTTTTCTGAGTTCCGAGTTACTATAGCATTATAAATCTGAGTTTTTTGAAGTCAGAATGAGTTTTGAGATACGTTTCAGATGAGTTGTAAAACTGAAACTTTCACCAAAACATCTGAAAAACATTAATTTGCTGGCACAAAGTTTTTTCTCGTTTCCTTTTTTGTTTTTTGTTTTTTGCTTTTAGATGAAAAATTTGGTAATCGATATGCTTCTGAAAAAATTATCCAATCACAAAACTAGTTTTTTTGTTATGATTCGAAATATCGTGACGTTTTTTGACAACAAATATCTGAAAAAAGCTCAATTAAGTCCCAAATACATTGCTTTGAGTAAACCTTTACAGTTTTTAGTTTTAATTGGAACTCGCAACCTCAGTTGAGCCAATGATTTGATATCCAAACCCAGTCACGAGCTCAACCTTCTGATATTTGGTGGTTTTGAAATTATGAAACTTATTCGAAAAATGGAGCTTTTTGTAAAACTATATGGTAGTCAAATCATTACTTAGATATATTATCATCGTAGAAAATTAGCTCAAACATACCCTGATATTTTAGTTGTTCAATGATTTTCTAAAAAAAAATGAGTCGTTTCGTATAGCATATCTAGAGCTAAGTCATGATTGGGTGGGTATTCACGTTCATATTCACAGCTGTAGCTCAAACTGAAATGTATTGGTTATATTTTTTGAAAATTGAATTTTCAATAGGTTTTTTGAAGTTGAAATCAGAATTGGGTGCATAAATTTGTATGTACTACTGTAAATCAAATTTGAAATAGCTGTTTCGGGTTTTGAAATTTGAATTACTTTACCAGCTACATATACAACGCCAAAAGCATAATATTATGCCTGGAGGGAGATCCTAAACAGCAGTACTGCTCATCGGGTAGGATATCCTGGAGAGTTAAGAGAAGACAGCAAGCATCAACTCAACAAACAAATTAAATTAGGGGCTGAAAAAAAACAGTTTGTAGAGGTCCTGATTGTCTGTTAAATAAATTTGAAAAAACTGTTTATAGAGTCTCAAACAACTAACTTGTGACATTTCATGCATATTAACAAGTATCAAGTCATTTTGTTTTAAATAGTTAAAAACCTGCACAGTTCTAATTGTAAGCGATCTCTGTTTAGCTGTAGTAGAAAATTTCGCCACTTTAATTGCGCATTTAGCTTTGCTCCTGGTACATGGTCCACTTTTTCGGGAGTAAATCTGAGAGAGAAAACCGTTTTTTTACCGATCGCAATTCCATAAACAAGTACTTAAACATCTCAAAAAAGTATGAATCAAAAACAGTAAGCAATTTGTTATCGTTCATAATTTCCTAAATTGATTCATATCTACGTTTGAAAAAAGTTGGTCTCAAGATTCTTTTTTGTAGTTTCATTATCTCGGTAAGGTGAGATTGGGATGTATTGCCGTATAATAAAATTCCATAAGTGATTGTAGGATTTCCATATGCTTTGTAGAAGCGAAGCATCTGCTGTTTAGAAAAAACATAACCAGCTTTCCAAACAATGCCACAAAATGTTGTTAAATTTTTGCATACATGTTCAATGTGAAATTTGAAAGTCAGTTTCTTATCAACAAAAATGCCTAAATATTTACACACATTTGTAATTTGAACTGTAGTACCAAAAGCAAAGTTATCTTTGAAAAGTCATTACCAAATTTCATTATTTGAGTTTTACCAGGATTGACACAAAATCCTTTCGTTTTGAACCATCTATCCACTTTATTTAAGGAACTATCAAAACTATCGCAACAATTTTTTTCTGCCTTACTCATTGTAGTAGCATCAGCAAATAGAACAACCTCAGATCCTTCAGCAATTTTCGGAAGATCATTTTTATATATTAAAAACAAAAACGGACCTAAAACTGACCCTTTCGGTACTCCACATGACATAGATCGACTAGAAGATATTTTATTATCAGTTTGAACAAATAGAAAACTGTTTGTAAAGTAATTTTTCAGAAGACAAAGATTCCGGCCTCTAAAGCCGTATTTTTCCAATTTTGCTAAAAGAAGATCATGATTTATGGTATCAAATACTTTTTTGAGATCAACAAGCTATGATTGACCAACCAATTTTTTCTCCCAAGCCTCTCTAATAAATTCGGTGAATTCGATTAATGCGTCCACGCATGACTTTTTCTTTTCAAATCGAAATTGTTTTTCATAAAGAATCTTCTGCTTGGTAGCAAAGTGATACATTATATTGAATATTATTTTTTCGAAATACTTGCTGAGTGAACTGAGTAAAATAATAGGTCTATAAATTTCCAAAGATTCTTTTACACCTCCCTTAAAAAGGGGAATAACTTTTGCAACTTTTAAGCCTTGAGGAAAATAACCACTCTTAACGCATTGGTTGAAAAGGCTGCAAATTCTTACAGAATGAAATAATTTCATTCTTACAGAAAGAAACAACCAAAATAAAATAAATTTCATAATTCCCATTATTATCCTCGCTAAAGGAGAATCATTAAAAATTGTTCTAGATGCTAGATACCTCAATTCACTTTTTGATGAATCTAAATGTAATTGGCCTAAAGAACTAATTCAAGTAATTCCCACAAAAATAAAAAGGACAATACTTTGCAGCAGCTGACATGAACAACGCGTATAATCAGTAGCATTAGACGAACAATCCTGACGCTCAACACAATTTTCATTGAAATCAAAAATAAGAGTTGATTAGACTTTTCTATGGAATTTTTATAGAACCAACAGATTTTTCAGCATTCATGAGTAAATTTTTTTGACCTTTTTTGTTTTCATTTTTTGTTAGACAATGTTTTCATGCAATCACAAACAAAACACGAAATTTAAATTTATTCGAAAAAAACGAACCATATAGTACTTAAGGAAAACATGAAAGCAGCCCCAGATAAATCACATTTCTTTCTTATCCGTCTTAAATTCCTTGGACATATTATTGGAGGAAATACGATAACACCATTAAAATACCGCATAGACGCCATCTTTAAACTTCAACCTCCATCATATAAAATGTAAATCCAAGAATTTCTTGGAATGCTTAATGGACAATAGAACATCAAAAACGATAGCGCAAATGTTTTTGTTCTAACTGATTAATATCATTAACGAGTTGGTTATGATGGCATCTGAGGGACCTTATTTTTGAAAAGTACAAAGAACTCTCTTTTAAATCGCCCATATGACGTTCTTCTACATTTCTCTCCATTCCAAAAAAAGTAGGACTTCAGTCAAGTTGATTGAATTTTTTTGTTACCGTCTTCTGTTACTGTTTCTTCTATATTGAGCGCTTCTGATTCATTTTCAAAATTCAATTTCTTCGTGGCCTGATTATCAAGATTCAATATTTTTGGCAACAATCGCGCACATAAAATGCACATCCACCACCTCGTTGATATTTCCGGTGTTTAGAAATTAAGGGATTGTAGCTATCAAGATGATAGAGATTCAGATAATCAATATCACACAGCCAGGTTTCGCATAGCGCATTAATCAGCAGTTTTTTTTCTAACTGATTAATATCTATAACGAGTTGGTCATGATGGCATCTGAGGGATCTTATTTTTGAAAAATACAAAAAATTCTCTTTTAAGTCGTCCATATGACGTTCTTCTACATTTCTCTCCATTTCAAAAAAAGTAAGACTTCAGTCAAGTTGATTGAATTTATTTGTTAGCGTCTTCTGTTACTGTTTTTTCTATATTGAGCGCTTCTGATTCATTTTCAATATTCAATTTCTTTGTGGCCTGGTTATCAAGATTCAATATTTCTGGCGATGAATTCCTCTCTGACCATCTCCTGGAAATACCAGGAGTTGAATTGGTATTCAGTTGAGCACCAGTATGGCGCCCAGTAATGAAGGTTTTATGAACTGCTTGAGGATAGTTGTGAGGTCTTGGCCGGTTTTGACTGATCTGTTTTTTGGCTGCAATTTTAGCTAGTTGTTCCACTCCAGCAAGACTATTTACGTTTTGGGAATAAAATGAGCAATTTGGTCGTTGGCAAACAACTTTCACTTGGCAGTTATGAGTCGTTGTAATAACATTCATGTTATCGCATTTCCTTTTAATTTCCATATCTGATTTTGGCAAACGTTCAATTATTATTAAACTTTTTCCCTGTACACCCTTCTGCCCAGATAACACACGCCTCCTTCCAAAAATCTCATCTTTGTCCAAAAAATAGACAAATTTCAAACTGATTGGAACATTCTTACATGAATCCTTGCGCGTCGGAAGAGGATGGCATGCCTTGATAGCTCCGGTGATAACACCTAGCCACCAAAGTAGTGGTAAACTAGGTTGCACATGTCGGAAATCAAGTTGGGGGAGTATGGGTTGATATCAAAATTCGAAAAAATTAAGCAACCTTTGCTCGAATATCTTTCCTGAAAATTTACTTGCTTTTCGAGATCAAAAAATTGTTTTTTTAAGTCAATTATTTCCTGGGTTCTTTCATTTAATACATTTTTAAAAGAATCAACTCTTACCAAAAGGCTAGTGATAATAGGAATTGTTAGTTTAGGGGTCAATATTGGAATCTGGGGGAAAATTTTTCAATAAATCAACGCAATTTCTTGGATTATTTCCGGCCATTTTGATGGTGAAGGTCAAATATTTCAAGCAATAAATCCGAATCAAAACGCACAAACAAAAGGAGCAACTAATTTCTAGCATTCATTTCACGTCTTGTTCAATTTTCTCGAACAAGTTTGTTTTGTAGTTTTTTTTAAATAAACCTAAGTCGAGTCTCATCCGAGTATTTAAAAGACTTCAGTTTTGTCCAACTTTTCCCACAAAAAGTATTTCTGCACTCTTTAAAAAAATCTACGAAGGTCGAATTAACGGAATGTACAACGAACATTTAAAGGAACGTGT
>NC_087067.1:1493181-1820201 GCF_963678635.1 Symsagittifera roscoffensis
ACAACGGTTTCTGGCTGTTGCGTTTATGCTTTCTGGTGAAAAAAGCTTATAGGTGGCATGATTGTGGGGTATGGTGCGACGAGATAATATTTATCTTCTTCTGGATATTTTTGTACTACATTGTGACTATATTCTGATCCGCAGAGGATGGCCGCATCCCAAAAATGTTTATGTTTCGAGAGGGTGACTATAAATGAGCTTTTTTAAAATTATTAGTATTCGCTGGTAACAGCGTTTGCCTCCAAAGACAGATGAAGGTGAAACTTTTTTAGTGCATGTGTAGTAATACAGGATGTTTCCTACTTAGTCGATGAAAATTAAGCAATTTCTTGAGTGTAGAAATGTTGCATAAAGAATTTTCAATACTGCGAGTGCTAATGATTGTAAAAAAAGTGTTCTTTCTACTTCACATAACTAATGTAGTGTTTGTAGTTCAGAGAGTGACAATTCTTAAAAAATTGTACATTAAATCTAATCAATTTTCATATCTAGATGTTGCCATAATGGATTGCTCCAAAATATAAGTCATCTATGAGTGATAGTTCTTGAAGACGTCCATTATCACCTTCTTCTGGGAAGAGTTTTCCAGAACTATTTTTAGTTTGAATATTTCTGTTTGGTAATTTTTGGTGTTTTTTTATGATTGGAAAAAAATATTTTTTAGGTTCTTTGTATTTTGTTGGTTATCCTGATTTGTCTTGTTCATTTTGTTATTATTCAGTGATGCTGTGTCTATCTCTTCTACAATATTTACACCTTTTTTTGAATGAGGGTGTAAATGTTGTAGAAGAGATAGACACGGCATCACTGACTGTTTCCCTCAAAATTTGGGTTCTTTTTGTATTTATTAAAAGATTGTGTTATCTCCTCTGCTAATTCGGTGTCTGATTTTGTTTGTTTTTTATAAATGAGGGAGTTTGCCAGTTTGCGAATTCTATATTGGGTTCACGAATTGATGAGATTTGTGATGGTTTTTTCTTTATTGGTGAATTTCTTAGTTGCTTTGTTTGTGTCATCATTAAAGGTTCTGTCATTTTCATTTTTTTAATTCATGTGTATATAGGGAATCTGTTTTTCATACTAGAAATTTTAGTCTTACAGCGAGTTTCTTTATTCCATTTGTTAGTCTAAAAATTTTGTTGCATGAAACTCTTTAATGTTGTTTGTTTTCTTGTGAATCAAAATTTTGTTGAAAGTTTTTGTGTGAAGCGTTTCCAATCTGACTTTATTTCTATTGGTAATATTGAAAACAATTTTTGAGCTGTTCCGTCGAGTATGGTGTATATTAGAGCTCTACGTCTGTGAATCCTATTTGAACGTCAGTTAAGGGGTGTGTTGATTGATTCTGAGACTATATTTATGATTAAGATCACTGTAACAGCTTTGAAATAGTCTGAAAGAAAGGGTCTGTTCCAGTGGAATCCATTAGTGGTTTAATGGAGGGGATGTATGATCCACCCATAAGATATGAATTCATCGGCATTTGAAATGATTCTGCTGTGTTGGGTATGTGGGTAAAATTTGTATGTTGATTTCTGCTAATATTGCATTGTTATTTCATTTCTCATTGACTCTGGTTGGTAAGTTTGAATATGAATTGTATATTGTGTTCTCTATATACCATATAGTTGGTCGCACCAGATGAGTTGAGGTCTAGGGTGGCCTTCTCCTCCGTGTGATTAGGAAGATCAGAAACCAAATGGAGTCATTCAAAATTATAGAATTATAGAAAACATTTTCAATAACAAGAAGAGCAGTTCTTTTCACCTAGTAGTTGTGGTAAAAGAAGAGTTTTGAGTTATGTATGGAATACTATGCTCATAGAGTAATTTCAGATAAGGTAAACCATCTAGTCGTCACCTTATCTTATTTTCGGCCGGATAGATTCGTCCAACTTCTTAGTCTAATACTGAATCTAATCTTACTCTTATTTTTCCTATTCTCAATAGATTAAGTATACACTGATTCTCCTGCGAGCGAGAATAGAGGAGGCCAAGAGCAAGAACTTAATAAGTGGATTTTTTTTCTCTGGCTGAAACTATGAATAGTTTCAGCGTTGAAAACTATCATAAATTTTAGTAGTTGATCATGAGTGGTTAGTTCTAACTTTTTTTACAGTGTTAAAGTTAAATATCAAAGTATATAATTAAAACTTGTTTGAACTGGTTTCAATGTTTGCTTTTTGTTTTTTCTTATTTTTTTTTCTAAAATCAATTCTTAATGGGATCTTTGCCCTATTTTTCCATTAAAATTTCTCCAGTTCTGAGATTATTTGAACAAACTGTGGAGGATCTTGCCTGTACAAGCGTATATGCCCTTATAATTTAACAGAAAAAAAGTTTGGGCTGCGGAACAGAGCAGTTTTTCAAGCTTCACTCGCTTCTTTAAAACATTTTTGGCATATTATTTTGGTCTCTCCCTTATAAATCATTTATATCAAAATACTTGCTCAGGAAAATACTCTAAGCTTGCTTTAAATTCAAATGCTTATGCATGAATTGTTACTCTATGCAGTATATTGTTTCAATTTTCTTGAACCCATTTTTGAATGAAAGCACAACAATGAATTCAATGTCAATTAAAAATTGACAATTTTTTGGGGCTGGGGTTGATACTTTTGTAAATGCCCTTGAAGGCTGTAATGGGAAACACGACGAAACTGTTTTTTTTTCTTGAACCTTGATGGACTGTTTAACCTACCTCGCCGATCAGTTGTAAGCAACGAAACCCTACGTAAGTCAATTGTACGAGGTTGTATGCGAAATTAAAATGTGTTTTTAATGTATCTCCTCGCCTCTAAAAGTTCACAGCTTATTTTAGTGTGTTTGTGCGTGTGCGTGTGTGTGTGCGTGTGTGTGTGTGTGCGTGTGTGTGTGTGTGTGTGTGTGTGTAAGTGGGGGGATGCTTATAATTTCTTTGATGCAAGTCTGGCGTAAGGTAGGGGGTTGGGTTGTATAATAAGATTGACCTATTTTTGACCTAACAGAGTAAAAAACACGCAATGTTAAAGATTCTTGCCTGGTTTGATTCTGATTGATTCCCAAGCAGAAATCTTTTCATTGATTCTGAAACATCATTAAATCAGAAGTCAAGACAGAAGTCATTGTAAAAGAACTTCTAAGTCAAAGTTTTTCCTGAACAACTCTTTCATCAGTCAAAAAAGGTGAGTAGCCCAAAAATTCCTAACTTTGAGTGTTCAAGTCATTCACTAGTGGACATAATTAAACGCAAATTCAAGTTTTTAATCTCTAAAAAGGTTAACTTAAAGGACCATTTTGGACAATATTTACTTCGAACTTTAACAAAATTCTTACATCAATCGAAAGCAACTGATCTCAAATACCTTCCTTGAAAGTGTCAATTTTTAAATTGAAGCATTTACCAGTTTTTTTTGGATCTGAAAATGCCAGTTTTCACCGTCTGCGCTAAGTTTTGCATCGCAGTGAACTCTTTCTCGAATAAACGGAGACAAGAAGCAAACTCAGCGAGAAAATTGGAACATTCAGTGTGACAATTTTCCTAGACTCTTACAATTTCACGCGTTTTGACAAAATTAGTAAGGATGATGAAAACTGGCATTTTCAGACCCAGAAAAGCTGGTAAGTGATTCAAATTAAAATTTGGGACTTTCAGGGAGGGTGTTTCAGATAATTTGCTTTCGTTTGATGTACAAATTTCGTGAAAATCCGAAATAAATGTTGTCCAAAATGGTCTTTTAAGCTTTTTAGAGAGTAAAAACCTAAATTTGAATTTCTTTTTGTCCGCTAGTTTAGTTTATAAACTGAATTGAAAACAAGTTGACAAAGAAATGAAAACAATTAGTTTTCTTTCAATTTCTATAGATATACTTGAAACTATTTCTATAGATGTATTTTATTAGAACCTGTTTTGATTGATCGAAAAATTAATGTCGAAAAAATAATGAAACTTACTGACAAACCAGTTTTAGTGATTGAACTCAAACCGAACTACACTGTTGACTTAGATCAGAAACCTCATAAACGTTACATGGCGCTTGGTTTTTGAGACTCCAATTTTTTTCTAAGCATCAAATATTTTGTCATCGGCAAACAAGAAGTGCAAAGTGGAGCTATAGAAATTTGTCCTTTTTTGCAGCAAACTTTTTATTTTGATTTTAAAAATTTAGACAAAAATTTTCCCCTGTATTTTCTAGCCAACCCCCTTAGACGCATCCGGAAACAAAAACAAAAAAACTTTCACATTAAAATAGTATATAGATGTATGGATGAAAGCACTTCTGAAAAAAAGCATAACAGTTTTTTCAAATTGAACTGAAAATTGACCGTTTTTTTTCGAGGGCGGTGTTGTACTTTTTTGTTAAGGTTCTTGTGAGCTATAATGGGATAGACCTCTGAAAAATTTGTTTCTTTCGCAAATTGATGGGATATTCTACCTCCCTCGTCTGTCATTTGTAAACAACGAATTCTTGCCTGGCAGTCGATTTTACAAAGTTGTATACAAAAAACTTTTTTCAAGATACCCCTCCCCATCTAAACAATCACAGCTTGTTTGAGTGAGTGAGTGTGTGTGTGTGTGTGATGATGGGTGCAAAAATATTTTCGTTGATTCTGAAATACCATTGAAGCAGAAGTCAAGACAGATGTCACTGAAAAGCTGAGTAGCCCAACTCATCATAACTTTCGGTGTTTAAGTCATAGAGTATAATTTTAACAGAACAAACCGTTGTCAAAAAACCTCCGTTCTCTGTTCTCTTCAAACTTCCCTAGATGTACTTTAAATTCAAATTTTTTTGAAAACTATGAGAAATATTTGGTTTTTGGGATCTATGAAATAAGAGGAAAACCATAGCATTTATGGTAAAATTACAAAATTTGGCTCTTTTCCAGTTTCCCCCCCCCCTTTGAATTTCAATTTTAAAAAGTCTACTTAACGTTGTCATAATGCAATGAAATTTGGCGTGGTGAACAAATCAACAACTGTGAACAGATTTGTTCTTCATACTTTACAGCGTAACATCACGCATTTAGCCGTAATAACACGTAAAATAAACATAAAACTCGGAATTTTGAAAGGGGGGGGGGGACTGGAAAAGAGCCCAAAATTTTACTGACCGACGACATTTCGTGATTGAACTAAAATTGAACTAAACTGTTGACTTAGAGCAGAAACATCCTCATAAACAAAATTCTGCGCTTGGCTTTGAGACTGAGATCTTTTTTCTAGGCATCAAATTGCTTTTCATCGCCAAAGGAGAGATTTGCGGTGCACAAATCGAAACGAGACACTAGGGCAAACATATATGTCTGTAAATAAACATGTGTTGCAATTAAATACAGTTCTGTGAGTTTCCTTTTTTGAAAACCATATTAATCTTTATAATCAATCTCGTTGGACTTTTTGCTACAAAAACAGCATTGTCCTTAATGTTGTAACAAAGTTACGACCTTCGGGAAAGTAAATTTTTTGCGTTGTCTATATAATTTTGAATTTTCTTTTTCTTCTAAAAGACAACACAGCTATGTTGAGGTTACTGCGCACTCGAACTAAAATGTGGTTGGAAGTTTCCCCGTATTAGTAATTTTTTTTTAAAGTATGAAAACTTAGCATCCCCACCGTAATTTATAGCAAAACCCTTTAGAAAAATTGGGGGGGGGGGGAACCTGCACAGAAACATAGTATGTAGATGCTTCAATATTCAGACAAAACTCGTGACTCTAGGCAGCCCTGAGGTCATTAGCAGCAAGTTATTAATGAAATCAGTTATAAAAAAAAGCATAGCAACTTTTTCAGACTCAACTGAAGTTTGAAAACTTGGGGCAGGGCTACAAATTTTTGATATTCGGCTGGGGTACCTCGCCCTGTGCCGAATGTTTACAACGATTTCCGGCGTAGTAATTGATAGTACGAGGTGGTATATGAAACAAAATGTATCTGCAACAGTACGTTTAACTCAAAACGTTTAACTCAAACTCACACTCATAAGGGTTTTGTTACCAGTCTGGCAGTTCTAGCTTGACTCGACTTTGATTGGTTGACATCCTGCATTGGAGTTCCATGAGTAAAAATCGATTATACTTGAAATGGATTAACAGGGGCACAACAGCGGTTCGCCGTGATGAGCTGTACAGCTCTTGTGTTGGTCCTTTCCCCCGTGGATAAATGGTCTTAATTTAATTAGGCCGTACACTCGTTTTGCAAAGTTTCCGCATCACTCACTTGAAAAATGCTGAAATTTTTGCGTGAAACAAAAATAAAATGGGAAAAAAATCAATTTTAATGTGATTTCCTACTTATTATAAAATCTATTATAATGGATTCGAAATGAATTATAATGCATTTTGTTTTGGCGAGACAAAATGGAGTCAAATCCGTTATTAGTCCAATTTTGTTTTCTGAATGTAACATGGGAATCGATTATATTTACGTTTTAGACCACGAAAAACCATTATAATCGATTTGTATTCACTTGTTTTAAATGCGGGATAGAAATAAAATTGTTCCTTGATTCTGAAACATCTTTCAAACAGGACAACACAAGAGTCAGCAAATCACTGAAAACAAGTTTCAAGGCTTGGATAACCTGACTTCGTTTCGATACGCCAGAAAAAGTAATTTGAATCTTTTGAAAACTTCTATCACTCAGAAACTTATTCGTCAGTCAAAATTTTGGGTAGCCAAAAACCCTATTTTTCAATGTATAAGTCTTATAAGTAGTTTGGGCATAGAACACTGGGATTGGATGGGACGAGGCCGGTGAGACTTACAGGTATCATTAGGTTCAGCTGATTAGTATACATAACCAATTATCCATATGGATAACTAAAGTCAATATGTAAAAATGTGGTCCCTATGTATAACCAATGATCGCTAATTATAACTAATGATCCCTAGATATAACTAGAGATCACTATCTATAACGAATACTTCCTTTGTATACCGAATGATCTCTTTGTAGAATTAATTATGCCTGTGTATAACTAATGATCCGTGTACATAGCATTTATACCCAATATGCTGATTCCATGTGTACAAGTTTGTCTAAAGATCCCTTGGGCTTTTGATTACTTCTAACGATCCCATTTGGTAAATATAATTACCCCTGCGCATAGGCCGAAGCAAAATCGTACAACGCGTAAATCAGTAAAAACTGTATTATGCTTACATGTAAACACCAGTGCTTAGCAGATAGCCACGGCCGCTGCCAAATTGGTATTTCATGAAACGACCGGCTTAGCAGTAAATCATGTTACGAAATTGCAAATTCTAATTGAAAAGCAAAGGTGTAAGCTTTTTGATGTTCTCACAAGATAGAGGTTGGTCTGAACTAATTCTTTTTCTGAGCCCAACAGGGCACCCATATTCTAAATCTATCAGACTGATACTCGATAAAATTGGATAATTAGTTCAATTCAAAATTAAATATAAAAAACGTATTTTGACAATTATGACAGTTTGCATAAAATTGCCAAATGTTGAGAAACCATGTGATCAGAAAACGATTTATGTGAAAATCAACTCCGGAAACTTACCACCCATTCAGTTAAAATCATAAATCAGAGGCGCTATATAAACAAAAAAATAGCCCACCTGGTAGTATTGGAATCTTGCATGGAAAAAATTACTGTCACTTTTGTTGCCCGGTGAAAAATCTCGTTTAACCGTCCTTTCCAGTATGTAGCAAGAGAGTTGGTCATGAAGCAATCAGATTCATGAAGAAATGAAAATTGTGGAGCTTAAAAAAATTTTGTTGTACAAATTCTTCCAAAAAGGTTGCACCCAATTTTACCCTGTAGAATTGGGAGGACGCTTTTCATAAATATACGGTCGGAATTAACCAACCATGGAGGTGCGTATACAGCAAACGAATAATTACACGTTTGCTTTCAAAGTGTTTTAGAAAAGAAGCTACTGTGAAACTGTGCTGTTAGATAATTTTGGATGCAAGAAAACATGAGCAGACTTATGTGTGCTACTCGGATCGAAAAACCTAGTGAAGTACTGCTTGAACATATCCTGCTCGGTTCAAAACCTGCAACAATTAAACAAGCTCAACGCTGACAGTGAGTCTGTCCATTGAAAAAGAAATTTTTTAAGAACCTGTGTTCCAATTGGGGTACATGCTATTGGCATCCATTTCGAAACAATCTATTCCAATCCAAGTTTTGATTCGTACAATTGATTCGTCCAAAGGTATTCGTACAGTTTGTTCCAAGAAACGCATTATTGGTGATCATTGGTTTTGCTTGTCTCACAGGTCCAGCTGTTGCAAAAAAGTTTTTGTAACTTTTCTTGATAAGGGTAGTTACAAGAAATACCTTTGCTTGATTGAATGGCAGAAAGCACGTCATTTTTAAAACATATAGGTTTGCTTCAATCAAGATTGTAAGGCTTCGCAGAATCTGGACCTACATTTAGAAGGTCTTCATGAGATCGTTTGTAGGAAAGTCTGAGGGTAAAAGCACTCAGCAATTGATTATCAAAGGTAAGTAAATCAACTCCACAACTCACTATAAAACCAAAATCTTCTTCGATTCACGTCCCACTTTTGACACATATGACACATTGGACTACGCCAGTTGCATAAGGATTCAATTTATCTATGAAGTAGAAAGCGCAGCTTGAGAGATTTAAGACAAGATCCCGGGTAAAATATTTTCAGAAGTTGTGCACTGAAGCCGAACCTGTTTTCATTACTATCAAAAAGCTAGTCTAATAAACATAAAAAATCTTGCTAAATCTGACAACGACTATGTTTTTGTTTCTATAGTGTTTTTTTATCAAATTTTGTAAAACTTTCTGGGAGGTTTTTTTGGCAAGGGAGTGGCTTTTTACCTTTCTGAAGGAGAGGACTGTGGATTCACTCAAAATCATGAGTGCAAATGTTGTTCTTCAACATCAGGCTTTAGCTTACATATCAATCCAGAAACAACATGACTAGTGACAAAAATCATTCTGATAAACCTAAGCATTCTGCAAAAGACATCACCAGGGTAGAGCAACGAATGCTGAGTCATCAATGAAAACATTGATTTTTTCAATGCTGGAAGCCTTTCACAAGCCAAAAAAGACCGCATTGTCTCCAGGAGGCTTGTTTTCAACTCTGTTCGAGCCAGCAGAGGTCTCTTTTTTAAAATTGTTTGATGACTAGAAAAATATCATCAGCAAAGAAATCTCCACATTGCCATACGGCAACTTTAAAATTTTTGATTGCTTCTGTCTGTCCTGATGACACCAACAGCAACCAATACAAGGGTGGTGCTGATGGGTGTTGATAATGTCGATGACAGTAACGAGAAGGATTTATTAAGCAACACGAGCGGCGAAAACACGTAAAAAGATACTTGGTTCAGATATTTTGGGGAGAAAAATGAAAAAGTCAACTGCAATCAAAAGAGATCGAAACTAGAACTAACCTTCATGCAAGATACAAATTATGGCCCAGAAAGGGCATTTTCACGGCTGCTGTTCAACTGAGAAGATTGCTGACAGACCTGTTGAATAGCGTCAGCAACAATGAAACATCAGATTCAGACCGAGTTCGGGCTATTAACCTTGCTTAGGTCAATATCGAGACCATTGAGTTGGGTATATGATTCCAGTCACATCTTCGTTTTTTTTGTATATAAATGGTTTCTCGACAGCGAAGCAGTGGAAGATATAGCAGCGTTGTCAAAAACACTAAAAACAAAAAAATCATGTTTGAAGTAATTAACGATTGATTTCAAAATTGTAATAACATCTTCTAATTTATAATTGTTCACAGTTTCCACGTGCTCACAGTGTTTCATTCAAATTTCACCATTGTTTTTTGTTAAACTGCTTTTCATATTTTTGTGGTTTTGAGATTTTTTTTTCAAATTGTACCTAAACTGTTTTTTCCGTCTTTAACCGAAGATCGTTTTTGAAGAGTGTGTGTTTAGTTTAACTTTTTAAGTTCTTTGTTGTTTGCACCATAGACAAAAAATACGTAGAATCATAGAAACTATTAGCTATAAAAACGTCTAATTTCTGAAGTTTGAACTTTTTTGAACGTTTTCCCATTGTTTCGAAAATTACCCGACCGCTTTCGAGATTAAAGATGCAATCACTCAATGTAATGCGAACCTAACTCTAGTCGGGAACCGCCTTTTTTGGGAAAGATCCAAGTTCTGACAATATGATCTAATTTTTGGATTTTGTCCATTTTCTCTATAATGGCGCTTTGAGCATACTTAGGAGTTAAGGCCCACTAGAATTAATCCTTCAGAGAAATACATGCACATACGCTTCTAACCTCTAATAAAGATAAGAAACTCAAAATGAACGACGGAAACGTCAACGTTTTTGAAATTATTAAAATCACACATTATTATCTGCATCGATACCCGCACTGACAAAAAAGGATTAGGATCGATTTTATTTTGAAAAAATTACGTTGATTAAATTTAGATCGATTTTTGTATGAAAAAAGTACGTTGATTAAATTTATATCGATTAAGTAGCAAGAATTAAAAAAAAAGATGAAGATTGATTTGGATCGATTTAAAATTGTTTTAAATTGATCTTAAAATCCAGCTAAAAAAATGATCCAAATCGATTTTAAATCAATTTAAAAGCTTTATTCCAGTCTTTTTTTTTATTTTCAAGGAGATTAAAACGGATTTAAATCGATTTAAATCAATTTTTTCCATTCGAGATTTAGTAGTTTCGAATTTTTTTTGCATTTATTTAATGCCTATCGTTTTTCAATCTACATCCATAGCGTATTGTAGCTTAAAAAAGGCTAAATCAAAAGACCAAAATATCGACAAAACTCTATAATTTTCTTGCATATTTTGAAATCAAAAACTGATTTTTATTGACCCTTTTCTTGATTCGTTTTATAAATTTCGCCCAAAATCCGATTTTTCTTCATAATTTTCTATGATTTAATTGCATATTAATGAGATAAAAATTTTATTTTTTCTGAATCTTTTCTTTTTTGTTACTTAGGTTTTTGCAAAATCTGATTTACAATAACTTTTTTATAATTTCATGGGCTATTTTTGAGCTTAAAATCTGATTTATGTGGACCATTTTATTGACTTCTATAACATCTGGCACGAGTGTTTATATTTAAAAATCGAAAATATAAAAAATCAACTCTTTTTTTAAGAATACGTTTTTTTTTGCCGTGTTAGCAAAAAATAATAATTTTAGTGAGTCTGAAAGTCCATCCAAATCGATTTAATTCGATTTTTAAGACACTCAAATCGATCGAAAATTTCAAGTAAGATCAATTTGAAACGATTTAAAATGAATATACGTGAGTTTGTGATGGATTTTAATGAACCGCAAAATCCATCCAAACCGAGTTAAATCAATTTTTAGACACTTAAATTGATTTATAATTTTCAAAAAAGATCGATTTAAATCGATTTAAAATCCATTTAAGTTCGTAAAATAACATTGTTAATCGATTTGGATCGATTTAAAATTGATTTAAAATCAATTTAAATTGATCCGAAACCATTTTTGTCAGTGCGGGTAATTTTTCCTGAAAGTATCAAAAAAATATCCAGCTTCAGCTGAGCCACGATTTCAGGTTTAATAAATTTAAAAATTTTGCTTACAAGTAAAACATCAGAAAATTTCTGATCCGTTTTTTGACTGGAAACTAAATTGTACAGCTTACTAGCCAATCACAGAAGTCACTTTCGCCTGGCTCCTGAAGTTTACAAAATCATTACGCTCATAATTTAGGAGGTTCACACACTGATCCTATTTAAATAGCAGTATGAAAAAAAAAGTTTCAATGTTTTTTAGTTGAAATGATGATTTTTCTGCAATTTTTTATTGAAAGAAATAATTTTTAAGCAGATTGTTTTCCAATATGTGAAAAACGACAAACGTTTTGATATCGAGGCCACGTAAAACAATGAAAACTTTTTGATCGATATTGGTAAAACAATGAAAACGTTTTAAACGATATTGGTAAAACAGCTCATACTTTAATTAATACATCAAATGAAAATGTATGAATAGCACTCTATTTGAACTACTTCAGCTTACGGAGCTTAGTGTCAAGACTTAATGAGCTACTTAGCAAAAGTTCTCAACCAGTGAGGTTTCTAAAAATTTCCAAACCTAAATTAGCACTTAGTTGTTTGAAATTTCGGGTTGAGTATCATAATTTCGTGTTCGATCCTTCCCTCTATTGTTACTGCAAAGCAGCATTAAAAAGTTGAACAAAATTGTCGAAAAACAACTTATGCGTTCTTTTGTGTCCATCGTGTTTTAGTGATTAGTTCGAAAGCAAAATTAAGTTTCCTCTAGCAGGAATTTTCTTCAGCAATTTATAGACCTCAATTTATATATTTCAAACTGTTTTTACTAAACCAAACAACAATTTTTTTTAAATTAGTTTTTTTGGTACTTGAAAATTTATAAACCAATCTTTTTGAATCTACCTAAGAGTTGCCCCCCCCCCCCTTTTAAGAAAGGGGGCAATTGTTAAGTAGATAAAAATAACACATTTTCGACCAATCAGATTGCAGCAAAATTATAATTCTCAATAAAAAGCTCAGTGCTAATTACTGCTTTTATTAATAGGGGCGGCAATTGTTAAGTAGATCCAACTTTTTAAATAGATAATACAAAGTTTTATGAGAACATTTGAATTGTTTCAGTTGCAGCCTCAAATCAGCGACAAGGAGATAATAAAAATCACATAAAATGTCAAACGTCTTGAAAGAAAAAGGTAAGATTGGTTCACAGATTGATTGTTTGAATTTCCCTCTGCAACCGTTGGACCTGTTCGTTGAACAATGTGATATAGTGTCCCTTCCGATGGCTGTGGACAGCTATATCTTCGTTTATTGATAATGTAGTAAGCTGTTCGAATATTAATTAGCGCTACTGGCTATCAATTGTTATTGATTGTTTCCATAATTTATATGTCTCGAGCGGTTAAGACTTATCTTGCTTTTAAGGACGCAGGATTCGGTTCTTAACTTCTGGAATATCGCTAGTCGATCGGCGCAAGTTAGAGCATGATTCTAATATTTTATTCTCTTCAAGTCTACCCAATTGATTAGTAGCTCGGTATAAATCTCTAATGGTTGGTATTAATTACCATCAATATTTACATAGTTAAATAAATATAAATGTATGAACTTCATTTCATTAACAAGGTTAATTATGTAATCTAATATAGCATAAGAATGCATGACGTCATGTAGTGATGTCACACTACCTCACAAGAAGAAATCTTCCCGGGCGGTTTTCAGTTTTTGACTGTTTACAGTTAAAATAATTAAGTTTAAAATCGACAATCAGATTGACAAAATATATACTGCTACAGGAAAATGAGTAATTGAACTATCAAGTTATCACAAAAAATAATTAACATTCATTGGTTTAGAAGCACAGGTTATTACTTCAATTTACATTATGTGAAAGAGAATTCAATTGAGTTTAAATGGGAAATATTTTAATGGGGATAGGAAGCCACATTGAGTCGGGTTAAGGGAGTTAAGTGATAGATGATAGGGTCAATTTGATGATACCATGATATTGTGAGTTATCAACTGTAACTAAATTTGCACGGCAAGTAATGTAGTGCCGTGTAGCAAACTATTGTTCGTCGTTTCGTCGTTTTTCTCTTCTTTCGTTGTTTGTTACTAGTCATTTCTTTTGTTCCATTGGTGCTCGAATTAGTTGTTAACTTTTCAAATGAAGTGACTTCAGTCTTTTCGTGGCCTCTTCAATTGCGAATAGATGTCCAACAATTTCACAGTTATCTGTTTTGTCGAATTTTTCACTTCTTGTTGAAGTTGACAGTTTATAAAGCTATTTGTACTTTGTTGTACGTGCTTAAAAGTTGCCACTGTGTGTTTCAGATATCATCTGATTGTTAAGAAGTATTGTCATCTTTTATTTTGGGTATTTTGTGCCTCTGGTGGCCTGACACCCTGAAAGGCAATGATACGCTTCTTTTTGTGTGAAGTCAGAATTCCACTTTTTTAACGATGATTTTTGCTTTTTGGCCACCAACGTCTCATGATGCGGAATCTGTTATTTTCAATTGGTTTCTTCTGCTGTCACTGCACTTCACTCATATTGGCTGTTCCAGTACTTTGCTGGTTCGACTGAGCAAAATTAAGCGTCAGACAGAATGATAAAGGATGGATTCCCCTCTTTTTACAAAGTTTTTGAAGATTTTTGGTCCGGTCGTATCTTTTAAGACTCGAAGAAACTGTTCAGTTTGCTTGACAGCCTGTCAAGATTGTCTCAACGGTTGCAGTGGGTGATTTCCGGCGTTATCTTAGCTTTTGAGTTCGGATTTTTAGCGAATAATTCCGTCGATTTTTTTTTTCGTTTTTTCCTATCTTATTACATAGGAATTTCGCGAAATAATGTATCTTTCCCAGTTTTGATCTGCTAGTGAGCTGACTTCGTACACGTGTTCCCAGGGTGCTGGAATGAGGATCCACAGTGAAACTTCGAGTGGTTATTTCTTGAAATTTTTGAGGGATCAAAAAATTGTGTTATAACTAATGTTAATACATGGGGTTTTCGTGCATTTTTTGAGATCTCCAGGAAGTTGACTTCTGCTAGTGAGCCGGCTTCGTGCACATGTGAGTAGGGTGTTGCAATGATGATAACCGGTGAAAGTTTGGCTGGTTATTTCATAAAATTTTTGAGGGATCAAAAAAACGTGTTATCCCTAATGTTAATACATGGTATTTTCGTGCATTTTTTGAGATCTCTATGAAGTTGACTTCTCCTAGTGAGCCGGCTTCGTGCACATGTCCGTAGGCTGGGGCAATGATGATCCAGGAGTATAAAGTCATTATACCACGCATATGATGTCTTTGACGTCAGTGTTTCTGAAAATCTGCAAATGTCGAATTTGAAGAAATAAGTTTCTCTCATTTTTTTTCTTTTCTTCATTCGAAAGTCGTTAGTTCTTGACTTCGATGTCAACATTCCGCTGGCTGGAGACTAGCGAGGAAAGGGATGCATGCTGAAAGGTTATTATGCGATATGATGATTTGTCGTTAAACATAAATGAAGATTTTGATGTTCGTTTTTTCGAAAATATCGCTTATTAGGCTGAAAACTCTACTTTCTTTCAATTTGTCGAGTCCACATCCAATCTTTGGTAGGGCAATCTGTCGGATTCCTTTCTGGAGGAGCTGTTTCTTCATGCAGTTGAGACTTCGTGACAAATTGTAGTAGGTTGGTTTCTCGAAAAATTGAGATTTTGTAACCAGGTTGAAAATTGACTTGTTTTCCCAAGGCAAAGACACGGCAACTGATGACCCAACTATTGGTGTTTCAATGCTTTGTAGGGTTGGTCTCATGCATGGATAGGCACTGCTGATTTGTCGTGCTACTCCTTTGTTCATGTGAAAGTCACTTGAGACACAGTGCGCTATAGAGCCTGGGAACTGTAAAACATTTCCTGGTCCGACAAAGATATTTGGTTCATCGTAGATTGAATTCACTGAATCTTTGCTGCTCCCAGCTCCACCTTTACTTTTAGTCAGTTGCTTAGCTCGTTTTACTGTGTCTTTTAGTATATTTCTTTTCGCTTCGCGTGGAGGGAAAGATTCGTTTGCCTCGTCTACTTTCTTCTTCATTTTTGATCGGTTCTCGTTTTGAGTTGATCTTGGACTGAATGTTATTGGAGCCACTTCGTGTCCATCTACTGTTCGTAGGCGGAATTTTCGCGGTTGCAATTCGCGTGGTGGTATTGGGTGGTATCTCACATCGTTGCTGAAGCGCGTTTGGCAAAATATTTTGTCTCGCGCTCCGACTGCTGCTTTGCGCTTCGTTCGCGATGTTTCTTGGGCCGTGTTTTGTCCATCGTTTTCGAGATTAACTGTAGTAGGCATTGTAACCACTGCCTCGTTCATTGGTTCGTCGTTAAGTAATCCATCGTTGTATTCAAACTCAGGTGGAGCTAATGGTTCTGGATCTGGGTCCGGTGGAAGTGCTGGTGGCGGCGGTGCTGCTATTGGTAGCGGTACCAGAGGTAAAGGTGCAACTATTGGCGCTGCTGCGGGAATTAGGACTGGTGCAGGGGCAATTGGGGCTACTGCGGGTCCTCCAAGAGGTACTGACAGTCGGATTCGAGCAGGTGCATCGGGAAGGTTGCTTTGTCCACCGTTCGCGGGTTGGATGTCGTCTATGAGTTTGGGCAAAGAATCGTCGAAGAGTCCTGGTTCACTTCGATATTTACCAAGTGATGGATCCGTTTCAAATTTGCTCGGATCGATGATTTCGAGATCTTCTGGTTGATGCTGTGGAACAACAGGTCTGAGACGAATCCGGTGTACGCATTGTGTGTAATTGGTTCCGATTTTGCGAATGATGTAGTTTGAATTTGTCAATACTTTTTCAACTCTGTACAATGGTATCCAGACTTGCATTGATTTGCTTCCAAAATCTGATTGAGTTGTCAACAGAGGATTTAATAATAAACAAAATGAATGCTGTTTCAGTGGCTGGGCAAGTGCTCTTTGATCGTAATATCCTCGGTATTTATGGTAAGCCGAAATTAAGTTCTTTTTCGTTTCTTTGAACTTTTCTAGCATCGCATCTTGCATTGCCGTAACAAAATCAGATTCAGCTGTTACTGTTTCAATTGCTTTCGTTGAGAAGCGGAGATCAAGTGGTTTTGTCGGTTCTCTTCCATGGAAAATTGAGCTTGGGCAGCATCCAATTGATGAAGAGTATGAAGTATTGTGGATAAATGTTGCCAATGGGACATATTTGTGCCAGTCCGACCATTGTTCATTAATGTTCAGCTTTAGGATTCGTTTAAGTGGTCCATGAGATCGTTCGACAAGACCGATAGTCTGCGGGTGTTTTAGTGTAGCATGGTTAAGTTGAATTTCGAGCAATGTCGCCAATTTGTGCATCAGTTCTGAAGTGAATGTCTTTCCAAGATCAGCTAGAATCTTCTTCAGGATATAACTATGAACAAAGAACATATTTGTAAGTTCTCTTGCAACAGTATCAGTGCTGGCATTCGTCAATGGTGCTGCAAACAAGTATTTCGAGAATACATCGATTCCAGTGAGAACAAACTTGTAGACTGGTGACTTCATTGGTCCAACTATATCAATTTGCATCATATCGCCTGGGAAACATTGCAATGATGAAATTTGTTGTAGTGGTGGAATCTGATGCTTTGCCGTTGCTTGTTTGAGTTGCAGACACGTCAGACAACTTTTAATTGAATTTTTTAGAAATTCAGTGAAGCCGGGAAGGTAAAATCGTTTTCTAAACTCTTCTGATGTCCTTGTCATTCCAAGATGTCCGCCAGTTGGCGAGTTGTGGAGTCGATACACAACTTCCTTCCAACGATGTTTAGGTAGGCAGTATTGTTTATACTTCACCTTTCCTGTGTCATCGAAGAACTTTTCGGTACAGAACGTCGTTTTCAAGTATGAGTAGATTAAATTGCTTCGCACGTTTCTTCTTTCGACTGTTTTCGTACGTGAGGTTTGGAACTTGTTCGTTCCGTATCCAGTTCTTCATATCTTCGATATCAGGATCCTTTTCTTGTTCATTTTTCAGATTGAGAACTTCATGACTCAAATTCAGGTCATGAAAAATGTCAGCAGGATCAGGATATCCAACTGCGGCAATTAATGGTCCTGATAGTCGGACGAAGTTTTGTGGTTGAATAGTATCGCTATCGTCTTGCGTGTTGAGCTCTCGCATAACGTTTTCATAGAGTCCTAGTTCAATCAATTGTGTTCTCAGATTATCGTCAAGTTTCTTCTTTTCGGGAAAGATCTCCTCCATTGGTTGGATCAGGTTGAGAGATGCATCAGGTACTTTAGCTGTCGTGTCGATTTGAATCTCTCGTACCGGAATTTTGTCCGTTAGTTTCAGGGAGAGAGAAGCTGATGGGTCTGTTTGCATTCGTGAGAGAAAATCTGCTGCATAATTTGCTTTTCCAGGTATATGCGCGATGATGATGTTAAATGCCATGACTCGATCCAAGAAATTCCAAACTGATGGTGGAATGGTTTTTGCTTGAAAAAACTGTGTCAGGCTCCGATTATCAGTCAGTATTATCACTGGTTTGGATGATCCCCAAATGAAATGAGAGAAGTGATCGAGAGCAAAATATAGAGCTAAGAACTCTTTGTAGTATATGGAGAACTTCAGTTGTGCTGTATTGAAGAGTCTTGAACCAAAAGACACTGGTGCATACGTTTTCATTTCACCTTTGTTGTCAGTCTTTACATAGTCTTCAATCATGAGCACAAAACCGGTTCCATGATAGCTTGCGTCACAGAGTATTACGTATTGTAGTCCTGGTTTTGATAACCGAAGTGTTATGTCTGTTGCTTGTATCAGATCATGCTTGAGCACTTCAAGACTTTTATGGTGCTCTTCATCTGTTTGAAAAGCAACATCTTTTCTGAGAAGTCGATAAAAAAGTATCAGTTTTTCTCCTAGGCTTGGCATATAGTTGCGAAAAAACTGTACAAAACCGATTAATCGTTTAACTTGTTTAACCGTTTGTGGCATTTTAATTTTCTTTAAGAACGTGGAGATTTTCTCTTGTTCCGGTGACACTCCTGCTGGTGTGATTATGTTACCCAGGAACTTCAGTCTTTGTGTTCCGATCTCACATTTGTTCGGCGACAATTTAAGTCCTGACTTCCGTACACATTCGAATATTTTCGAAAGGGTCGGTATCATTTCATCGAAGTTATACACAGCGCTCCCTATGTCATCCATGAATTGTGTACATAGGTCCGCAGCTAAGCATGGATCAAGGTAGTGTCGGATAAAAGAACTAAATCCTGTTACTGATTTACTTAGACCTTGAGCCAGGCATTTGTATGCGTAAGTTCATGAACCGAAGTTAAATGCCAAAAGTTGGACTGAAAGGTCATCTGCCATTTGCACACAATGGTATGCTTGTGAGCAATCAAGTTTGGTAAACAAGCTCTTTCCTGCGAAGTGGTTCGAAGCATCGGTCATGTTGGAGATCGGAAAGTTGCTGTTGATATAGTCATTCTTGAGTGAATGGTTTATCCTTCTGAGGTCAATCAACATCCGCAATTTAACAGATGGCTTTCGATGTGCAAATAGTGGACTACTGTATTTAGAATGTGACAATGTTGTTATAGTCCATAATAGTGCATAAGGGCAAGTTCCACTGTCAATTCGTGTCGCAAATGTATCGGCGTAGGTAGTCCTTGTGTATACAGAGGTCGTGTGTGTTCCGGTTTTAGTTTGATTTTGAGGTTTGGAATTGTACCCAACATCGAATCTATGTTTGGTGAAGATGTCCGAAAAGTCAACAAGCAAATCTTCTACTTTTGACCTTTGGTCTTCTGTCAACACGGAATTCTCCCACTTAAAATTCTTGATAAATGTCAATCGATCTTGATATTTCGTTTTCGGTTCAAGTTTTTCAAGAACTTGAAAATGAAGAATTTGGTCGTAAATGTCGCGTTGGATTTGAGGAAGTAATTCAGGGTTTTGACATGTTTCAGGCGTAGGAAACCAAAATTTCTCATTCTCAGGCTCATGCTTTAATTGGGGCTGCTGATTATCACATGATTGTTGAATTAGCTCATTAATGCCCATTTCAATATCGTCCGGGTGGTTCATTTTTGCAAATGCAATCATTTCAGGTTCGATGGGGAATAAATTTTCTGCTTTTTTCAGAGTCAGAATTGAAAATTTCCCAATTTCGGTTTTGAAAGGCAAAGTAATATGATGATCAGTGATGTTAAACGCTGTGATATACAACAGGTTGTTTTTCAGCACTTCGCTTATTGAAGAAGTGAACGCAATTTCACAGTTTTCTTCAAATTCCTGAGCTGGAATCACGATTCCGGTAGTTTTTTCCATGTCTTGACATGTGTTCTCTAACTGGCATTCTACAAGAATTGTCTGATGCGGGGCTATTGTTTGGCGTTTTGTCAGAATCAAAGGGAATTTTTTCACTCTGTTGACGCTTCTTGGCTCGTTTGGGGGTTTTATCTCGTTGATTTGAATAGTCATATCTTTGAAATGCAGGAGATTATACTTTGGACAGACATGATGTTTTTTGTAGAAAGGATTTCCTAGGATTATTGGATTGGCTGCATGAAGGACGAGAAAGGATTCTATAAATGTCATGTCTGCCAATCGGAATTCTAACGTTACTTCAGTTTCAATGGAGACTTGTTGTCCTCCTGCCATTCTAACTCTCTTCAGTTTGGGTTCATTTACTTCAAGAGGGCGAAATAGCGATTTTTCTTCTTTTAGGTCTTCAAATGTTTGTTTTGAGATAACATTTGCGCAGGCTCCTGTATCGACCAGGGCTCTACGTTGTAATCCCGATGAGAAACGTATTTTCGTGTACGTCAGTACTGTTCCTTCCGCAGGGATTACTGCGTAAAGGCTAAGTATCTCACCAGGTTGGAAAAGTTCGTTAGGTGATGATTTAGGTGATTTCGATGATTTAGGGGGCTGACTCAGTGGCTTTATTATTTTTTTGGCTCGTTTGGAAACGGGAAATTTTGTCCGCGTCCTTGTGGTTTCTGTCGCCACCAGCATTGACTTGCTGTGTGGTTTAATTTTCCACAAACGTCACAAAATTTGGCTGATGATCGCACCATTGGTCCAAAAGGTCCGTTGGGATTTTGCGTTTCAGCTTGAGGCATTTGATTTGCGACAAATTGTTGCGTCGGATATTTCTGGGACTGTTGGAATTGTGCTGATGGATGCATTTGAACCATTGGCTGTTGATTTTGGTACATGTTTGGGTACTGCTGATTTTGAGGGTACAATTGCGAATATGGCTGTTGTGCAACTGGTGGCATATTGTGAAAGTTTGGCTGAGTATTGTTGAAATCAAATTTATTTTGCCAATTATTTCTACGTCTTCCGCCTCTGTTGCCTCTTTGTTGTCCATACCCATTATTTTGGTTTGGCTGATAGCCACTATACTGATCACTCTGACTGTTGTTAATCCGATTTTGTTCGGGAAGCGGATTCGATTGTTTATTCGACTGCTCAGTTATTTGTGATCTCATTTCGTTAAGCTGCTTCTCCATTTTTTCCTGATTTGTGGACAATTTTGTGATGGCGCTTATTAAATTTTCTGAGACTTTGTCGTTTATTTCGTTAAATCCGTCTTCCGGGTAATCGTCTTTTCGGCAAATCTCACGAATGGTGATTTGCTTCTTGGTCAGGTTGCACAGTTCCTGAACTGTAGTTGCAGGTGGTTGTTCCATCAGTTTTGATCGCAGCCAGCCTGGCATTCTCTTAATGAACAGTCGTTTAATTTGTTCATTTCGGTTGTCATGTACAGCATCTATCTTTTCTTGCCTTTGAGCAGTTTCTCGGTGGAATCGTGCTGCTTCTGCTGCTGCAGGTGCTCCAATTATTGCAGGATCAATTGGGGCGACAGCTGGCAAATCTTGTGTCGGATACGCTCGCTGCGCTTTTTTCGTTAAATTGACCAAGAAATTCTCTGGGGTATCTGTTTTCGGGTTGAATCGCAGTTGTTCTAAATTCAAAACGTGGATTTCTTGAAGTTGGGGGTTGCAAAAGTGATCCCTCAGGGCTATGAGACACCCGGGAACGTTCGCTCGAGTTGCTGGTCCTAGTGTCTGGTAGAATCGCAGCGCGTTGTCTCGTAGGTGCAGTTGCAAGAAGTTCGCTTGTTGTGCGTTTGGTATCGCTGCTACTCCGATGTAGCCTTGAAAAAGTTGCTCGAATTCTGAAAAGTCTTCTTTTTCCGTTCCTCCATAGGGTTCGACCGAAACTTGCGCGTGTGCCATCGTATTACAGTTGAATGAATATCAGGATGATACAGTTGATGATAAGACACAGCACTTAGTCGATTTAATGGGGCACAAGAAAATAGTAATGATTTGCTAATATTTCCGTTGCTTCACTTTTGTGGTAGGGGGACTTATTAGTTTTAATATCATTTTACTGCAAGTTTGAGTTTCGAGTTTTGGTTTAACTAACTGTTTTGTAGATTGTTGAAAAACCTGTAGATCTGCTTTCTTTGTCTGCCTTATCAGTAGCTCAGCTGTTCTGCCCTCTGACTGGAACATGAAGTAGTTGTAGGTCACAATCCACATCTGCTTCGGTAGATTGAAGAAACTGTCAGGCCAGAGCTGTTGAGAAGTTGAGGCTGTCTTCTTTTTCTCCCTGTCTGTCTCAGTTGTTCGCTGAATGTTGCTCTGCTTTCCACATCTGAGCGTTGCTGGGTGAAACGGGTTGTGTTGCCCTGTTCTGTTTCAGCAAAGTTCGGTTGTCGTTGTCCGCTCGTGTGATGAAGATTGCAATTGCCGATGACTTTTGGTGAATCTAGAAGTAGAATCTTCCGCGACAGTCACCATGTGATATAGTGTACCTTCGGATGGCTGTGGACAGCTATATCTTCGTTTATTGATAATGTTGTAAGCTGTTCGAATATTAATTAGCGCTACTGGCTATCAATTGTTATTGATTGTTTCCATAATTTATATGTCTCGAGCGGTTAAGACTTATCTTGCTTTTAAGGACGCAGGATTCGGTTCTTAACTTCTGGAATATCGCTAGTCGATCGGCGCAAGTTAGAGCATGATTCTAATATTTTATTCTCTTCAAGTCTACCCAATTGATTAGTAGCTCGGTATAAATCTCTAATGGTTGGTATTAATTACCATCAATATTTACATAGTTAAATAAATATAAATGTATGAACTTCATTTCATTAACAAGGTTAATTATGTAATCTAATATAGCATAAGAATGCATGACGTCATGTAGTGATGTCACAAACAACAACAGCGGTTTTCGAAGTACCAGCTGTTTAGTTTTTTTTTCGATTTCGGATTAATATGGAAATTTAAAAACGAAAGTTTTGTCAAATTGAGCGTACGACAATTCAGAAAAAAAATCATCTTAATATTCGTCAATTTGTTCTTACCGACTTTGTTCAATTTGGCCAACTTGTTGTCAATTCAAAACGCAACAACAAGAGCTGGCTCAAATGGCTCAAAAAGAACATTATTCATTACTGAAAAAATTCGAAACTACATTTTAGAACATGATGAAAGGATGGATTTTTCTAAATAATAAAATTTAAATTTCGAGTTTTTCAAAAAAAATGGACCTAGAGGATTGGTTTTTCTTGAAGAAATTTGATTTTCCACCGTCTATTTTAGAATACTACTTGAAGGCCTCATTATTTCTGGTATTTGTGCAACTTTCATCTCAAAGTTTACCTTGTGTTAATCTGAATCAAAATGAATGTGAAAATGTCAGTAAAATTATTGAAAGAAGCAATTGTGTCAACATGACCGACGTCGCCAAAAAACTCACGCAAATGTGCCTCCACCTTGATCCAGATACAATGTACTTCATCTGTATTAACGAAAGTTGCGATATCCATTTGACCAACAAGACGACCGGTAAGTTGTTTGAGTTTTTACTTTGAAGGGGCCAAATTAACATCCTCCCGACAACCACCACCCCCCCCCCCCCAGCCGTTTAGGGGGGAGGATGTTAAGTTGGTTCTAAGTTGGGATTTCCCGGCCAATCAGAATCGAGCATTTAATATGCAGCGCTTCGCAAATTTAACTTGATTTAAGCGCTGGGGTGGAGGATCTTAACTTTGTCTATTTGGGAGGGGGGTGTGTTAACTTGATTCGTTGATTCGTGTGAACCTTATAGGAAAGGTTTACTCAAAATGATTACCAAAATACATTGAAAAACATTGTTTTGTTAGTAGTCTCGTTTTACATATGGTTTTTTCTTTCTAGTGAACTAGTTTTTGTTTTCAAATATACACATTTTCAAAAACTGTTCAGTCGAATTGTACCTTGTCCAAATAAACAGTTCGGATTTTGATATTCAGAAAAACTTCTATAATTGTTTTTTTAAAGTTTACTTTTGAATTTTCACTGTTTGTAGTTTTTCTGTATTTCCTGCATTGAACAGTTCAGAACTATCTAAAATTAAAAACAAACGCAGATTTGAGCACATGGACTGAACTATTTTAGTAAAATTTGGTTTCAAATCTTCAAAAATGTAAACTCAATGGGTTGTTTTCAATACATTAATACGCTTAAAAACAACAAACAATAAAATCCCCATATTATTTTTTAAAATCTTTTTTGCTGAGGTCTTTAGCGGGATAGACCCAGTTCACTACTGGATGTACCCTTTTTTATAGTAAAACTGTTTTGAAATTAAAAAAACTCTACCCCGGATAAAAAGTGTATTACTCAGTTGACAAAATTGCAATCAGTATAGCAAAGCTTGAGTTTTTGCTCATTGAGCGTTTTATTATCGAAAAAACTAAATGTGATAGTTACACCTTTCAAAACCTTTCATCGTCAAAACTTTTAAGAATTTATCAATTTAAGTGTCTTTCCAATTCTGAAGCTTTTTTTTCTGTAGAACAAGCTACAGAATGTATTGTTTACAATTTCAGTTTTTGTTGTTGTTCCGACTATCGTAACGAAAGTTGCGGAATATTTGTGCTCGGGTGGTTTTTTTTCTTCAGACAAATTTCGACTTATTAACTAGCCATTGTTGACAGGTATTTTTGTATCATTTAAAGGGTATTGTTGTCTTGAGCTTAAACTTAAAAAGATATTTCATCTGTTAGCATTTCCGTGAAGTTATGGGGATTTAAAGATAGCGATTGTTGTCAATTTGGTACAAAAAAACTCTTAGAAAAAAAACTAAAATCGTTATTTTTCTATTTTAAGTTTTTCCATGTTGTTACTGCTCCAGAGACCTGAAAACGCAGTCAGAACATTCAGGGCTTCGCCGTGATGCGAGCAGCCTTGTTTTCTTTTGCCACCAGGTGAAATTAGCAATTGAGATTTGACCTTTTGTCTGTACTCATAGAGTAATTCCAGATAAGGTACACCGTCTGTTCGTCACGCTATCTTATTTTCGGCTGGATAGATTCCTGTAACTTCTTAGTCTAATACCAATCTTAACCATACTCTTATATCCCATAGTCTCAATAGATCTAGTGTGTACTGGCTTTCGCGAGTTAGTTCTTGGAGTTTAATCAGAAGAGAACAATTGTAACCTAAGATTTATTCAAATTGTTCTAGTGCTGAAGCTAGAGATGGAAAATGATTGATTAGTTAGTAATATTTTATATTGATAGTTTAGTCATTAATATAATTGTATTTATATTCAATTATAAAAACTAGTTTGGAACTGGTTCCACTCATCCGGCGTTTAGAGAGTTTTTAGTTTTTAGTTGTTTATTGTAGTGAAGGACGGGTGATGTAGTTTTCTTTGGAAGTTTAGATGGAAGAAGATTGTTTTTGTTTGTGTTTCAAGATGGGTCTCGTTGATCGTGGGTATTTTTGGGTGATTGTGTCAAGACTTTTGATCGATGCAATGATATATCAATTTCATTGAGTTTAGAGCGAGACTACGTGCAGGGTGAAGTTACCGTCTGAAGTGACAAGTTACTAGGATCGGTATGTGAGATCAATATCGAGATGGCCATTGGTCTGGTTCAATGAGTTTCCTTTGCTGCGATGTTGAGCCCATACTTTAAATCCTTTGAGGGTAGTGACTTCGGCAGCAAACCAAATTGCCGAAGTCACTACCCTCGACTACAATCCAGAGTTGGAATGTAGTCGAGTTGTCATCTCCTCTGCTGCTCCTTCCTTCGGCTCTAAGAACCATTTACATACACAGTTTATATATTTACACCTGAAATTACATAAACACAACTTGCAAATTTTTCTCAATTACCAAATGCCGCAGAGTTACTCCAAATGACCAAGTTGTGTTTTTGCAATGTCATGCTGTTGTCAGTAAAATGGTAAAGAGAAATCATTTTGCATTTGCGTTGTTGGACAACTTTGCGCATTTATAGGATTTTGTGAAGGAAAATTATTATTAAATGATGCTTTAGATTATTATATGAGTTTTGTTTTGGAGGAAAAGTTTGTCTTGTTTGTCGTGCTTGTTTATTTCGTGTATATGGTTCAAAAAAATCTTGTTGATAATTTGGATCTGGTTGATAAATATTCCAGTAATTCTTTTTTTAATTTGTGTTAAGTCGTTGTCGATTTTGGCTAAACTAGTCTTCATCTTTTGAATGATGTGGTTGATTTCTTGTACGATGTTTAGAAGTTATATTTTTATTCTGTTGAAAGAACGGGAAGTTTTCGCTATGATCGACTGTAGCTGGTAGTTGATCGTTGCAAAAAACTGAGTTAGAGGCTTCTTGTGTTACTTGTTGATTGTAGTTTTGTGCTTGTGATTGGTTATGACTGTTCATATAGGGGTTCATAAAGGGGGTTTTTTAGTTTGTTTTTTGCAAAAAAGTTGTAGTTCTGATCTGAAAAATTGTTTATATTAGACGTTTTTTGTTGATTTGTTTGTCGTGATGTCGTTGCTGGTCTAAATGTTTCATGATCCATTTGTGAGTATTTCGGACTAACAGAAGGTTTTACTGTGGGTTGTTTAGTTGTTTGTGAAAATGCGGTATTTTGTTTTGTGGAGGTGTAAGTTTAGGATGAATGGGGGAAATGCTTTGTGTTGTTCTTGGCATTGTTTTGACTATTTCTTCATTAATGATTTGTGATGGGGTTTGAATAACTTGTTGTGTAAGATTTCTTGATCCATTTAGTTTTTCTTATGTATTAATGAATGTAAAGATGAAACTATTATTTCCTGTTCTATCAGTAAACATTGCATTATAAGTTGAGTAAGTGAAATGATTCTAAAATAGTCTTTATCAACAGAAATAGTAGTAAGATATTAGCAGAGATAGCTGTAATTTATATATCAGTTGCTATATTAAAAAATGATGGATGAATCCAATCAGGGTCCCAAACATAATCTGTTTCATCTGCTATTACAGTTTCATCGACTGAGCTCTGTGGTCGAAAACTTTTTCTTGATTGTGCTATGAGATCGATGCTATGGACAAAATAATCAATTATGAACCATGCTAGTATTCTTTGTAGATCATGTTTGACGGTTTGTGAAATTTCATTACTAATAAGGTTTTCACGGATTGCATCTAACAAATGTGAGAAACGATAGACTTCTTGTCTTACAGTTGAGTACCAGGTTGTTTGAGGCGGTGACTCATATGGTGTTTCTTTCAAATTTAAAATAGTTATTTAACTATAAATAATTTGAAAAAACATCATTTGTGAATATTGAATTTGCTCTTTGTGAAATTTGATGTTGTATAACATTTATATACTCTGTGAAAACTTTTGAGAAATCTATATCTATCTAATCTGTTTGTATATGATGTGTAGGGTGATCTGATTGTGGTGATAAGTGGTCAATTGTAAATATACTGTAATCTGATGTAGTTTGACATATACCATTGAGATAGTGATCAAGAAGTTGTCGTTTTATTCTTGTTTCAAGAAATTCTTGTTTACATGGGCTTTTTCCTTTTTTGAATAAATTTACAATTAGATTGTGAGAAAATTGTACTGGTCCTCGCGCTTGATCTTTTTGTGGTTGTACAAAAAATGGAAGTATCGATTTATCGTTGAAAGTTTTGTTGTAATCTATCAATTATTTTGTGTTGTAGAACTGTTAATGTGTAATTTTCAATATGTTTCATTGGTTGATTCCAATTTTATAGGAGTACTGATTTGCTAATGTATGATTTCTTTATTCTGCGTTCTCCTTTTAGTGATGATGATGTTGTAGATTCTGAGTCAGAAAATTGTTTTTAATTTTCTATCGGTTTATTTTTCTTTATTGAATCTTTCAAGTCTTGAAGTTCCTGTATCTGCAGTAGATTGGGACGCGTTGATCTTGGTCTTCCTGTATCTGCACGCGTTGATCTTGGTCTTCTTGCAATACCTGGTATTTCTCGTATTGTTTGGAAAATTGCGTAGACTTATTGAGACGTACAGACAGTTCCAGTAAATTGTCTATTCCATCTCCATCTAACATTTTTTGCAATTTTGCAATTGTCTAAATCTAAGTTTAATTGTCTAATTTTATGTTAAAAATAATTTTGTTCGAGACGTATGGTCGTACCAGATGAGTTTTGACCTTTGGTCTGTACTCGTAGAGTAATTTTAGATAAGGTACATCCACTGTTCGTCACGCTATCTTGCTTTCGGCCGAATAGATTCGTGCAACTTCTTTGTCTAATACCAATCTTAATCTTACTCTTATATCCCATAGTCTCAATAGATCTAGTGTATACTGGTTTTCGCGAGTTAGTTCGTGGAGTTCATCCAGAAAAAGAACAACTGTAGTCTAAGATTTATTCAAATTGTTCTAGTGTTGAAACTACAAGTAGTTTCAGCACTTACAAATAAGTGTCAATGTTAGAGATGGAATATGATTGATTAGTTAGTAATATTTTATAGTGATAGTTTCATCAATATTATAATTGTATTTATATCCAATTATAAATACTAGTTTAGAATTGATTCCACAATGACCTATAACCAGTTGTGAAACCAAATTATGATAGTTTCATAAATTCTTACTCCAGAAAACTTTGAGCTAATTTCGAAAACGTTTTCATTGGTTTGATTTGTCTCGGAGTTTTTGTTAAACACGCAAATTGTTGAGAATTGATGAGGTTTGGGGATAATGACGACGGTTAAATGATCACTTTTCCAAAATTTCAATTCAACTTATTGTAGAAAACAACGATCTTCACAGAAATATGAATTTGTGAAACATGGAATTTGTTCCAGATACTCGATTTTTCGGATCTATTTGAAAATCTCCACCCCCTCTCCTATGGTACCTAGTTAAGAATCTCCAGCCTTGTAAATAAACACAGTAAATTAGCGCTAGTATTTTGTATTGAGAAATCTGAATTTAATGTTTTCTGATAAGTCGAAAATTCGACCATTCTGATCACTAAACTATCTCCCTTCTCCCTTCTCGAGGTTGTTATCCGAATTTGCTAATGGAAAAAAATATATAAAAAAAGTTGGATTTCACTTTCGCTACTTACTTTTATCAAATAAGTTTTTATCTTTTTATGCTGAAATTTGCCACACGCCTTAGCAAAAATAAGATTGCAATCGATTATAATAGACTTTTATGCATACTTTCTACTAGTAAAATCTTTTATATGTAACCCAATTAGACATTAAAGTAAATAAAAATATAGAGATTTTATACAATTCAGAAAAATCGATTTGATAGTCTAGAAAATGGATTTTTTTTGCGATATAAAATCTGTATAGATTCTGTATAGAATCTGTATAAAACCGATTATAATCGATTGTAATGCATTTTCTAACGACCCCAAATTATATTGTCTAAATACCATTGTCTAAACGTTTTTCGTAGCAGTTGTCTGCTTAGTCGGGTCCCACGATCCTGCTTGGTCGGGAACAAAAAGTTTTCAGAAAATGCTTGAAAACATAGCTGCTATCATTTTTTTTCGCCCCCGATCCTGCTCAGTGCTGGTTGGTTCAACCGTAGTGGAGGGAGATATCATCCATTTCGCCGCAGCCGGGACCCTCCAACCGAGACCAAAGTGGGATTCGAACCAGGGGCGGATCTAGGATTTTCTCGAGGGGGGCGGTTTTTCAAAAAATTTTGGAAAGTTTTGACAACCTTTTTTTTTTAGGTCGATCAGATTGATTTTCCGAGCTCTCCCAAAAAAAAGACCCTGTTTTGGCCATTTTTTTGCGCCGCAGGCAATTTTTTAAAAAAACAGGTACAAAAAGCACTTTTTGGGTATTTTTTGGAAAATTTTGACAAAAAAAAAACGCGTTTTTTTGGCGCGCGCCCCCCCACAAAATTAGTTTATATTGGCGCCGGAGGAGCCCTTAGAAAAATTTTAGAGTCGGTCGGTCAAAAATGGATTTCTTAAAAAGTACCAAAGGGGGGACCCTTTGGGTTGGCAGGGATTCGAATCCCTGAGGGGGGGGGCAACCGCAACACCCAACCCCCCCCCCCCCCAAATCTTCCCCTGATTCGAACGCATGTCATCATCATTCGCATGTCATCACCATTATCTGCTATCATCATTTGCAAGCAAACTGCAACTAAATCAACCTGAAATAATATTTTCTTGTAGTGCGGTCTTGTTAAGCTACCACTGTGAATCATGTCAATAAACAACAGAGAAGAAAAAGTCATCGGATTTCAATTCTGCTGAACTGGGCGGATCGAAATTTGCAACTTTTGAAAAAAAAGTCCTGCCTGTGGCCGGAAAAAACATGATCCACAACCGAGGCTGAACAAGACCACTTCATTATTTGAAGCAAACTAAAATCAAGGACGCGTCTCAGGGAATCTATTTTGATTCGAAAAAAAAGGAAAAACAGAAAAAAAAAACAGAAGATACTAGGTTTTCCATTTTTGGAGAAAAAAAATCTTTTTTTTCCCAGTTTTTTTCGATTTTACCCCCCACAACAAACACCATTTCACAAAAAATCAAAATCAAATGGACAAAATTAAAATTTGCCATTATTCTGCTTTCAGCAAAAAAACTATCAGTTTTGGTCTTATTTAGACGGTTTTATGTTGGTTGTTTTTCTCTACTTTCAGCAAAGCAAGGCATGAAACAAAACTTTTTTCAGTTCAAAATTTTTTCCATAAAAACGAAATTACAATGGATTCAATAGGTTATATTTTCTGTATAAAAAGTGTATATAATCTGTACAAAAATTGTTTAAACCCTGTATATAATATGTACCAAAAAATGCACATGAAAGGGATTTTGGCAACTATAGTAGTATATATTTGAGGGAGAGTGGGGTGGGTGCTGACCCCCATGTATTAACATAGGTTATAGAGTATCCGGTCAGCACCCTAAGTATCAACATACGCTACCGAAATCCCATGTATTAAGGTTTTAGGTTTCATAGTTTCAGATGGTAAGATGGTAAGTTTCAGTTTTAAAAATCATGAAATTTGTTTTTAAAATTGTTCTACCTCATTTGAGTTTATGTTGAAGCTTACCATCTGAAACCTGGTATCTTAATATATTACCCATGTAAAAATTATAAAATATTTTAATTCAACATTTTTAAAAATCATAAAATAAGTTTTTAAAATTGTTCTACCTCATTTGAGTTTATGTTGAAGCTTACCATCTGAAACCTGGTATCCTAATATATTCCCAATGTATAAATATATCAAGTTTCAGTTTGTAAGTTTCAGATAGTACGTTTTTTTTCGGCGCCCAAATTTCCCATGTATTAGGTTAGCGTTTAAATTTCCCTATTTATAAAGGTTAGAAGTTCATTGTGAGGAATTAAGAGCTCATTAAAATAGGGAAAAGATTTCCCAATGTATTAAGATAGGGAATGGTAAGTTTTCAGTGTGATGGTATACATCTTAATTCCTCACAATGAACTTCTAACTTTTATAATTAGGGAAATTTATACGCCAACCTAATACATGGGAAATTTGAGAATGGGAAGAAAAACGGTATTTTTTTGAACTAGTGTGGAAATGTTTACTTTGTCGCAAAAATTTCGGCGCGCCTTATATAATTGGTAAAAATCTTTGGTTTAATACTTGGGAGTAGATTTTCCAATGTTTTAAGATTGGCTTTAGGTTTCAGAGTTTGAGATGGTAAGATGGTAAGTTTCGAGAAAAAAAGTTTTTGGCGCCCGATCTTACCATGTTTTATGATAGTGTATAGATTTACCTATGTATAATGATTAGAAATTCATAGTAGGGAATTACGAACGCATAAAGATAGAGAATAGGTTTCCCAATGTTTTAAGTTAGGGAATGGTAAGGTCTCAGTGTGATGGTAAGAGAATGGTAAGAAAAACGGTAATTTTTGGATATTGTGTGGAAATGTCTAGTTTTTGTTCGCAAACATCTCGGCATGCGTTTTGTAATGACATCTAGGTTGTTCAATGAAGGTATTATGTTTTTTGGTTGATGGTAAGTCAATGGTAACAGTTTCAGAATCTTGACTTTTTTTATCGGATTCTTTTTTATTTGATAAAGCCTTGACTTTTTTATTTGATAAAATGCGACCTATTAACTATTTTATAAGATAATAGTTTTTTCTCATAACAGTAGGCAACCTAGCTGAAAATAAGCTGAAGTCTACTAAAAGTTTGAAAAAAATTCAATGTACAAATTTCAAAATTTGGACAAAAATTGGAAAATTTTCAAAGTCTTTGGAAAAAACAGCGAAAACTTCAAGTTTTTGGAAAGAATTGCAGAAATCTCAAGGTTTTGGCTAGTTTTTTGTTGCTACTGATCTAATTGAAAAGTTATACATACGTGCAGAGTTTAAAATTAAGCTCAGATTGTTTTTTGATTGACATCATGTTAAGACAGTGATTTAAAGATATGAATAAAAATATGGATTTTCCACAATTCATATTGAAAATTTTGAAATGCGATAAAGTTTACCTAATTTCAGCTAACAAGTGGTTTATATAATGACCTGAGCACTAAAAGGAAAGCTCATTAGTTGAATAAAATTTCAAACTTCCAATTTTTCGGGAGAACAGTAAAATTAATTGTAATTTTCAAGAAAAGAAAGTAGAAATTAATCAAGTCTATCCTAAATTTTCCATTTTGCCCAGTTCAAAGAGAATTCACCCAAGAATATAAATTCAATCAAAAAATAAGAGCAATTTGTATTGAAAATTCTAGATCAAACTCCATGATTTGACTCCTTCTCAGTTTTTTCTCAAAGATTAATCTAAACCTGTACAAAGTTCCAGATCATTGATGAAAAATGAACATTTTACTGCTAAAATTGACTAAAAATGGTGTAAATTTTCCTTAGAACTACTGGCGAACTTGGGAGAAAATAGTATCAATTGAACGAACAATTTGCTGCCAAAGATAAAATTAGAACTGATAACATCTAATTATCACCATGTGAATTGTACAGGTTCTTCTTTAGGTTCCTTTTTTCCGATTGCGAGTTTTTTTAATTGTTTCGTCGGAGAGTCTACAGTTTGATGCATACGACTCATTGGTGTTGTTTGTTTCTTTCGGAGCCAAGCATATTCGAAAATTCTTGTGTGAATTTTTTCCAATCTGGTTTAGTTTCTTTGGTAGATCTGAAAACCATTTTTAGTTGCACCATCAAGTGTGGTTTGGATGAAAGATGTACGTCTATGTGTCCAACTTTGGTGGAGTGGTGTATTTACTGATTCTGGGCCTACATTCAAAACTAAATTCGATGTGACTGCATTCAGGTAGTCCTCTACTGAGTATGCACGGGATGTTCCTGTGACTTCCGTGAAGGTCATCTTCAGAATAGTGTGGCTAGTTTCTTAGGAATTGTTTGTTTGTTGGATTTTCGTTTCGTTGAAAAAATGGATAAATTTCACTACGGTCTGTTGTAGTTTTTGTTGTTCATTAAAGAAAACTGTTTGGCGGGCTGGTTGCGGTATCTGCTTATTGTAATTTTGTTTTTATCCCTACTAAATCACTTTTATTCTTGATTCTTGTCGGAAGTTTTCTCGAAATTGTCTAAGTGAAAAATAAATGGTGATGTTTAAATCATTCAAAAGCACATGGATAAACTGAGATTGTAAAGGTGTTTTTTACGTTGATTTTTATTAATAAATTAAGAGCAGCTTTTTTTTGTTTATAATCTGAAAACCTTCGGAAAGTAGAAATACGCAGGAGAACCTAGGTCCTAACTTCTGCAATTTTTAAAAGCTTCTAAAAGAATGCTTCCTGAAAAATTGATTTGGAAAAAAAATCAAGGTGCAAACTATAACATTTGAATAACTTTGCGAAATATATTAAACAGAAAACTCTATAGTTCTACCTAGTTTTCTGATTTGAAAAAAAATTGAAGCTAACCAGAACAAAGTTTAATTTCACTGTGTGTCTAATTAAAAATTTTCATGTTATTTTCATATAATTAAGCGATCCTACATCTAGTTCTGCTAAAGCATCATTTTGTTTATAGAAATTTTTATCAAGCTCCAGAATTTGTTCTCTAAAAATCATTCTACATCAAAATTTTTTGGTTTTTTGTTCAAGATAAAAAAACGTAGATCTTGAAAGCAAAATCTTTGATTTATGCCTCAAGTATCATCTTCCGAAATATGTTGGAGCTGGATTAACTTTACGAAAAGTATCCTCCAAAAATCTGAATTTTCAAACAAATTTACCGAATACATCAAATGATAACAACCTTCCAATATCTCACGCATAAATAGAAATTTTTGAGACTTTTAATCTTGGATTTTTGTCATGATATATTTTGTAAGCTCAATTTTAGAAAAATTGTCTCAAATTTTCTAACGAGTTAAATTGAGTTTCTATCTCAATTTAGTTTTTTCTCAGTTTCTGCTTCATCTACTATCTTCCAAGTTAATCCAATTTGAATAAAATTAAACTTGAATATTGAGTATTTTATTTGAATATTGAGAACAAATGTACCATTCCAACGGACCTTCCTTAATCCGAAGCACAATTATTACCATAAATTTTTCGCTAAAAAACTTCATATGATTTTTTCAACCTGATTACTGTATGTTGTGGTTTCAACTCTGATTGTCTTGGTTGAGAATGATGTATATTATTATCTTGAAATTTTCAAAAGTTTTTTCTGGGTCAGTTATCAATTTTGTTTCTGAAATCGTCAAACAAAACAGCAGAAAAACATAAATATGAATAAATCAACCCCCATTATCTGCTTAAAATTGCACTACTCTTTGAAAATTTTTACAAGCACTAAACAAGGAAAATTTCAAAATGGTAACTTGGCAAAACCTTTCAAATAGTCGATGTTTTATAAATACTCAGTTTTCTACAAAATTTCAACAAAAATACTTAAGCACTCATTAGCATCTTTTATTCACTTATAATACAAATTAATCGCAAGGAACTCTCAGCAAGCTTGCAACCAATGGAGTTTTTTTTGTAGATTAAAGATTTTTGGATCAATTTCCATTGAAAGTTTCACGACAATTTGAACTCGATTGTTGCTGGTGTATCATGAATCAGAACCTTTAAATCGAAAAAATAAATGACAGATCAAGAATAGTGATAGAAAAATTGTATAACAAATTTATCACAGTTATATAGACTTTTCAGATTCTGTGAAAAATATTATTCAAAGTATTTTCTCCTATGTTTTTATTGAAAAACGTTTTAGTTTTACTTTATATTGGAGTGTATTTCGAGACTGCTGAGCACATAATATACCATTATATTGACAAAAATCAAGCTTCTTTTGGATATGGTTAGTGACTTCCTTGTTGCTATATGCATAAAATTTACAATTGGAACACCTTAAAACGCCACAGTGCTTACGATGTCTTGACGCAGCTTTACGTGTGTGTTCTCTGTCACATTCGAGACATGCAACTCTTTTCTCTCTTTTGAGTGCCGGCATCTGAACAAGTCAAGAAAGTAATGGGAGATAAAGAATGTCCCAAGTTATTGGAAAAAAAATGTTGAAAAGCCTCAAAAGTGAATAAAAATGAAAAAAAGAGCAATTTTTTCAACAATCGTTTTTAACGTGAAATAAATTAAAAACGGATCTGCTAATTAGCATAGCTGAAATAAAAATTATCCAAATTAATCATGGAATTTTCAAGGGTTTTTGTATCAACGAATCAGAATCGAGCTTAAATGGTAATAAAACTTTCTACAGTTTCAAGGTCAACCAATCAGAATTGAGCTCTACTTTTCATAAATTTTTCAACAATTTTGATATCGAACAACCAAAATCGAATATTTTTTTGTACTCTTGTTTGTTGGAAATCAACCAACCAGAATCCACCATTTTCTAAACGTGCACTGTTTATCATTTTTAAAATTTCAAATACAGAATTCGAAAAATGTTTATCAAAAAACATTTGAGTTTCCTCCAGTTACACTACAAGAAAAAAATATTCCGTGCAATTTCCTTATTGATGGAATGGATGTACAATCTTACTTTTTCATTTGTACCAAATAGAGTTATCCGACTAAGTAAAGGTCTCTTCAGCTCAGTGCTGGTTGGTTCAACAGTAGTGGAGGGAGATATCATCTTTTTTTCCGCTGCCGGGACCCCTCCAACCGGGACCAAAGTGGGATTCGAACCAGGGGCGGATCTAGTATTTTCTCGAGGGGGGGCGAATTTTCAAAAAGTTTTGGAAAATTTTGACAACCTTTTTTTTTTTTAGGTCGATCAGATTGATTTTCCGAGCTCTCCCAAAAAAAAAGACCCTGTTTTGGCCATTTTTTTGCGCCGCAGGCAATTTTAAAAAAAAAACAGGTACAAAAAGCAGTTTTTGGGCACTTTTTGGAAAATTTTGACAAAAAAAACGCGTTTTTTTGGCGGGCGCTCCCCCTCAAAATTAGTTTATATTGGCGCCCAAGGCGCCTTTAGAAAAATTTTAGAGTCGGTCGGCCAAAAATGGATTTCTTAAAAAGTACCAAAGGGAGGACCCTTTGGGTTGGCAGGGGTTCGAATCCCTGAGGGGGGGGGGCAACCGCAACAACCCCCCCCCCCCTAATTCCGCCCCTGATTCGAACGCATGTCATCATCTTTCGCATGTCATCACCATTATCTGCTATCATCATTCGCAAGCAAACTGCAATTCAATCAATCTGAAAAAATATTTTCTTGTAGTGCGGTCTTGTTAAGCTACCACTGTGAATCATGTCAATAAACAACAGAGAAGAAAATTCAAAGTCATCGGATTTCAATTCTGGTGAACTGGGCGGATCGAAATTTGCAACTTTTGAAAAAAAGTTCCTGTCTGTGGCCGGAAAAAACATGATTCACAACCGAGGCTGAACGAGACCACTTCATTATTTGAAGCAAATTAAAATCAAGGACGCGTCTCAGGGAATCTATTTTGATTCGAAAAAAAAGGAAAAACAGAAAAAACTCAGAAGATACTGGGTTTTCCATTTTTGAAGAAACAAAGTTTTTTTTCCAGTTTATTTTTCAATTTTATCCCCCACAACGAACACCATTTCACAAAAAATCAAAATCAAATGGACAAAACTAAAATTTGCCATTATTCTGCTTTTAGCAAAAAAAACTTTCAGTTTTGGTCTTATTTAGACGGTTTTATGTTGGTTGTTTTTCTCTACTTTCAGCAAGGCAAGGCATGAAACAAAATTTCTTTTCAATTCAAAATTTGTTCCATAAAAACGAAATTACAATGGATTTCATAGGATATATATTATGTATAAAAAGTGTATATAATCTGTACAAAAATTGTTTAAACCCTGTATATAAAATGTACCAAAAAATGCACATGAAAGGGATTTTGGTAACTATAGTAGTTTATATGATAGGGAGAGTGGGGTGGGTGCTGACCCCCATGTATTAACATTGGCTATAGAAAATCCGGTCAACACCCTAAGTATCAAGATAGGCTACAGAATTCCCATGTATTAAGGTTATAGGTTTCATAGTTTCAGATGGTAAGATGGTAAATTTCAGTTTTAAAAATCATGAAACTTGGTTTTAAAAGAGTTCTGCCTCATTTGATTTTACATTGAAGCTTACCATCTTAAATCTGGTATCTTAATATATTCCCAATGTAAAAATTATAAAATATTTTAAACCAACAATTTTAAAAATCATAAAACATGTTTTTAAAATTGTCTTACCTCATTTGAGTTTATGTTGAAGCTTACCATCTGAAATCTGGTATCTTAATATATTCCCCAAGTATAAAAATACCAGGTTTCAAATTGAAAGTTTCAGATGGTACGTTTTTTTTCGGCATCCAAATTTCCCATGTATTCGGTTAGCGTAGAAATTTCCCTATTTATAAAGGTTAGAAGTTACTTGTGAGGAATTAAGAGCTCCTTAACATAGAGAAAAGATTTTCCAATGTATTAAGATAGGGAATGGTAAGGTTTCAGTGTGACGGTATGCATCTTAATTCCTCACAATGAACTTCCAACTTTTATAAATAGGGAAATTTATACGCCAACCTAATACATGGGAAATTTGAGAATGGGAAGAAAAACGGTATTTTTTTGAACTTTGTGTGGAAATGTCTACTTTGTCGCAAAAATTTCGGCGCGCGTTACCTAATTGGTAAAAGTCCTTGGTTTAATACTTGGGAGTAGATTTTCCAATGTATTAAGATTGACTTTAGAATTCAGAGTTTGAGATGGTAAGATGGTAAGTCTCGAGAAAAAAGTTTTTTGCGCCCGATCTTACCATGTTTTACGATAGTGTATAGATTTACCTATGTACAATGATTAGAAATTCTTAGTAGGGAATTGAGAACGCATAAAGGTAGAGAATAGGTTTCCCAATGTTTTAAGTTAGGGAATGGTAAGGTCTCAGTGTGATGGTAAGAGAATGGTAAGAAAAACGGTAATTTTTGGATATTGTGTGGAAATGTCTAGTTTTTGTTCGCAAAAATCTCGGCATGCGTTTTTTAATGACGTCTAGATTGTACAATTAAGGTATTATGTTTTTTGGTTGATGGTAAGTCAAGGGTAAGGGTTTCAGAATCTTGACTTTTTTTATCGAATTCTTTTTTATTTGATAAAGTCTTGACTTTTTTATTTGATAAAATGCGACCTATTAACTATTTTATTAGATAATAGTTTTTTTCAAAACAGTAGGCAACCTAGCTGAAAATAAGCTGAAATCTACTAAAAGTTTGAAAAAAGTTCAATGTACAAATTTCAAAAATTTGGAAAAAATTATAAAATTTTCAAAGTCTTTGGAAAAAACTGCGAAAACTTCAAGTTTTTGGAAATAATTGCAGAAATCTCAAGGTTTTGGCTAGTTTTTTGTTGCTTCTGATCTAATTGAAAAATTATACATACGTGCAGAGTTTAAATTTAAGCTCAGATTGTTTTTTGATTGGCATCATGTTAAGACAGTGATGCAAAGATTTGAATAAAAATATTGACTTTCCACAATTCATTTTGAAAATTTTGAAATGCGATAAATTTACCTAATTTCAGCTAAAAAGTGGTTTATATAATGATCTGAACACTAAAAGGAAGGCTCATTAGTTGAATCAAATTTCAAACTTCCAATTTCTCGGAAGAACAGTAAAATTAATTGTAATTTTCGCGAAAAGAAAGTAGAAATTAATCAACTCTATCCTAAATTTTCCATTTTGCCCAGTTCAAAGAGAATTCAGCCAAGAATATAAATTCAATAGAAAAATATGAGCAAATTTTATTGAAAATTCTAGATCAAACTCCATGATTTGACTCCTCCTCAGTTTTTTCTCAAAGATTAACCTAAACCTGTACAAAGTTCGAGATCATTGATGAAAAATGAACATTTTACTGCTAAAATTGGCTAAAAATGGTGTAAATTTTCCTTAGAACTACTGGCAAACTTGGGAGAAAATAGTATCAATTGAACAAAAAATTTGCTGGCAAAGATAAACTTAGAACTGATAACATCTAATTATCACCATGTAAATTGTACAGGTTCTTCTTTAGGTTCCTTTTTTCCGATTGCGAGTTTTTTCAATTGTTTCGTCGGGAAGTCTACAGATTTTGATGCATACGACTCTTTGGTGTTTTTTGTTTCTTTCGGAGTCAAGCATATTTGAAGTTTCTTGTGTGAATTTTTTCCAATCTGGTTCAATTTCTTTGGTAGATTGGAAAACCATTTTTAGTTGCACCATCAAGTGTGGTTTGGATGAAAGCTGTACGTCTATGTGTCCAACTTTGGTGGAGTCGTTGATTTACTGGTTCTGGGCCTTCATTCAAAATTAAATTCGATGTGACTGCATTCAGGTAGTCCTCAACTGAGTATGCACGGGATGTTCCTGTGACTTCCGTGAAGGTCATCTTCGTAATAGAGTGGCTAGTTTCTTAGGAATTGTTTGATTGTTGGATTTTCGTTTCGTTGAAAAAATGGATAAATTTCACTGCGGTCTGTTGTAGTTCTTTGTTGTTCATTAAAGAAAACTGTTTGGCGAGCTGGTTGCGGTATCTGTTTATTGTAATTTTGTTTTTATCCCTACTAAATCACTTTTATTCTTGATTTTTGTCGGAAGTTTTCTCGAAATTGTCTAGGTGAGAAGTAATTGGTGATATTTAAGTCATTCAAAAGCACATGGATAAACTGAGATTGTAAAGGTGTTTTTTTACGTTGAATTTTATTAATAAATTAAGAGCAGCTTTTTTTTGTTTATAATCTGAAAACCTTCGGAAAGTAGAAATACGCAGGAGAACCTAGGTCCTAACTTCTGCAATTTTTAAAAGCTTCTAAAAGAATGCTTCCTGAAAAATTGATTTGGAAAAAAAATCAAGGTGCAAACTATAACATTTGAATAACTTTGCGAAATATATTAAACAGAAAACTCTATAGTTCTACCTAGTTTTCTGATTTGAAAAAAAATTGAAGCTAACCAGAACAAAGTTTAATTTCACTGTGTGTCTAATTAAAAATTTTCATGTTATTTTCATATAATTAAGCGATCCTACATCTAGTTCTGCTAAAGCATCATTTTGTTTATAGAAATTTTTATCAAGCTCCAGAATTTGTTCTCTAAAAATCATTCTACATCAAAATTTTTTGGTTTTTTGTTCAAGATAAAAAAACGTAGATCTTGAAAGCAAAATCTTTGATTTATGCCTCAAGTATCATCTTCCGAAATATGTTGGAGCTGGATTAACTTTACGAAAAGTATCCTCCAAAAATCTGAATTTTCAAACAAATTTACCTAATACATCAAATAATAACAAACCTTCCAATAACTCACACATAAATAGAAATTTTTGAGACTTTTAATCTTGGATTTTTTTCATGATATATTTTATAAGCTCATTTTTAGTATAATTGTCTCAAATTTTCTAATGAGTTGAATTGAGTTTCTATCTCAATTTAGTATTTTCTCAGTTTCTGCTTCATCTACTATCTTCCAAGTTAATCAAATTTGAATAAAATTAAACTTGAATATTGAGTATTTTATTTGAATATTGAGAACAAATGTACCATTCCAACGAAACCTCCTTAATCCGAAGCACAATTATTACCATAAATTTTTCGCTAAAAATTTTCAAATGACTTTTTCAACCTGATTACTGTATGTTGCGGTTTCAACTCAGATTTTCTTGGTTGAGATTGATGTATATTATGATTTTGAAATTTTCAAAAATTTTTTCTGGGTCAGTTATCAATTTTGTTTCTGAAATCGTCAAAAAAACAGCAGAAAAACATAAATTTGAATAAATCAACCCCCATTGTCTGCTTAAAATTGCACTACTCTTTGAAAATTTTTACAAGCACTAAACAAGGAAAATTTCAAAATGTTAACTTGGCAAAACATTTCAATTAGTCGATGTTTTATAAACACTCAGTTTTCTACAAAATTTCAACAAAAGTACTTAAGCACTCATTAGCATATTTTATTCACTTATAATACGAATTAATCGCAAGGAACTCTCAGCAAGCTTGCAACTAATGGAGTTTTTTTTTGTAGATTGAAGATTTTTGGATCAATTTCTATTGAAAGTTTCACGACAGTTTGAACTCGACTGTTGCTGGTGTATCATGAATCAGAACCTTTGAATTAAAAAATTAAATGACAGATCAAGAATAGTGATGGAAAAATTGTATAACAAATTTATCTCAGTTGTATAGACCTTTCGGATTCTGTGAAAAATATTATTCAAAGTATTTTCTCCTATGTTTTTATTGAAAAATATATTAGTTTTACTTCCTATTTTGATTGAGACTGCTGAGCACATAATATACTATTATGTTGACAAAAATCATGCTTCTTTTAGATATGGTTAGTGACTTCCTTGTTGCTATATGGATGAAATTTACAATTGGAACACCTTAAAACGCCACAGTGCTTACGATGTCTTGACGCAGCTTTACGTGTGTGTTCTCTGCCACATTCAAGACAGGCAACTCTTTTCTTTCTTTTGAGTGACGGCATCTGAATAAGTAAAGAAAGTAATGGGAGACAAAGAATGTCCAAGTTATTGAAAAAAAGTGCTGAAAAGCCTCAAAATTGAACAAAAATGAAAAAAAGAGCAATTTTATCAACAATCGTTTTCAACGTGAAATAAATTCAAAACGGATCTGCTAATTAGCATAGCTGAAACAAAAATCATCCAATTTATTCATGGAATTTTCAAGGGTTTTTGTATTAACGAATCAGAATCGAGCTTAAATGGTAATAAAACTTTCTACAGTTTCAAGGTCAACCAATCAGAATTGAGCCCTACTTTTCATAAAATTTTCAACAATTTTGATATCAAACAACCAAAATCGAATATATTTTTTTGTACTACTGTTTGTTGGAAATCAACCAATCAGAATCCACCATTTTCTAAACGTGAACTGTTTATCATTTTTAATAAATCAAATACAAAATTCGAAAAATGTTTATCAAAAAACATTTGAGTTTCCTCGAGTTACACTACAAGAAAAAAATAGTCCGTGCGATTTCCTTATTGATGGAATGCATGTACATTCTTACTTTTTCATATTTTTTCAGGCGTTTTTGCTGTACCAAATAGAGTTATCCGACTAAGTAAAGGTCTCTTCAGAGAAACTTACCCAATCAAAGAGTTTACTTTCAGCAAAGTTTTGAGGATTAAAGTTTTAAACTTACTGCTGAGTTACACCTGACCAGAAAAAATTTTTTGTTTATTTCGAGAATTTAAAATTGATCAAAAAGTTGTATGATAATATAAAAAAGACTGTTTTTATCCCCTACCCGATTCCCAAAATTGTCAAAACTCCCCAGCAAAGGTCTTCCATCATTTTCTTATAGAGTTTCAAAGTTTAAAAATTCCAGCATGATCAGGTTTGGAATATGGTTTCCTGAGATTTGGATACGGCAACAAGAAATCATTTTATTTTGAACTTAATTACCGTCGACTACCTTCTCTCTCAGCTCTAAACATTTTAGTTTCAACTAATCTTTCGTCAATTTCTCTCTCAACTGTAAATTTTGTTTTTACTCTGTATCTTTTACACAATTTATTGCTCAAAATGATCTTCTCAGTGCAACCAATCAAAATCCACCATTTTCTAAACGTGAACTGTTTATCATTTTTAATAAATCAAATACAAAATTCGAAAAATGTTTATCAAAAATTATTTGAGTTTCCTCGAGTTACACTACAAGAAAAAAATAGTCCGTGCGATTTCCTTATTGATGGAATGGATGTACATTCTTACTTTTTCATATTTTTTCAGGCGTTTTTGCTGTACCAAATAGAGTTATCCGACTAAGTAAAGGTCTCTTCAGAGAAACTTACTCAATCAAAGAGTTTACTTTCAGCAAAGTTTTGAGGATTAAAGTTTTAAACTTACTGCTGAGTTACACCTGACCAGAAAAAATTTTTTGTTTATTTCGAGAATTTAAAATTGATCAAAACGTTGTATGATAATATAAAAAAGACTGTTTTTATCCCCTACCCGATTCCCAAAATTGTCAAAACTCCCCAGCAAAGGTCTTCCATCATTTTCTTAAAGAGTTTCAAAGTTTAAAAAAATCCAGCATGATCAGGTTTGGAATATGGTTTCCTGAGATTTGGATACGGCAACAAGAAATCATTTTATTTTGAACTTAATTACCGTCGACTACCTTCTCTCTCAGCTCTAAACATTTTAGTTTCAAATAATCTTTCGTCAATTTCTTTCGTCAATCTCTTTCGTCAATTTCTTTCGTCAATCTTCTTTCGTCAATCTCTTTCGTCAATTTATTGCTCAAAAAGATCTTCTCAGTGCAAAACAGCAACTTCGGTAGAATTTTTGCCTTATCTAGTACTAAATTCAAGTGCGAGAAACAGTCTCTGGAGTTTTCCATAGACGAATGGACATCCCAATCTAAGTCTGGCTCATGTTGGAACTGATGCGCAGGGATTTCAACTAACATCAAACAACGCAAGTACCCATAAGAGAGAACCAACAGCAAGTACCCATAGCAGGATCAGTCGAAAAGCCCATCACAATAGATGAGGATGAGGGCTTCTCTGAAACAATGCCGCCTCCAGCTCCAAGACAAAATCGTCCAGCTCTGCGTTCTTTTGAGAACCTCCTGAACTCTCGACAGCTTTTTGATTGAACACTTTCATACATAATTGATGTTTGACTTTTTTTTCGTTCTTTGTAATGAATTATTTTCTTCAATTCCATTTTAATTATGAGAATAGATGAAAAGTTCAGGGTAACTCATTGGAAAACATTTGGAATACAACCTAATTACCGTCCCAAGTTTGCAAACATGTTAAGAAACTTGAATAATAATCGAACACATATTAGAAAATTTGTACACAAGTAAAAAAAAAAGTCTGATGATTCAAATACTTTTTGCATCTTGTCAAAAAAAAATTGAAACATTTTTCGCATTTTGCCGAAAAAAAGTAAAAGATTTTCGCAACTTGTCAAAAATGTTAAAACATTTTTTGCATTTTGTCGAAAAAAGTGAAACATTTTTCGCATTTTGTTTGAAAAAGCAAAACATTTTTCGTTTTTGGAGAAAAAAAGTGCAACAGTTGTCGAAAACGGTTGGAAGAATTGAAACATTTTTCAGATTTTGCTGAGGAATTTGAAACATTTTTCTATTCTGATGAAAAAAGTGAAAAAAAATTTGCATTTCGTCGAAAAAATTGAACCACTTTTCGCAACTTACCAAAAAAAAAATCTTAGATATTTTTGCACATTTGTGAACAGTTCGAACCGATTTTCAGAATTTGCAAAAAATTTCGAAATTTTGTTAGCATCTTGCAAAATTTTTTGAGAGTTTGTTTGGCACACATAAAAAAAACTATATAGATTTTTATGTTCAAAATTGTTCATACTGGATTGAAAAAACAAAATTCTTATAACAAATACTCATTTATCATTAAAAAAATTATTTGAAAAAAGCCAATCCGAGAGTCTGACATGATTTTCGACAGAGCTAGGAAAGTGTATTTTGAATTACTTAGGCAATAAAAAAGTGATTCCAACTAAGAAATTGACGTCCTTAAACTTTAACTTTTGTAGAACAGTAAAGAATGTAGAATATTTCAACCAGACAAATTGAAGTCATTAATTGTTTACTTTTTAAAAGTTCTAGGTTTTTAGAATCTACAAAAGTAATTACACATACGATTTCTATAAGAACTCATTACACATTAACTTCTAGATTTTTCTGAACCCTCTAACTTCTAGAAATAACCAATAAACATTTAACCAAACAAAATTCCAGAACAAACTCTAAGTCGGTGAGATTCATCGAAAAAAATACTGATTTTATTTTTTTTGTTTTTTTTTGAAATCTTATTAAAGATACTCAATCAAGAATGTGATTAATAGGAATTGTTTCAATTTTTCATTCTTTTTTTAATAAAAATTGAACTAGATTCATTTCAACAGAAAATTTATACTACAAAACCCTTTACAAACAATTAAAGTCAACCAAGTCTTTAATGAGTTGAAATATTTTCAGAGAAAGTCAGCAAAATCTACAGCTGAAAACATTACAGTTCATTTTATTTGAAAGTTTCCACAGTTTAATTTATTCTAACAACATGAGTGAAAAATTTAGAGGAAAAGAAAATCTATCCCAAAATTTGAAACCAATTATAATAGAACGGGCAATTACTGCATCCAGTTTGGAATTGGTACCGACACTGTCAAGAATCTCAAACTTAAGAAAATCTCCTAGCCTAGTGAGCAAACTATCATAGCTCTTCCAGAATGGAGAGAACTCAATGGTAAAAAAATTAGAAAAAGAAGTGTCTAAGTTACCTTCGAGGAAAAAAATACGGGTTTTCATATGTTTCAAATGAAAAGTATTTTTAAGAAATTATGGACCTGGGATACGGAAATAGTTTTCATTTCCTTGCAAGTGAACATTTACTACAAATGTTTATTTTTGAAGAAATGGTTGAATTTGACATCTTCTACAGATATCCGAAGAAATGTTACAGTCCCTTAAGAATTTCTCTTCATGATTGGCGAAAAAATGAAAAAATTCGTGATAGAAGGTTGAAGAAAAAAAATTGAAAAATCAGCAGGATAACTTTGCTCTGTTGAGAAGAAAGCATGTTGTGGCACTTGAAGACGAAAGTGACTACAAACTCAAAAATTATTGTTTCACCTAGACTTTTTGATCAATTGTTAATTTTCCCATTTGCTTAATTCGTTCTGGTTGGTTATCACCACAAATTTTACATGTGAAGGAATACTCGATATCTACAAACGATAACAAATTTGTTAATATGGAACTTGTTAAAATCCAAAAATTACCGTTTTTTACCATTCTCGTACCATCACACTGAAACCTTACCATTCCTCAACTTAATACATTGGAAAATCTATTCTCTATCTAAATGAGTTTTTAATTCCCTGCTATGAATTTCTAATCCTTATACATTGGGGAAATCTGTACAATATCTTAAAACATGGTAAGATCGGGCGCCAAGCGCCAAAAACTTTTTTCTCGAAACTTACAATCTTACCATCTCAAACTTTGAAACCACAAGCCATTCTTAATACATTGTAAACTCTACTTTCACGTAATACACCAATTAGGTAACGCGCGCAAATTTTTTTGCGGAAAAACTAGACATTTCCGTACAAAACACAAACGATATCAAATTTGTTGAAAATTCCATGAGAAGTAGAGCGCATATTTGATTGGTTGACCTTAAATTTGCTGAAAATTCTACGACCATTCAAGCTCGATTCTGATTGGTTGATGTCAAAAAAGTTAAAAATTTCCTATTACGTAATGCTCGATTCTGATTGATCGATAGCAAAACTTTTGAAAACTTCAAGGTTAGATTTGATGATTTTTTTTCAGCTAGCCTAAACAGCAGATTCAATTTGATTCTTTTCCCGTTAAAAACAATTGGTTAAGAATTTCGAATAACTGTTTTATTTACTTTTATTCAAATTTGATTCAACTCTTCTTTTCTAAAAACTTGGGGCATTCTAAATCTCCCATTTTTTCTCAAGTTCTTCCTTTACTTATTGAGATGCCGTCACTGAATAGAAACTAAAGAGATTCATGTCTTTAATGTGGTGACAGAGAATACACACGTTAAGATGCGTCAAGACATCATAAGCACTGTGGCGTTTTAAAGTGTTCCAATTGTAAATTTTATACATATAGCAGCGAGAGACTCACTAATCATATCAAGAAGGAGCACTATTTTTGTCAACATAAAGTTAAATTTTGTGCTCAGCAGTCTCCAAACACACTCCAAGAGAAGGTAAAATTATTAATTTTTTTGATAAAAAAATTAGGAAAAAATACTTTGAATAGTAATTTTTATTAAATCTGAAAATCTATTCAATTGTGATAAATTTGAACAATTCTAGTAAAAGTTATACATTTTTGTTTCACTTTTCTTGATCTGTCATTTCGTTTTTATTCAAAATTTCTGATTCGTGATAAACCAGCAACAATCGAGTTCAATTGAAACTTGTTGTGAAACTTTTAATGGATATCAATTCGAAAGTCTTTAATCTACAGTAACAACACCATTGGTTGCAAGCTTGCTGAGATTTTGTTGCAATTAATTTGTATCAAAAGTGAATAACATACAATATTAAAAATGTGCTTAAAATTTTGTTAAAATTTTGTAAAAAACTGAATATTTATAAAACCTCGACTAATTGAAAGGTTTTTGCACAGTTACCATTTTGAAATTTTCCTTGTTTAGTGCTTGTAAAAGTGTTCATACAGTAGTTCAATTTTAAGCAGATAATGGGGGTTATTTTGTTCAGAATTATGGTTTTCCACAGTTTTTTTGACGATTTCTGAAACAAAATTGATAACTGACCTAGAAAAGGTTTTTAAAAAAATATGTTTTCGCTAATCTTTGAAAGTTTCAAGATAAAAATATACAGCATTCTCCACCAAAAAATTACTTCAATTTAGAAATTCAGAGTTGAAACAGCAACTTACAGTTAGCAAGTTGAGAAAGTTATTCGAAGTTTTTTCGCAAAAACATTATGGTATTAATTCTGCTTCGGCTTATTGAAAGTTCGTTGAAATGGTACAACTTCCATCTAAAACTGAACTTTCAATTTAAATTTAGTTCAAATTGGGTTAAGTTTGAAGATAGTAGAAGAAACAAAAATTGAGAAAAAACTAAAATGAGCTAGAAACTCAATTTAGTTCGTAAGGAATTCTGAGATATTTTTACGGAAATTGAGCTTGAAAACTATATCTTGAGAAAAATCCAACAAAAAGTTTCAATGATTTCGATTTATATGTGAGTTATTGGACAATTTGTTATAATTTGAAAAATTGGATTTTTTGAGGACATTTTTCGCGAAGCAAACCCAATTCCAACATCTTTCAGAAGATGACACTTGAAGCATAAATCAAAAAATTACTTTCAAGATCTACATTTCATTATTTTTGAAAGAAAATAAAAAAACTTGATGTAGAAAGATTTTTAGAGATAGAAATATGGAGCTTGTCGAAAACTTCTAAGCAAACTGATACTTTAGCAGAAACAGAAGTAGGATCTCTTAATTATATGAAATTTAACCGGAAAAGTATTAATTAGAGACGAAGTAAAAAAGTTTCTGGTTTGCTTCATTTTTTCTGATTAAAAAATTTTGCAAAATTGTTTAATTGTTACAGTTTGCATCTTGATTTCATTTTCCAAATCAGTTTGTTTTAAAACCGTTCTAATAGGAGTTTTTAAATGTTGCAGAAGTTAGGAACTAAGATCTCCTGCGTATTTCTACTTCGAAGATTTTCAGATTATATATAAAAAAGCTGCTCTTTTTTTTACTTTAAAATCAACATATAAATACACCTTCACATTCTCAATTTATACATGTGCTTTCAAATGCTTTAAATAGCAACAATTACTTCTCACTAAGACTTTTTTGAGAGAATTTCCGACAAAAATCAAGAGTAAAAGCGACTTAGTCAGAAAATAGATAGTTAATGATCCCAAAAAGTGTGTTTTTGCTGAAATAATTTACAGTAGTAACTGAAAAAAGGAAACTAAACGAGAACATGTACAATTTACAAGGTAACATTTAGACGTTATCAGTTCTAATTTTATCTCTGCCAGCAAATTGTTCGTTCAATTGATACTTATTTCTTCTAAAATCGCCATTTCTGACAAAGCTTTCTTGCAAAGTGAGTTCAATAGCGAAACCGTGTGATCAGCAGGATAACCCTAAAACATAGAGAAGTTTTACGGAAAAAATTTATGCTGTACAAGCAAGATAGTGTGTAGAAGGAGAGATAATCTTCATTTTTGAAGAAGATTTAGTTAACTTTCATAGATTCTACTATACACTTAAGAACAATTTACCCCATTTTTAGTCAATTTTTGCAGTAAAGTGTTCAATTTTCATCAATGATCTGAAAACATTTATCAATTCTAACCTGTAAATTTTTTCAGAAGTTGTAATTTTTGCACAAGTTTTGATAAATCTTTGAGAAAAAACCGAGGAGTCGAATCATGGAGTTTGATTTAGAAATTTCTATGAATTTTACTCTTAGTTTTCAATTGAATTGAGACTTTCAGGTGAATTCTCCTTGAACTGGACAAAAAAACCAGTGAATTGCACATAAAAAGGTTAAAAATGGAAAACTTAAGATAGATTTGTTTAATTTTTACTTTACTTTCTCGAATATTACGATTGATTTCATTATTTTCCCGAGAAATTGGAAATTTCATTATTGAGCTTTTCTTTTAGTGTTCAGAGCATTATATAAACCATTTTTTAGCTGTAACTAGGGTAAATTTTATCTTATTTCAGTATTTTGAAAAAAAACTGAGGAAAATCCATATTTTTGTTCAAAGGTTTCTATCACTGTCTCAACATGATGCCAATTAAAATACAGTTTGAGCCTAATTTCAAACCCTACACAGATGTATAATTTTTCAATTAGATCAGAAGCAACAAAAACTAGCCAAAACCATGATATTTCAGCAATTTTTCTAAAAACTGGAACTTTTTGCAATTTTTTCCAAAAAAATTGAAACTTTTGCAATTTTTTCCAAAAGTTTGAAAACTTTGCGATTTTTTTCCAAAAAAATTGACTTTTTTAAACTTTCAGTAAGTTTCAATATATTTGCAGCTGGATTGAGTACTAATTTAAAAGGTAACATTATCTAATAAAATAGATAATAGGTCGAATTTTATCAAAATTTATCGTAATTTGAAGTTTTTTGAAACAATTTTCAATTTGATAAAAAAGCCAAGGTTTGAATCTCTTACCATTTACTTACCACCTACCGAAAAAGATAATATCTTCATTACGCGATCTACATGGAATATTCACCATTTACATAACGCATGCCGAGACTTTTCCGAAAAAACTAGACATTTCCACACAAAATCCAAACATTACCGTTTTTTCACCATTCTCGTACCATCACACTGAAATCTAACCATTCCTTATCTTAATACATTGGAAATACTACTCCCTATTTTAACGACTTCGTAATTCCTTACTATGAATTTCTAATCCTTATACATAGGGGAATCTATACACTATCTTAAAACATGGTATGATCAGGCGCCAAAAACATTTTTTTCGAAACTTGCCATCTTACCATCTCAAACTCTGAAACCTAAAGCCATTCCTAATACATTGGAATATCTACTTCCACGTAATACACCGAAGATATTCACCAGTTAGGTAACGCGCGCCAAAATTTTTGCGGAAAAACTAGACATTTCCGCACAAAGTTCAAAAAAAACACTGTTTTTCTTACCATTCTCTTACCATCACACTGAAATCTTGCCATTACCTATCTCAATCTATTCCCTGTGTTAATGAGCTCTTAATTCCCAACAATGAATTTCTAATCCTTTTACATAGGGAAATCTGTACACTATCTTAAAACATGGTAAGATCGGGCGCCAAAAAATTTTTTCTCGAAACTTACCATCTTACCATCTCAAACTCTGAAACCTAAAGCCAATCAAAATACATTGGAAAATCTGCTCACACGTAAAACACCAAGGATTTTTACCAATTAGGTAACGCACGAAATTTTTGCGACAAAACTAGACACTTACACAAAAAGTTCGAAAAAATACCGTTTTTCTTACCACTCTCTTACCATCACACTGAAACCTTACCATTCCCTATCTAAATTCATTGGGAAATCTTTTCCCTATGTTAATGAGCTCTGTATTTCCCACAATGAACATCTCATCTTTATAAATAGGGAAATTTATAAGCTAACCTAATACATGGGAAAATTGGGCGCCGAAAAAAAACGTACCCTCTGAAACTTACAATCTGAAACCTGGTATCTTTAAACAATAGGAATATAATAAGATACCAGGTTTCAGATGATAAATTTCAGCATAAACTCAAATGGGGTAGAACAATTTTAAAAACATATTTCAATACATTGACAAATCTAACCCTATCGGAACGGTGTAGAGGATTTTAAAACATGGTAAGATCAAGCGCCGAGAAATTTTTCTGAAACGTACCATCTTACCATCTGAAACTATGAAACCTATAACCTAAATACATGGCAAATCTATAGCTTATGTTTATACATATTAGGGGAGCGGTGGTGAAGTGGTTACGTCTCCGCCTCTCAATCGAAAGGTCGGATGTTCGAGGCCCACCATGATCCGTGCTCGTTGCTTGAGGGTGAAGCAACATTACCCAGCCCAGAAAAATAACCAAAAAAATGCATGCAGTTCTTATACAGGGGTACAACAGTGGTTGCCGTGATGAGCTGTACATCTCGTATGTTGGTCCTTTCCCCCGTGGATAAATGATCTTTAAAAAAGTCAGCCAAACATAGGGTGCTGACCGGATACTCTATGAACTATGTTAATACATGGGGTCAGCACCCACCACACTCTCCCTCACATATATACTACTATAGTTGCCAAAATCCCTTTCATGTGCATTTTTTGGTACATATTATATACAGGGTTTAAACAATTTTTGTACAGATTATATACACTTTTTATACAGAAAATATAACCTATTGAATCCATTGTAATTTCGTTTTTATGGAAAAAATTTTGAATTGAAAAAAGTTTTGTTTCATGCCTTGCTTTGCTGAAAGTAGAGAAAAACAACCAACATAAAACCGTCTAAATAAGACCAAAACTGAAAGTTTTTTTTGCTAAAAGCAGAATAATGGCAAATTTTAGTTTTGTCCATTTGATTTTGATTTTTTGTGAAATGGTGTTCGTTGTGGGGGATAAAATTGAAAAATAAACTGGAAAAAAAAACTTTGTTTCTTCAAAAATGAAAAACCCAGTATCTTCTGAGTTTTTTTCTGTTTTTCCTTTTTTTTCGAATCAAAATAGATTCCCTGAGACGCGTCCTTGATTTTAATTTGCTTCAAATAATGAAGTGGTCTCGTTCAGCCTCGGTTGTGGATCATGTTTTTTCCGGCCACAGGCAGGACTTTTTTTTCAAAAGTTGTAAATTTCGATCCGCCCAGTTCAGCAGAATTGAAATCCGATGACTTTTTCTTCTCTGTTGTTTATTGACATGATTCACAGTGGTAGCTTAACAAGACCGCACTACAAGAAAATATTATTTCAGGTTGATTTAGTTGCAGTTTGCTTGCAAATGATGATAGCAGATAATGGTGATGACATGCGAATGATGATGACATGCGTTCGAATCAGGGGAAGATTTTGGGGGGGTTGGGTGTTGCGGTTGCTCCCCCCCCCCCCCCCCGCAGGGATTCAAACCCCTGCCAACCCAAAGGGTCCCCCCTTTGGTACTTTTTAAGAAATCCATTTTTGACCGACCGACTCTAAAATTTTTCTAAGGGCTATATTTACCAAAATCCCATTCATGTGCATTTTTTGGTACAGATTATATACACGTTTTTGCGAAAAAATTAGACATTTCCACACAATCCAAAAATTACCGTTTTTTTTACCATTCTCTTACCATCACACTGAAACCTTACCATTCCCGATCTTAATACATTGGGAAACCTATTCCCTACCTTAATTCGTTCTTTCTTTCCTACTATAAATTTCTAAACGTTGTACATATGCAAATCTATACACTATCTCAAAAAATGGTAAGATCGGGCGCCAAAAGTTTTTTCTCGAAACTTACCATCCAAATTCTGAAACCTAAAGCCAATCTTAATACATTGGAAAATCTACTCCCAAGCATTAAACCAAGAACTTTTACCAATTAGGTAACGCGCGCCGAAATTTTTGCGACAAAGTAGACATTTCCACACAAACTTCAAAAAAAAAACGTCTTACTTCCCATTCTCAAATTTCCCATGTATTAGGTTGGCGTATAAATTTCCCTATTTATAAAAGTTAGAAGTTCATTGTGAGGAATTAAGATGTATACCATCACACTGAAACCTTACCATTCCCTATCTTAATACTTTGGGAAATCTTTTCCCTATGTTAATGAGCTCTTAGTTCCCTATAATGAGTTTCTAATCCTTGTACATAGGGAAGTCTATACGCTATTCTAATACATGGGAAGTTCGGGTGCCGAAAAAACACTTAGCATCCTAAACATACCATCTGAAACCTGGTATCTTTATACTTTGAGAATATATGAAGATACCAGGTTTCAGATGGTATACTTCAACATAAACTCAAATGGGTTTGAACAATTTTAAAAACAATTCTTAATACATTGAGAAGTCTAACCCTATCGGATTGGTAGAGAGGATTTTAAAACATGGTAAGATCGGGCGCCGAGAAAATTTTCTGAAACTTACCATTTTACCATCTGAAACTATGAAACCTATAACATTACTGCATGGGAAATCTATAGCCTAAGTTAATACATATGGCGCTGACCGGATACTATATAGCCTATGTTAATACATGGGGGTCAGCACCCCCGCCCCCACTCTACTCACACATATACTACTAACTATCGAATTGATTAAAATAGGTATGAACTGCAATCGATTGTAATCGACTTGATAGTAAAAAAAATCCATTATTTAGTGCCTAAAATAAAACTAGGTTGCTGAACTGAAGATTTTACTTGTGATAGTCGATTGTAATCTTAGTTTTGCAAATATGCCGGCAACATTTTACCACGTGATCTGTGCCATCAGTTTCGAACAAGCAAGTTTTTCTGATTCTGTTTGTTCTAGATTGGGAAAAGGATCGAACCGAAACCAGCAAAGAGAAACAACTTCAAAAAACAAGAATGCAAAAACCAGCAGACTTACTTTCACGCAAGAGGAGAGATTACTGCAGCGACTATAGAGATGGTTACAATCAATGTTGCTGCAAAGACAGACTTATAGCGTTGGCTTCTCTAATGCTTCTGGTTGTCGTCAAGATAGTTTTCCTCCAAAATGTTCTGGATTAAGCCTCGTCTCCAATTTCAGACCTCGAATTGCATCTGATTATTCTGCATTTCCCCCATCTGCTGTTATAAACCACTCTAGTTCCATTTTTTGGATCTTGTTGACTAATCCCCCCTATTTCAATTTTCAGAAAATCATTTTTGGCTGCCACATTTTCAAAAGCTGAAAACTTAGCTTGTAAAAATATTTTAACAAATCCCCCCCCCCCCAATTATAAAGAAAGAATTGAACAGTTCAGCATATACAATTTTTAAACCTTGTTAACTATTCTCCCCACCATTGCAATGGAAGGAAATTGTTAACATGATCCGGGATAGTTAACAAGGTCCAAAGGGGGGGGGGATAGTTCCAAGATCCGATTTTTCCTGTGGGAATTATTAAAATAACCAATTTCAAAATAAAGACTACATGTTTATTAAATAAACAAATCTTCTTTATAATTGAGCAATTGCGGACAAAAATCGAATATGGAAACTTTAATTGCAGGTGGAGGAGATGCATCAAAACATATATACTTTACTACTTAGCTAATTAACCCAAAAATCAGTGAAATAGCGGTGAAACTTATTGACACTTGAGTCAAAATCATAACTTTTAATTAGATTCTTAAAAAGTACAAAAAAGAACATCGTCATTTTGTTTACAAATTATGGATAACTTAATTGATATGAAAATAAATAAATTTGTAATATGTTGTGGTCATAAATTGAATAATTTTAATTGAGTTAAATTTTTAAAATTTTGTTGCACCCAATCATTTACGTTAATTGTTCAGTTCGAAAATCATAAATCAAAACTGTAAACGTTTTCTCATGCTAGAATTCAATTGTTGTTTGCTTGAAATTTTCGTATCCAAACTCATGTCACTGTTTTTTCGGCTCTTCCTCCCCACCTCACACGACCATCAGTGTTACAGAGGGATGAGTCATTAACAAGGTTAACTTTGAAGACGAAATATGTTTGCCATGGCCCAATTAGTCCGTATGTCAGTTTTCATAACAACTGAACAATCTGAACACAATTTCACTTGTGAAAACTTGCAGGTTGGAGAAAAAGAAATTTAGACAAAAACTAAATAACTGCTAATTGCTGTTCAGAACTTTATCAAAAATCAAAAAAAGAGCCTCTTTTGTTGTAAAACACTGGAAAAAGCGAAGTTCTGTTTGTTTCTCTGCTGTTTTTCTGTAGATAATTGGTATTCGTGGCTGAAATTTTCACATAATGTAAATGTAAGATGAGAGGTTCATGCTATCTCATAGAGTTGTTTCAGATACAGTTCACCATATGTTCGTCACGCTACCTTTTTAAGCTGGGTAAGTTTATTAAAACCAGGTAACTGATAAGGTGTACCAGAGAATGATTGTTTCAAATGATGAAAGTAGAAGGGCGGTGAAAAATGAGTTACATCCTGTTTATCGAGCCAACAAGTGAAAAACCCCAGAAAGCTTAGATTCTTACTACAGACAGCAGATTCATCGGAAATCAAAAAAATGGAACAATAAGACCGCGAAAAGATAGGCACGACAGACAGTGGCTACAACTATGTCCTGGTGATGATCGATCATTTCGCGAAAAGGCCGAGGCTGTTTCTTGCATACGAGCTTCACCTGAGTAGATTTGTAACCACCAGATCAACAGCTGGATTGCCCGACACGGATGTCCACAGAAATTCCAGTAGAAAAAACACCGCCTCCGTGGCTGAGTTGACTAAAAAGCTGATGAGGCCATCCCATGTAGCACAGGCTCACTCGAAATCATACCACCAACAGACTAATGGTTTAGTAAAGCGACAAAAGCGGAAATTATTCTGGATTTTGGAAATATGTTTTTATCGAAAGATGACGGTTGGAGCAGATATCTTCCACGAGTGATGAGTATTTAAAATTGCACAACCATTCACTACAGGCATTAGTCCACACATAACGTTGACAGGACATTCCAAAACTCCCTTAAAATTTTTCTATCGCAAACATGAAGCCAAGAAAACATCACCACAAGCCTACGTGAGAGATGGGATCAGATAGGACATCATCATGATCATCATGATTTTAAAAACCCGTGCAGGCGAACACACACTAAGCTCAAGCAAGGCGGAGAAAAAAATTGATTAGAGGTTGACTGGATCGAAAGCGGATTCCATAGGAGATTATGATTGTGTGTTTCACAGTATGATCCCACCAAAAGGCACGTAAAAACTCCTAGTGATCTGGAAGGGCCCGGTTTTGATTACAAAGGTACACCAAAAGGAATATTTCTGCAGGCTCAGTACAGGACGAGCCGCATACTTCGAGAAGTTCAAACCTCGAAACCAGCCGTCAGAGACGTGGAGATTGTGAACGAATAGGACAACGACAGGACAAAAGATCGACCAAAACGAGATTTTGATTTCGATGATGAACTACAGCAATGATACCGACAGGAACTCACGAATCTGCGAGTTTTGGAAAGGTTAAATGAGATGATATCAGACCCCGGAGAGACTAATGCAGTTATTCAAGAGAGTTTAAGAGACAGAAAAGAGCTTAAATCATTCCAGCCCCTAACTTTCTTTTAATTTTGGATTTTGATACTTTTGTCCTGGGAGTGAGAGTACGACTTACCCACAAAGAAAAAATGAGCATTCGAAAAATCAAATCAAGCAAAATCAACGGATGATCTAGAAGCAGAAACGAATGAATTCCCTACAAAACAGACATAAGGAGAGCAAAAATATTCCAGATGTAACTTACCAATTGTATTTTCAATCAAAAGGTAATCCTTGGCAGCAATTTTAATTTGACATTATTTACATGCGCAAACCAAATAATGCGGATCTGAGTTTCAAAACAGCATTAGCAGCTATTTTCATGCGAGAGTTCAAAAGCGTAGAGTTTTAAAGGAAGCAAGGGACGTAGCAGCTGTACGACTAGCGGCATAGCGAATATCAGGAAAAGTCTTTTGCATTTTGTGAGAACAGTTGGTTTTAAATTGGTTGGTAAGGAGAGAAATAAGGATTTCTCATTTCAGTGTACAATTCAAATAAAGGTAGACTGCATCCACGAGAATTTTCTGCGTTGAGACATTTAGTCTTTTCAGCGACAATCATCTAAATGTACGTGCTCACAAACTTTCTGGATATAGGTTGATAGGAGTTGATAAGAATGGACCTGAACATTTAGGACACTAGGAGTTAGTAAGATTTTTGGTGTACTGCGATGCATATTTTCTTTTCTGTTGATGCAGTAAGAAGATCTAGTGATCACGAACATTTTCATCCCTAACTAAAAGGGAAAGACCCGTGTGGACTGTTTTGTCCGATCTTTGATTTCTCCACAAAGCTCTTGGTGAAATGAAACTTTTAAATAAACTTCTAAATTAGTTCTTTTAAAGTGATTGCTTTAAAAGATTGTTTCCTTCCCTTGAGGCAACAAACGACAGAAGTTTGAATGTAACGAAAATGCCGAAGCTTCGTTTGGAATAGACAAAAAAGAATTAAGCCTAGCACCAGTTACAATCATGCCATACGAAAAGGGTCTGAACGTCCTCGACATTGTTTCGTCGGTCGTTGTCATCTCTGAGATTTTGCATCAGGAAATATAATGGAATGGAGGACACAGATGTCTTTCCCATGGTTTCGAAAGCAAAAAGCTGAGCGACACAGAGATGATGTTTACAGTGGGCTTGTTTGTCGTAGAGAAGTATCGTGAGTACTATGGGAACGCTCCCATCAAACTGCGTGTGGAAAATCGACAAGGATGAGATTGTAGCCCGCAAGAAAAAAAAAGTAGTGAAAAAATCTGAATAATTACAATACGATAGCGTTGCCCTAGCTCAAGCAAACTGCTGTTCAGGCCACATTAATGGATTTTAAAGCAGAGAATTTATAAGGTGAACCAGAGCTTTTCAATTCGAAAGAAGAAGGTATGTGAAAAGTGGCTTTCAACCTCTTTGTTGTTCCAACAAGTAAAAGAACCCCTTGAATTTAGATTCCCAACCGTCGAACCGTCAGAACAAACTGTACATAAAGACCATCAGAAGATAAGCAAAACGGAAAGTGGCTACAGCTGAGTCCTGGTTATGGTCGATCATTTCACAAATATTGCGGAGGCTCTTCCTTGCATAAGGAAGCTTGTAATCACCGGATCAACAGTTTGATTGACAAACATGGATGTTCAATAAAACTCCAGTTGGACAAAGGTACCGATTTTGTGGGTCCATTGACTAACAAACTGATGAGGTTTTTCATAGTAGCACAGGACATTCGAAATCATACAGCCAACAGATGATTGATTTAGTAGAGCAACAGAAAAGGAGTTGAATCTTGATGTTGAGGGTGTTTTTTTTCTCGATAAGTTACGGTTGGGACTGATATCTTCCTTGAGCACGAGTGATACTGGCTTATAAAATTACACAACATTTCAGCACAGGAATTAGTCCAGATATGATGTTGAAAAGACACGACAAAGCTCTATTATTAACGTTCTTCATATCCAAATAAAAAGGCAAGAAAACATCACCACAAGCCTACGCAGCAGATAACATGAGACGTCAGCAGAAGTTGAATAACTTGTGTTGGCAAAACACTCACCAAGCTAAGGCAAGGCGGAGAAATCAATTCGAAAAGATGGCGACTGGAGCCAACACAGAACCCTTAGGAGAGTAAGTTTGTCTATTTCACAACGTGACTCCATCGATAAGCCCGAAAAAACTCTTAGAGAACTGGAGAGCTCCTTTAATGATAACGGAGGTACATCAAGAGGGACGTTTCCACAGTCTCAGTACAAGCCAAGTCTCACCTTCCGAAAGTTTAATTGAAATCGGTGTCTATTCAATGATGGATCCTGCCTGTAAAATCATTGACAAAGTAATCAGCGAGAAGATTGGCGGGAATGACACCTTGGAAGAGGGGTCAAATTCCCATTGAAACCAAAGAGGCGATTGTAGCGTATGATGAGACTCGCCGTATGTCGAAAAAGACGGGGACGACCCTGAACAGTAAAAAGTACCGAATACCACCGAGTCGGACCTACAATATCAAATTGCAGACCCGGTAAAGAAGCAGAGGAAAACTTGCTAAGAGAACTAATTCTCTTTGGAAAGAACTTTTGGTTGACAGGATAAACCCAAAGAAGATCGCAGAATAAAAACTGGTTCTGGAAGAGATAGCCTTCGTCAAAACACAGGGAGATTATGGACGATTAGCACAAATACAAGATTGAGTTAGGACCGAAGTGTATAACTCATAGAGTAATTTCGGATAGGGTACACCGTCTGCTCGTCACGCTATCTTATTTTCGGCCGGATAGATTCGTGCAACTTCTTAGTCTAATACCAATCCTAATCTTACTTTTATACTATCTAGTCTCAGGTTGTTTAACTAGTCTCTGCTAGGCTCAATAGATCTAGGGTATACTGGTTTATTGCGGCTGCTGAAGTCTTCTTGGAGAGTCAACTAATTTCTAAGTTAAATTCAAATCTCTCTGGTGCTGAAATTAATTTCAGCACTTACAAATAAGTGGGTTGTTAGTTAGATGGATCATGATTGGTTAATATTAAATACTTTACAGTGGTAAAATATCTAATTTATCCAATCATAAAATGTAGTTTAGATCAGGTTCCACCCATCCGGGTTTTACAGAGTTTTTTAGAGTAGTCTTTCTGCAATTCAAAGGATGGATGATGGACGTTGGTATTTGGCGAACATCTTATTTCTTCTGGGTTTTCTTATTAGAGAAGTCCCAGATTCAATCGTTGTGTCTTCTCAAGACAACGACTGGGTTTTCGCAACAAACTCAAATCTGATTTTAGAATGGTTGGCTATGACAGGTTTTTCCGTTTCATGTAGAGAACTTCTTTTGTGTTTGACCTTGTCTGGGAATGGCGTGGAGATTGTGTGGAGGGGATGCCTGGTTACTCGGATCTGTACGTATACTTGAACATCGAGGTGGTCATTGTTCTAGTTCAATGAAGTCCTTTTCTGCGAAGCCAAGTCGTACTCTAAATCCTTTGAGTTGTGATTGTGGGCGGCATATTGATTGTGGTTGGCCATTCTTTTTCGAGTGTAGTGGGGTCATCTTGTCTTTGGATGTTCGTCTTTGGTGTTGTATGCTGATCTATATACTGCAAGATATAATTTACATTTTATAAAATTTTTATTAGTTTAATGTTTTAGTTATGATTTTGGTTAGTTGTTTTCACAAAAGTTTTTTGTTTTAGTTCGGTTATTTTGAAGAGTTACTCACCCTTGAGTAGCTCTTATTAAAAATAGGAGTGTGTGTCACAAAGCGTGGATGTAGCGCGGTGGGTTAGGCCGGCTATAGAGCATGCTCAGGACGTCCTCTTCTGGTGGGTTAGGCCAGGAGTGGGAGTATGATTGCATGCGGTTTTTGTGAGAGGTCCTGTTATGTGACTACGTTTTATGTTGGGTTTGTTGTGGTTTTTCTTATGTTTTGTTGGTTGTGTCCTTTTTTCAAAAATCAAATTGTTTTTGGTATGGGTTTGTCTTTCGACTTTTTGTGTTTGAATATTTCTTTCTTAGACTTTATAATAGTCTTCAAAAGAATAAATTATCCAGTTTTAAACTGGGTTAATCCGGTTTGGGTACCGTTGGTTTCCTTTTCTTAGTCATGCTGTTATTCTATGATTTGTGGTGTTTAGTAAGCTGCGTTGGTTAGTGTTGTTTAGTATATAATTCCTTTCCAACCGGGTTAAAGGAAAGTTTGAAACGTGTTATCTTGTGTTAGAGCTGTTGTTTGTGAAAGCTTGAAACTGAAATTCATTATTTTAAAAAATTCTTCGTGGGCGAGCTGTGCGAGTGTTGATAGAATCTTTGTGCGAATGAATGGAAATATCAAAAGGTTAGTACTGCATTTTCGTTTTATCAATTTATTACATAGAAATGCAAATTTACTGCTAGTTGTTGGGGAAAATTAAGTTACAAATTTTCATCATTATTAAATTTACTGCATTTGGGAAAAAATTTATAAATTAAATTACTGCATTGGTATTATTTTTATTGATTTGTTTGGTGCAAAAAATTAATAGAGTTTTAAACAGTTTGAAGAAGTTTTCAATTTTTATTTTCTTTTGTGAATTTTTCAGATGATCGTTGGATGAAGGCTAAAACTCTAAAGAAGACTTGGATAAAGAATGGTTAGTTTCTAATTTTTATTTTAATTAGTTAATAATATGTATAATTCATATTTACCTGTTAGTCGTCGGGGAAGAAACCGTGGGGAAGATGTCGTGGATGAGATCTGAAGTTGTTAGTAATTTAGCTAAGATGCGGATGATATTTTTAGTTTGAAGCAGTGGCCAAAGCAATTGAAGTGCTTTAATGGTGGTTAGTTCTTCAGTGCCAACTGCAAACTCATAAGGTGTGTTTTGGATTAGATTATATAATTTGTAATTGAATTTAGTGTTGTGGATGAATTCTAAAATGGGGATTTCTATAGGTTGAACAAATTCGTGTGGGAGAAGGAAGGGTCGGGATTCTTCTGCGTTGAAGGTCTTGGTGATGGGACAAAAAATATACATTTGGGTTATGGGATCATAATTTCGAAGAATACCATGAAGGTTAGCATCTTTAATGCAATATGTGAAGTTGAGAAAGAATGGTGAGGTGTATTTGGAATTGATGAATTGAGAACGGTGGTGTGGTTGTCTGGAGGGAGTGTGTAGGTCGAAGTGATTTTGGATAAAACGATAATATGTATATGTGTGAGTTTGTGTAGTGCGCAACATAATATCGTGTGAGCAGGGCAGATCTCTTTCATGTGGTGCAAGGAAATGAAAGGTTAGTGAAAATGTTTGGAAGCGTTCTTTAAAACTTTCGTAGGCTTGCGTGTCTGTTAGTGCTTCTGAGATGATGTGGTCAAATTTGCGATCAAATATATTGAGTGTAAATACATATGGTGTTTTAATGAAAAATTTTTCTGTGATTTGTGGGTTAGCGAAGCGGTCGTCGTCTAAGAATTGACCTTGGTTAGTTCTGATGATGTTATGATCGTAATATTCTAGCGTATATTCGTTAGCTCGGGGTGCAGTGTTTGTTTTTAGTGATTTTTTATATCCGATGTAAGTAAATTGTCTAAGTGTTAGTGGTGTAGTGAGTCGATATAGCATGTCCTTATTTCGTTCTATATCGATGTGAGTGTTAGATAAAGGTAAGCAAAGGGGATTAGTAAAATGATAATATGAGGTCCAAGGAAGGGTAGGCATTAAAACGTGTTCGTCTACAAAGTTACGTGTTTCGTTAGTGTCGTGAGGGGTGTTTAAGGTGTATTGTGGAAATGAGGGTAAGGTGATAGCTAAAAATTCTTTTGTATTAGTGTGATTTGGGTGATTTATATATTCACGGGCTGTTCCTGGTTTTGCTGGGAAAGGATGGTTGGGGAACTTTCTTTTAAAAGTGCGGTAAGATCTATTAGTGCTGAGTGAAGATTCAGTAGATGTGGATGATGGTGCTAATGATTCGGTATAAATTGAAGAGGGTGTAGGGGTAGGAGGGTTGGATGAATCTATTGTGGATGAAATTTGGTTTATGGTGGGGGTGTCAAGGTGGTAGGGTTGTTGTTGTAATGTAATAAAATTATCTAGTTCTGGGGAGATTTGGGGGGTATCTGGAGAATTGGATGATCGGTCTGAATGATATGAAGAATAGGTTGGAGTTACTTGGGAAGCATAAGAGGGTGTAGAATTGGTGGGACAGGGTTATTTGGTAGCATTGGTTGAAAAGGGGGTTGGGAAAAAATTGAGGGGTTGGTGTGAAAATTATTGGATGGAGATGGCTCAGAGTCGGCAAATTTATCGGGGGTTTCAATATTCGGGTTATTGAGTTGTGATGTGGAGTATAAAACTGAGATGTGTGAATTAGTATCGGAATTCATGCCTGATGTTACATTAGGGTTGGGAAATCGGGTGGGGGGAAAGCAAAAAGTGGTATTATTGTAATTGGAGTAGTGAGGTTGGTTGGATGGGAATTTGAACGGTGTAGGGATCCAAGTTGTCGGCTCATCGTGGGCTAAAAAAATTATTATTTTGAGACTAAAAAGCGGTGGTATGGGGTTGTTCTATAATTTGTTCATAGTTATTTTCATCTTGTGAGTGGTGTGTCATTATATGTTGGATGGGACTTTGTGATATGGTTGGTCTAAAATTTGGATTATGTGTTATTGCTAAGTTTCGAAAATTACGTGGGACTAGTGATAATGGATGGTTATGTGGTAGGGGTGGTAACTGTGGTGCTGTTGGCGTTGTGTCTACATTGTTATGTTCTTCGTCGTATGTGTTCTGTCTTGTTGCTATTTTTGTGTTGTATTCTTTTATTTGTGCATCTAAATGAATTTTGTTTATTGATGTAGAAAAAATTCCAAAAAATCCTGCAAATAGTATGCGTGCTACACTTGCTTGTCTATTGACTTGTGTGTGTATAGCACATGTGTTATAGATTCCTTTTAAGAGTGAAAAAAGAAATCCAATAAAGTTAAACATTGCGTATAAAATAGTCAATTTTTCTAAGATGTAGTAGGGCCATCCTAGAAAATCGAGAATTTCATTTTTTAGTGTAACAAAGCTAAAAATATTGATAGGTGATATATCTTGGGGACGGTATTTTTCACCGTTTAGATATATATAATCTTTAATGTCTTTAAAATATCCGCTATAGTCTTGCGTATAGATGTCTGCAAATCCTGCGGTTTCGGCAAGTTTGCGTAAGTTTTGGTCAATTGATTGTCTTTGTATTGTGTCCATTTGTGTTAATAGTTCTTGGAATTGTTGTGTTCTAATGTGATGTTGAATATCTGATTTTGAGTATATTCCTATTGATTGTAAGTCTATATTTGGGTTTCGAGCGATAGCGCGAATGCTTTCTGGTGAAAATTTTTTGAGTGATTGCATTAATGTGGGATATGGGGTGAGAAGGTAATATTTATCTTCATCAGGGTTTAGTTGTACTACATTGTGGCTATTTTCTGATCCACATGGGACTGCAGTATCCCAGAAATAGGTTCTTCTTGAAAGTGTGTCAACGAAATGTACTTTATTCTTATAAAAGATAGGGATTCTTTTATAGCATCGTTTGTCTTCAAAAACGTATAGTGGTGATACTTTTTTGGTACAAGTATAAAACCATAAAATGTTTCTTTCGTAGTCTAAAAAATTTGATCTATTTCCTGATAGTAAATATCCTGCGTAGGGTATTTTTAATACTGCTAGTGCAAAAGATTGTAATATTTGTGTTCTTTCTAATTCGCATAGTTGGTGTAGTGTTTCTAATTCGGAGAGTGACATTTCTTGAAAAATTCGGCTAATCGTGTAGTCTAGTTTCATATCTAAGTGAATATCATAGTGGATATTACCGAAATATGTACTATTCATTAGTGATAGTTCTTGTAAACGTGTACTTTGATCGTCTTGGGGCTTTAAATGTCCACCAGGTTGTCCTGTATTTTTTTGAAAATGAACTGGTATGTATGATGTTCCTTCGTTTAGAGGATGACCTGTTGCATATGGGTCGATTTTTACTTTTCCAGTGGTCATGTCGAATCTTTTTTCGTATTCAACTAATATCTCGGAGTATTGTGTTTTGTGAAGTGGATTTCTGTATTTACATGCAAGTTCTGTTTCTTGATATATTTGAAAACGTGTCAATTTATTTTCTATATTGTCTATGTTTCTAAAATTAGAACTTAGTTTTCGTGATGGATGTACTTGTTCATATGGAATTGATTGTATAAAATATTTTTCGTGAAGTTTTATCATACGAGCATGTATTTTTGCTACTTGAAATGTTGTACATGTGTCTTCGGGGAACCAAACAATTGTTGCTTGTGTTCGTGTTGTAGGGTCACAATAGCCTTGATCGTTTTTACAAGGTAATCGAATTCCTTGATAGATCATTGTGTTGTCTGATAAATCGCGTGTGAGTTGTATTTTTTCGAGTTGTATTTTCCAATCAAAAAACATGATTTCTTGATATCCTTTATTTTTTGTGTCTGCTTTGCAGTTTGATGGGTCATTTATACCAATGTGTGGTATCCAGTGTTTATCGTGTATATCATAAGTTAATCTTCCGTGTGCGCCGTTGTATGGGTATTTTTCATCTAATTTTACATGTCCTTGATATCTTTCAAGTTCTGCTTGATGTACAGAATCTGCAAAAACTTGGAAATATACTAGTTTTCTATCTGTGTTTTTAATTCTTGTGATATTTAGTCTGAGTAACTCGTTTTTACAATCTTCGGGATTGAGATGTAAAAGTCGTTCTATATTACTCTGGTAGAATGATTCATGGTCAAGTAGGTTTTTATTTCCATTTGAAACTTGTGAACAATGTACTTTCTTTTCAGAAAATGTTGCTGTGAATTTAAATCCTATAACTGTTGTTGCTCGGGCTTTTGAGTAAAGTGTTGCGATTACATTTGTAGTTTCTATGGCTTGTGGTTCTGTTTCGCATTGTGATACTTGATTTATTGCATATTTGTGTAGTGTTTTTTGTTCGTTTTCTTCACAATCGTAATGTGCTACTAATAAATCTTGGGGTCCTGTGCGGGGGGAAGGGTTTATGTTTTCATTTGAGGTTATTAGAAAAAGGAGTTGGAGAAAAATTAAAATTTTTAGAATATACATGTGTATGACAATCCTGAGTATGGGTTATAAAATGTGATGTAACCAATTGTCTTTTTGGTATATCTGTCGTATTTGTATATTACTTCAGTTGTTATAAATGGTGGTGGTAGGGATTGAGCTGTTATATTTGGTGGATTTAATGGATAGGGATGTTGAGTAATGTTGTTTAATTTAACCGTGATTTCAAATTTTAATTGTAGACTATTCTGTTGGAGTATTTGGATGTTATGAGCACGAATGTCTTCGTGAATGTCTTGTCTATATTGTAGTCTATTTAGTGCCCAATTGTGGAGTCGGTTACTTTCTAGGTGTTGTCCAAATAATGGTGGAGGTGCTGTGAATGTATTCCAGTCTAGTCTTAAAGGAATATTTGTTGATGATTGTTCTCGATATCTAGCGTCGAGGTTATTTGGGAAATTTAAGTTAAAAGGTGGTGGTGAAATCTGGCTTATTGATGGTGTTGATGGTAGTGATAATGTTTCTGGTAGTGATGAGGATGTTGTTGTATCCGTAGAAATATCTATTGGATCATTGACTAAATTTAGTTCACCTTGTGTGAATGAATGTGTTGTCCAATATGGTAGTCGTGATGCTTGGTTTGGGGGATTGAAGGGATTTTCACGTATTTGTTCAGATGTTGGTGTTGAACCTAAGTAATCTGATGGTAGGCTTGAGGTGCTACGTTGTGAAAGAAGCGTAGGGGTTTCTGGTAATATACCAATGGGGTTTTCTGGAGTATTTTGTGATGGGGATTGAGGTATATCAAAATGAACTCGGGGAGTTTGAAAATTTCTGTTTCGTCGAGGATGTATAATTTGTCTATTTATTTCGACTGTATTTTGGTTTTGACTAGGATTTCTTATTCTACTTAATTCTTGTGGTAGTGTTGGGTATAAGTTATATGTTGGTTCGCTTAGAGGTGCTTGTCGTTGAACTGGTTCTAGTGGTTCTGATAAGCGAGCGTGTCGTTCTTCAAAGGTATATGGGTTATCTTGAAAAGAAATTCGTGTAGATGTTTGAGGATTTTGGGTAGTTGAAGGTGTTGTTGGGTTATCTTGGGATGATGTCGGTGAAGACTGACTTTGTGACTGTTGAGTAGCAATTTTTGATAGCTTTTTTGGTCTATTCTTTTAGTGAAAAAGTTTATGTTTATTATAGTATTCTTCTAAAAAAAGAATTAGGAGAATTGTTGCTAGGGCGAATGTGATGATTGCTTTTTTTATACATTTGCATATTGTCAAGATGAGGGATGATAGAAATGTTATAAAAATTACAAATAGTAAAAAAATATCGGTTCTACTAAAAATGGTTTGTATCATTTAGATAAGTTTTGTGAATCGTACCTGTGGATATAGTCAATAGCTTTTGAAAGTTGGAGGTATAGTTCAAATAGGGAATAAAAAATTTAAAAAATATTGCAAAAAATGATTAAGATTATTACAAAAGATTCAAAGATATCAAAAAGAAATATTATAAAAGTTTTAAGTATCGTAAAAAATTGTTTGAGGTTTGTGATAATTATAGTGACTGATTGAGAGAAGAGCATTTACGAAATGACTTCTTGATCGAATATTTTTTGTTGTTTGGGGCAATTTTCAAGTGTGGTCGGATTATTTATTGGTTTTTTGACAAGTGGGTTGAGTTTTGTGAAAAATTGTTGGGGGCAATTTTTATGGTGATTGGGAGGTCTTCTTTGTCTTTATTTTCATTTGTCAAATGATCTGGGGTATTTTTGAGATTTTTATACTTTAGGCTAATTAAAATGGTCGTTCTTTTACTTTAGGCTAATTTAACATATTTGTTTGGGGGGTATTTGAGGGCTGAGTTGGGGAAATATTGTTGATCTTTGGTTTATTAGATAAGGGAGGGTTATGATATTATGGTGATATTTGTTTTAGTTGTCAAGTTGGAGTGGTTTGCTTATTTTTGACCTGGAGGTCGTAAAGTTATAGTTATAGATATGCTAGAGAAGGTGACGGATTGGATGAATTCTATTGGCTAATTATGAACTAGAATCGCTGCGTGTTTGTCAGCATGTTATTTTGAAAAATGAAAATTCAAAATGTTTCAAAGGTCTAAGATTGTGAAATACAAAATTAAAGTTGTTCTTGAAATTCGACTTTATTTAATATTTTAGATTGTGGGATGAATAATTTATAATTTTTACGTGGTTGATTTCTAAGTCGTGAAGACTCTCTATGTTCTGATTTGTCGATTTGTTCTTGGGGTATTATTTGTTCTGTCATTTTTCTATTTTTTCTTTCTTTTTGAGATGTATTTTGATCTAGATTTTTTGTATTGTTTTTTGTGGTGGTTGATTTTGTTATTTGGTTTTTGAGGTGAAAATCTTTTTGTTCCTTTGTTGTATTTTCCGTATGTGGGTTATTTTGAATAACTTTTAAACCTGTAAAAGAATATAATTGAGTTAGTTCGCGGAGTGCGTATTCTTTTGGATAATAAGGTAATAGGTTATTTCGGTGTTGAACGATTTCCTTTTTGTCTGAGTCGGTGATTTTATATGTGACATCAGTGGGTTTTGCAATTATTTGGTATGGTCCTTTACGAAGGGGTTGTAATTTCTTAGAAATTCCTTTTTGAGTATTAAAATTGGGTATTAAAACAAATGTTCCAATTTTTAAATCGGAGGCTGGTGTAAAGCGTGAATTTATTTGTCCATTAATGTTTTGCCTTTGTAACAACTTTTTTGTTACTTTTTGGTAAATTTCATTGTGTTTTTTATCTCTGTTTAAAATCCATTCGGTGTGTGTACCGGAGGCTAATTTAAGAATTTGTGGGTGATGAAACTGATCTTCATCGTGTGTATGTAAAGGTAGGTTATAACAAATTGAGTCTTTATTTGGTTGACAATAACCTTGTGCGTTTTTATGAGAGTTTGCTGTAAGCATTATTGGTTTGCGTGGCTTTTGGTTAAAAACCATTTCATATGGTGACATTCCTAGAGTTGTCGTGATTTGTGAATTATATGCTAGGGGAAAAAATTTTACATCTGCTGACCATTCAGTATATCTTGTATCATTTCCATTGATGATACATCTAAGATATTCTTGTAGTGAACGGTTCATACCTTCGACTAAGCCGTTTGTCCAAGGTGCGTGAGATGTACGTGGTTTGTGTTTGATGTTATATAGATGACATAGTGTGATAATTTCATTATTTATGAATTCTGTACCGTTATCTGTAACTAAAATTTCTGGTAGTCCGAATTTAGCTATCCAGTGTTCATAAAGCGTTGTGTAAGCGTAATAAGCGTTACAATGTGGTACTGGGTTAAGTGCTACATAATGTGTAAATGCGTCAACAATTACCATAATGTAGGAGTTTCCTTCTGATGAGGGTGAAATTGGTCCTTTAGTATCAAATGAGATACGGTGGTTAAAGTACAAACTTTGTCCTTTAAAATCTTGTTTTTGTGCTATTTGTTTTTGATTTGGATAAGGTTTATTTAGTTGACATACTATACAATCATTGCATAGTACTTTTATCCAAATTGGTACATTTGGGAAATAAAAGTTTTGTATGAAATTTGAATAAGTTTTCTCTGATCCAGAGTGTCTTTTAATATTTTGTGTATGTGAAATATTAAAAGCTATAAGAATCATACTTAAAGGGAAACAGGGAACTGTAGATTCATTTAATTTGTATTCTAGAAGGTCTGTGTTTTCGTTAATTGTTGTATTATTGAATTTTCGAAAATATCGGAGGAGTGTTTTTTTTCCTAAAATAGTTGTATCTGCCTTGACGGGTTTAGTTTTATATTTGTGCCATGATTTTAGTTGTCTAATTACTGGGTCAAGATTTTGGTATTGTTTCAATGTTGAAATTGTAATTGTTTCTGTTGGGGGGAGAAAAATGTTTGCAATTTCTAATTTAGATAAAGGAATTGTATCAAGTGGGTCATGGAGGTCAAATACTTGATTTATTGTGTTTTTTGAATCGTTTGTTTGTGGTCCTGATAAATTTATTTTATCAGTTAGGTTTTCTTTTTCAATTAATGGAAAAAGGTCTTTTTTATGCGAGTGTTGTTTTACTCTTTTTTGTTGGGTGTTTTTTTTTATCCATTGTGAGTATGGAATTGGTTTAAAAGTTGATGTTCCAAGTAGACCAACTTCGTAGTGGTTATTTTGACAATCTAAATAAAGTGGAAAGTGTTGTAGATTATTTATCTGTGATTGTTCAACGTCAGTTTTTACTGCATATTTGCATTCTAGTCGGGGTGATGTTTCGTTTTCTGCAAGGTAGAATTTTATGTTTTTGGGTATTTCTACTGTAGTTTTACGTGTAAGTAATTCAGGTGGTGTATTTCGACTTAATGTGTCTGGTAATGCAAGATTTTTTCCTGCTGTCCAAACTATATGTAAGTTTGGAAATTTCATTAGAATTAATTGAAATCTGTAAACTCGGTGATTTGGGTTGGATTTTTGTGTGAAGAGAAAAATGATTGGTTTGTGATCTGTGAATAGAACTGTTGGATGTTTTGATCCAAGTATCAGAAATTCATATTCTGTAATTGTATAGATTATGGCTGTACATTCTCTCATTAGGGTTGAGAGTGTTAGCTCTGCTTGAGTGAATGATCGAGAATTTGCTGATATAAGGTTCATTTTGTTTGTATCATTATGTGATTGTAATAACGCTGCGCCGATGCCAAAGTTCGAAGCATCGCACATTGCGTAGAATGGTTGATTTGGATCTGGAATTGTATTCGAAATTTGTTTTAGAAGTTTTTTAATTTCTTCAAATCGAGCTTGATGTTCTGTATTCCAATCAAAATTATTTTGTTGTCTAAGTATATTATAGAATAGTCTTAGGTATAATTGCATTTTATAGACATATTTACTTAAAAAATTTAACATTCCAAGGAATTCTTGGATTTTCTTTTTGTTTGTTGGTGGTTGGAGTTTCTGAATAGCGTCAATGCGTGATTTTAATGGAGTGATTGTTTTTCTTTCTATGTTATGTCCTAAGAATTTTACTCGTGTTAAAAAGAAGTGTGATTTATCGGGGGCGGCCTTCAGATTTTCGTTCTGAAGTATTTGGTGATATTGTTCTAAAACATTGAACATTTCTTCTTTAGTCTGTGATTGCATAAAAACATCGTCTAAATAGGTGATTGCTTTTTTCTTGAGTATTAGTGGTCGAAAAATTTTGCTCATAAAAGCTGAAAATGCTGCTGGTCCTATGGATATTCCATAGAATAAGCGGTTGAATTCATACTGTTGGTTTCCAATAACAAATTGTGTTAAACGTCGCGATTGTTCATCTAATGGCATTTGATTGTATGCACTATTCATATCTGCGGTTGTAAAGTATTTTCCGTTTATTTTTGTTAAAATAACTTGTATTGGTTCAATAGGCCAATTACACTTTGATTCATCTATGAGTGAGTTGAGGTATCTAGCGTCGAGAACGATTTTTAATGATTCTCCTTTGGCTAGAATGATAACAGGGTTGATAAATGTGTTACCTTTTGGTTGTTCTTCTTTATTTACTGGTGATATAATGTTGTATTGTTCTAAAATGTCGAGTAATCTGTTCACTTTATCGTGTAAGTGAATTGGTACTTTACTTGCTCTTTGTTTTTTGAAAACTGCGTCTGGTTCTAATGAGAGATGTAGTGATGAGCTGATTTTGCCAACATCAAATTTGGATGTTGCATAGACTGATGAATATTTGATTAGCTGTTTGGCTAATTTATCAAATTCGTCTTGTGTTATTTGTGAATGTTGGAAGTTAAACATTGTTAAAAATTTCTGTTGATTCTCTGCGTAGTTACTTATGTTGAATGTAGGTTTGAAATATGGGGTTTTTGTGAAATAATCCGTATTTCTTTTTTCGTTACTTATTATATTATTTATGGATAATTCTTCATTAAGAATTGTGGATTGACAATTATCTAATAATTGGAGTATATTATTTACGCGATATGCTTTTTCGTGTATTGGTGATATTGTAGCGTTGGTTTCGCAATAGCCTAAAAGTCCTAAAGGTAATGTTACTTGGTAGGGTGTATTGTTGTATACATGTAGAGAAATAATATCTGAATTCGAGTTTTTCAAATATTTTATGGATGAGATTGTGATTTTGAAAAATTTATGGATAGGTTTGAATTCAAAATCTGACATATAGAGTTGTTGTTTGTTTTGTTTTTTATCATATTGGTGAACTTGTTTTATTGAAAAATTATATATGTTTCCTGATAGTGGTTTCAGGTGTTTTCTTTGTTGGTTATATATTGGATAAAATTTTGAAAAGAATGGTGGTTGTTTGTTTAATCTTTGAAAAAATGTTAGGGATGTGTCTTTTGTTTTTGTGTATTTATCTTTGATTAGTATTTTACTGTTTAATATGTTGATTGTTGGTATATATTTAGAGATAAATGGTATTCCAATGATATTGTGTTTAATATCAGTGATATGGAATATTTGTTTAAATGGTTTAGTTAAAATTTTATTTTGCTCCATTGTTCTTGTGGGGAGAAGAAATAATTGAATTTTTCCATACTTTACCAATGTTGATCCTTGTGCTGTTGCTAGTTTACTGGAGGTTTCAAGAGGTGTTAGCTTTGGGTGTAAGGTTTTTATTTCATTCCATGTGGGAATGTTTATTATATTTGATTCTGCTCCTGAATCAATTAAAAAATCAATTTCAAGATCTGGTGGTTGAAATTCTTTGCTTCTTGGACTTTCTAAAAGAAATGGTTTTGTACAAATTTTTTCTTTGGGTTGTTCTTTTTGTATGTTTTGATAGATGTGATTTGTATTTAAGCATTTTGTTTTGTCATTTTCATTGGATTTATTTGTAGTGTTAATTTCGTTTGTTTCTTGTGTTGTTTGTGTAGAATGGATGGGTTCAATATAATAATTGTGAAGGAGTTCTAATTGATTTTCATATATATGTGATGAAAAAGGTTGTTCATATATAATAGGTTCCTAATCATTTTCAACTGCTATCATATTTATGGAGATAGTGTTTTCTGTATCACTTTCTGATTCTGATGATTCACAGTTTATTTGATTCAGTTGTAGTTCGTTATTTCCTGTGTCATCAATACCTGGAGGGTCTGATGTTGTTTCTGGATTTGATTGTACTTGATTTATATTTCTTTGATGTTTAGGTGTACTACTTCTATGGCGATTATTAGAATTATTATAATGGTTATTATTCCTGTGTGGTGATTGGGAATAATTTCTATAACGATTATTATAACTTGAATGTCGATTTTGTGAATTATGTCGTGATCTGTTTTGATAATTATTGTTTGGTCTGTTGTAGTTTGATCTATTATATGAGTTATTCCTTGATCGATTGTTCGGGTAATTCTGGTTTCGGTTGTTTGAATAACTTCTATTCCGATTATTGGAGTAGTTTCTATTTCTATTGTATGATGAATTTCGTGATTGATTGTTTGGGTAGTAATTATTTCTTGATTGGGAATTAGATCTAGAAACAAATCGTGTTGCATTTGAATTTGATCTGGAGTAGTTATTTCTACTATTTTGTCTATTGTAGTGATTTTGTGACGAATTTTGTGTATTTCTTCGTTCTGGCGATCTTCCTCTATAACTTGAGTTATATGGTGATTGATTTCTCGTGTAGTTGGTATTGTTCGGTAGTGGTTTTCCTGCACTGTTGTTGCTGTACACAGTTTTGTTCGGTAGATTTTGATCTTTTTTCATGTATTGATAGAATGATTTATTTGGTTCTTTATATTTTTGAGGTTTATTTTGATTGTCTTGCTGTTTTTGTCTACATTCAGAAATACTATGTCCGTATCGTCGGCAATAATTACACCATTTTTTGAAAGATGGTTTGCCTTTAAAGTTTGGGTGTTTTTCGTAAATATTAAGTATTTCAGTGATTTTTTCAACGAGGTCTGTATCTGATTCCTGTATATTGTTGATATTTGTGGTATTTGTTTCGATTCGGTTAACATATTGTAATTTCAGATTTTCTGTTTCTTCGAGTTTCATTGTGATTTCTGCTTGTTCTAGTTTGTCTACTAGTTTTTGAAAATCTAAATCGGGTTCTCGAATTGAAGAAGGATGGGATGCTCTCTTTTTTATTGCTATTTTTCTTAATTGCGGTGTTAAGGTCATCATTAGGATTTCTGTCATCTTTGTGTTTTTATAGTCATGTGTATTTAATGAATATGCTTTTCGAACTAGTGTTTCGATGCGTACTGCTAATTACTTGATGGTTTCATTTGGTAATCTGCGAATTTCATTACATAAAACTCTTTGTTGTTGTTTGTTTCTTTCGGAGTCAAACATTTTTGAAAATTCTTGTGTAAATCTCTTCCAATTTGATTTTATTTCTAGAGGCAATACTAAAAACCATTTTTGGGCTGCGCCGTCTAAAGTTGTTTGTATCAACGCTGTGCGTCGATGTATCCAGTTTTGATGTAGTGGCGTATTAATTGGTTCAGGTCCTATATTTAAAATCAAATTTGCTGTTACTGCATTTAAATAGTCTTCTACAGAATATTCAGGGTCTGTTCCTGTGAATACCATTAAAGGTTTATTTGATGTTATTGATGATCCACCCATAAGGTATGGATTCATTGTCATTTGTAATGATTCTGCTGCATTTGGCATTTGAGAAAAATTTGAAAGTTGATTTCTTGTTATTTTGTGTTGTTGAAGATAATATGGGAGTGGTATTTCATTTTGCATTTTCGTCGGTTGATACGAGTGTGTGATCATTGGGTTTTGTTGTTGAATTGGTTGAAAATATTGTGTATTAATTGGGTTTTGTTGCTGAACTGGTTGTTGATTTTGTGTATCTATCGGTTGTGGAGAAAAAATTCTATGATTTGTATGTGGTTTCTGTACTCCTTGTCCACGATATTCTTGATTATATGGTGCAAATATATCTGGTTGTAAAAAATCATCATCTGAGGATAAGTAATCCATTTGATAAGATGTTTGTTTTTTATTTTTATTTTGTTGAAAAAATGGATAGTTTTCACTACGATCCTGTGAAGGATGTAAATTTGTTTGAAAATTTACTGAATTAGTTTGTGCTATTGGGTTATCCCAGTTTCGAGATCTTGTATAATTATTAAAATTTTTTCGTGGGGGATAATTTGTTTTTGATGGATGTGTGTAATTATAATTATGTTCTGCAAAATTGATTCTAGTGAACGTTTTACGTGTTTTTGACGGTATTGTCATGGGTCTGTATGTCTGATAATCCATGTGTGAATATTTTGGGGCAACCGAAGGTTTAACGGTTGATTGTAAGGTTACCTGTGTTTGTGAAGGGTTTGTATTTCTTGGTGTTGTTAAATTTGGACGTATCGGTGAAATACTTTGTTGTGTAGTTGTTGTGTGTACGATTTCTTCATTTATGAAGTGTGATGGTGTCTGGATATCTTGTTGAGTGAGATTTCTAGTTCCATTGAGGTTTTCATTGTGTATGACTGTGGAGTTTAAACTATTATTTTGCATATCAGGTAAAAATGTATTATAGTTTAATGGTGTTGCATCTATGGTTAATGGTATTACTCTTACATAATCTCTTACATAAGATATTGTACTTATTGCTTGACTTGCAATTGATTGTGGGATATTTATAAATGCATAATGAGACCATTCGGGGTCCCAAACATAGTCTGACTGTTCTGTGATGGCAGTATCATCGTTTGAGTTTTGAGGTCTAAAATTTTTTCTTGCTTGTGAAATTAAATCTAGATTATGTGTGAAATAATCTATTATAAACCATGCCAATATTTTTTGTAAGTCATGTTTTGTATGTTGTGAAACATCATCTTTAGTGAAATTTTCTTTAATTATATTTACAAAACTAGAGAGTAGTGTGATTTCATGTCGTACTCTTATATGTTTAGATGTTTCTGTCGGTGAGACATTTGGGATTGGGATTTCGTTTTCTAATATCGAGATATAACTATATATTATTGCAAAAACTTCATTGGTGAATACGGAGTTTGCTCTTTGTGAGTTATGATATTGTATGCTTTTTATATATTCTGAGAATACTTTTGAGAATTCTAAATCAAGGTCGTCTGTTTGAATTACATATTTGCTGTGATTCTGGTTTGGTGAGCTGAATTCTATGGAGTAGATTCCGTATTGTTGTGTTAAGTTGCATATATCTTTCAAATAGTGATCGATAATTTGTCTTTTGATTTTTACATCTGGCAACTCTGTTTTACATGGACTGATTCCGGGTTCAAACAAATTTAAGAGTAAATTTTTGCAAAATATATGCTGTCCTCTATCAGTGGTTGCATCTACGATAAAGGGGAAGATATCATCATCATCTGGACTTTCTTCACCTGGGGTGTGTGTTGAGCTCATTTTTTCGTTTGATGACTGTTAATATGTAACTATCGATGTGTCTAATTGGTTGATTCCAATTGTATAAGTGTACTGGTTTGTGTTTATATTGTTTTTTTATTCTTCTTTTTCCTCTTTTTGATGAATTTGAAGTTGTTTCTGAGTCGGAAAAATATAATTGATCGTGAATGGGGCAATTTTTATCTATAGATTCTTTTAATTTATAAAGTTCGTCTAAACTGCTGGTTTCTGATTCTGAAAATGCGTTTCGGTTTTTGGAAAATCTTTTTCGTGTTATTGGTCTTTGTTTGGTTATTATTTTTCTTTTTAATGTTTGTCGTTTTGTTCTGATATATCCAACTGTTTGTGTATGAGGTGTGATTACAAGATCGTATTTTTTGTTATCTATTTCACAATTGTGTAAAACGATTGTTTGTTTATTTCCTAGGTTTTTAAATGACATAAGGTTTAGGATGACGGATGCAAAAATTTTTTAGGTGATTTCTATTTTCTTAGACTGTTAGTCCTTACGATTTTTTGGTTAGCTTAACCTGGGTTTTTTTGTTCAGGGTTGGAGAGAAAAGTATATCGATTCCGAAGAATGATTTTTTACTTTCTCGTGGCTAGTATAAGCTAAGGTGTTAACTTACTTAATCTTACTTAAGGGTAGTGATTGTGTTCAGGGTTGGAGAATAGTAAATCGATCCACAAGGTTCAGGTATAATTAGAACGCGAGTAGTTCGTTAGATACTATTTTAAACTTACTAAGTCTAAGATTTATCCTGGGTCTGGTAAGAGGGGGGATCAAGTGAAGGATGAATAACCGAAGTTCTTCACTGTTTATCCTAATTTGAATGATTAGTTTTGTTCAAAAATTTCTGTTAGTCCTGGGTTTTTAGAAAGGGTTGGATAGTGAATCGACGTTTGAGGTCGTTAGACACTAGCTAAGTGGGTGGGGGAGAACAAAATTGTTCTTTTTGATCCAAGGATAGGCCTTGATGATCAAGTTTTAAATTTAATTAAATAGAAAATGATTTAAGATCCAAGGATGAGCCTTGATGATCTGATTTTAAATTTATGTGAATTTAAGTTTAAAATGATTTAAATTTGTGTAGAGAAAAGATTTAGTGTTTTTATGATATTAGTGAGCTTATGAATGCTGTTATGTTTAGGTGATGAAGCTGGAACAACAGGATGATTTATGATTACTAACCATTTATTGTCATGCTACTAATTTTTATTTTGATTTTTCAATAAATATTTTTCAAACATGTTTTGTATATTACTGCAGAATTTAGGAAAACGATCTGAGATCTCCTTATCAATCGTTATTGTATATTAATAATTTTTTTAGCGCCTGAAATGATTTTGAAGATTGACTTCAAGATTTTATGTTTGCAAATGAAAATCTAAATTCATTGCTAGTAGTATTCTAAATACAAAAGTTTGTGTTGGCTTTTGCCGAACTATCATATAACTATATGGTAAGTTTCTACTTTGTCGTATGTCGTCTCTGGTTCGAGGTCTTCTTGCAATTCCGGGTAGTTCTCTTATCGTTCGGAATATTGGCTTTGATCTATTGAGTCGTAGAGACATTTCGATTAAATTATCGTCGTGTAACATTTTAAAAATGTTTTGTCTAAATTCTAATCTATTTTTGGTTAATTCTAAGCTATTAAGGTCTTGTTCGAGACTTATGGTCGCACCAGATGAGTTAGGACCGAAGTGTATAACTCATAGAGTAATTTCGGATAGGGTACACCGTCTGCTCGTCACGCTATCTTATTTTCGGCCGGATAGATTTGTGCAACTTCTTAGTCTAATACCGATCCTAATCTTACTCTTATACTATCTAGTCTCAGGTTGTTTAACTAGTCTCTGCTAGGCTCAATAGATCTAGGGTATACTGGTTTATTGCGGCTGCTGAAGTCTTCTTGGAGAGTCAACTAATTTCTAAGTTAAATTCAAACCTCTCTGGTGCTGAAATTACAAGTAATTTCAGCACTTACAAATAAGTGGGTTGTTAGTTAGATGGATCATGATTGGTTAATATTAAATACTTTACAGTGGTAAAATATCTAATTTATCCAATCATAAAATGTAGTTTAGATCAGGTTCCAAGATGCATCCTGACAAAGACCCCGAATCAGACCTCATCGGAGAGATCACTGCAAAAAATCAAGACGTTGATCACGAGAGTATGTGACTCATTAGAAATGACAAGCCGATTCGTTTCTAGGCTGCACAGAAAGGAGCATTAATAATTTCAACCCCTAATTTCAATTTAATTTTGGATTTTATACATTTTTTTTCAGGAAGTGAGGGTAAGAATAACGGCATAAAAATATTATCAGTCAAAAAATTGAAAACCGTAAGATCACCAGATGATCTAGAGGCAGTAACGGATGAACGTTCTCAAAATTTCAGACACAAGAATAATAAAACACACATACTTTTAGTTACTAACGGAGTGTTCATTCAATAAATACTATTAACTGAGAGCGATTTTACTCTGACAGAGAAAACACGTGCAATAGCAACCACTGCGGATATGAGTTACAAAACAGCAAAAGCAGCTGATTTTAGGTGAACGTGCAAGTATGTTTTTGCAACAATTGCAAGAGAACATTTGTGAAAAAACAGAAGTTTTTACTTCAGCAAAGCCAAGATTAGTAGTTTTAACCGCTTTACGGCTGGCGGCATCGCAAATACCAGGAAACAACATGCACAACAGCGACGGGAAACAACTTGCAAAACAGCGGACACAACAACGCCACGATTGCAGCTATTGATGTGGTCAAGACAGTCCCAAAAATTTGGCACATCTACTAACGGGACTTTTCAAAGTTTAAATTGATTACATTTAGCTTCCTCCGGTATGCCCTCCGGATGTTGGATGGCACGAGATAGTGCTTCAGTAATATGTATTCTATCGTAATTGAATTTGAGGGTCTACTGTAAAGCAAAACGGTGGGACCAGCCAACGCCCGACTTCTGCAGTATGTGAAAATAGACCACCGAGAAAGAAAAAATGAAAAACTTGGGATATTTTTGAAAAAAAAACCACCGCCAAATTGGCAACACGTGAAGCAGTTCAAGCAATGACAATTCCGCCTGCCCAAATCAGGAAGAGAGGACAAATCCAATTCTAGTAGCTGCAGAAAGTGACGTGAATCGCTACAATGGCCTGTTTAGGGTGCACGAGTCTGTGTTTGCAGCCTACTTTAAAGTTGAAATGAAATAGGAGAAAATAGTGAATAGAGCGATTTCAGGGTACTGTTTTGACCGGATGTAATCAAGCTGGCTGCAACTGACATAGATTGGAGACAGTCTCTGTCAATGGCCAAAAGGGTACAGAAAAAAAAACAGATATGAAACCCATTAGGATAGTCTTAGCAGAGAATTGAAGAAGAAGCTACAGGGTGTCAGAATGAGAGAAAAGCAATGCTCAGTTGGAAGCTTTGGTTTTGACAACTTAACCAGAGTCAAATGAAAGGTTGCAGTTGTCTCCTCGAATTAAAGCATCCTGCGTGGACTCGGTTGAAGGAGCTCCATCAATTATCACCAGGATTCTTGCCTACATGCTCAAAGCATTTGACCGAGTAAAAGGAAAAGGAGACAAGACGAAAAAATTTTCGGACAACTTGAGCAGGATAACTCTGGAATCACTCTGGATGGAAAATGTACGAGGCGAGGACGGCTGCACGCAAGCAGACAGCACGCGAGAAGGATTGCGAGCAGTCCATTCTGTCAATGACACACCCTGGATTTTCACGCTTTTTGATCAGAGATATCATAAAAGCAGTCACTGGATTTTTTAGAGTAGTGGTCCTGGTATTGTTCGTGACGTTTGGAGCAGAAACATTCCAGAAGAAACCTGCCATACTACAGGTTGAGGGAGTGAAAGTTCTACGGGATTGCTTGCTGGTTTTGATTGGCTTCACTTACGGTGCGTTTGCTAGTTTGATAGCTCTGACTCATTACCCGAGCAAATGCAAGAACTTGTCAAGAAGTTCGATAAGGAGAAATCAATGGCTTCTTGAACGAAGATGAGAGCTTTGAAGCACAATTTCTTGCAATGCCTTTTGCAGCAGAGACATTTAGAAACTGGGAGGCGTAAGGTAGGTATTGACGCCTGTATGATAATGAGAATTGACCATCTCTTCTGAAAAGGGGAATCAGTGAGTTTGTGACTGCATTATACGGTCCGGCAGTGATATTTGCATTCCCCAACTGAAAGGTGGGAATCTGCAGTTAGTCGGTGTTGAACTTGAACCTCATCTGAGTAATTGATAAGATAACACTCAAAAAGTGCGTGCAGAGCGTTCATTGAGAATCTATGAATGAGGAACTGCTGCCTGTAAGTATAGCAGAGCCAGAACTAATAGCAGTTAACTTCAACGATCTTTTCTGTGACAGGATGGGTGATAAGGACACTGGACATTTTAAATTACACCCGAAGCGCTAGAATGTGAGGCATCTCTGACAACTTTTGATGAGATCAGGAAAAATCTGAAAACTGGCATGTCTTCGAAGAAATTCCGGAACAAAAAAATTTCTCCGAGCAAATTTCGTTTTACACGCACTAAGACTGAGGACGTTTGAAACAAATGAAAGAAGGATGGCAGCTTTCATTGAGACAACAAACCTTCATTTTCTTTCATCAGCATCTTTGGAGCACACATAGTTCTCATAATCTTAGGAATCAACCAAAAGGAGAATGAGCAAAATAACGGCTTCCAAGCCAGGAATAATTGATGGAGATTGTGTAACGGAATAAAACTGTGGTGTTCTCAACGTTAGGAAAGAATTCATACCATTAGGAATGTTGTTAACTGATGTAGCTCTAGAACCCTTAGGCTGTGAGAAAAATATATTGGTACACAAAAACAACATTGAAGGCGACTTACTCATGCCGTGTCTCCCATGGAGAGAAATCAACGGCGCGCATTGAGGATCCATGGGGTCGGGACCGACTGGAGGCCATGGACCGAATCACAGTCCAGGAGCTGATCACGACAGATAGTAACTAATCTATCAAGGTCCAATTGCAAAAACACCAGGAGGTTGAAGACTCGAGCGAGCGTCAAGTTCAGACTTGGAATTGCTGCTTGATAAAGAAAGTTTGATTGAAGCAGCGGTGAGAATCGCAAAACAGGAGGGAGACAACTCTTCTACGCCGCAATCTCCTACAGTTTCTATGAACCAATTGACAACGTGCTGGAGAGCAGTTCTCTTGGCAACGCTGCACAAACTACAGGCGATTCATCTTCTTGATTCGCCTGTATAGTGTGCATCAGTTTGGTAATAATAATGAATCATCACGCAGAAGACACAGCTAGAGTACTTTTCATAGCAACTTTCCGCGAGGAATAATGGGAAGTGCATCATCGCATCATCGTAATCATGAAAGCAGGACTGGCCGTGGCTTTAATAGAATGGCATTTATGGAAAAAGCTTGGTCGGAAGTACAGCAAAACGGGACCAATGCAGTGTTAAAAACAGGTGTCAGTCGACCACTTATTTTTAAAATCTAAACAGACAAGATAAATGTGAGGAAAGATGAGGAAACCTCACAGCAGTTTGACTATTGATGAAATTGAAGCAATTCCTCCTATCCAATCAACGTACTAGAAGAAAAGCGACAAAATGTTGCAATTTTCCGGATCAAAAAGGGTTATCTGACCAGAGTTAGAAGTTAAGCGGATCAAGAACCTGAAAATGAAAAAAAAAAGCAAAGTTATGGGCAAAAAAAACTGGAAAAGCGAAAATCAATCCACGATCTCCGGTCAAAAAACTAAACATAAGAAAAAGCAAACAATTAGAAGATGCGAAAGATTTAGGAGAGGGCATTGACATATCGCAAGTCAACTCAAAGACGAACGAGTTAGGGATGGCACAAACTATCTTCAAGGCAGGTCTGAAATCTTGAAATCTGCGAGCAACTTAACAAAAAAAAACCGACTTCGCTCTCGTTGGCGTAACGCTAGAACTGTAAATCCTGATTTTGGCTCATGGATGAGTCGTGAAAAAGGTATTGTTTTGGCTCATGGATGAGTCGTGAAAAAGGTATTGTCACAGGACAACTTACAGCTGCCAAACATATTAGATTACTACCCTGAAATGTGAGCTTGCTGGCGGATATGGAAATATTGTTGTTGAGAAACTCAGCGAGAGGACACGCGAATTTGGATCGAAATATGCGTGAGATGATGTCTGGACTAGAAGTCTGGACTTTGTAAATGCAGGCACTAGAAGACACTAGTACCGAAGCGAACCAATGCGAGTGATATATTGGAACCTTTGAAAAAAGTAGACAAAATAAAAGAGATCTCTAAAAAAGAGCTCAGAAAATTGAATAAAATTGTAAGACACTGATAAAACTGATAAGGCAAAAATATTATTGGTATGCTTTTGGGATTTTCCGATGGCGAAAATTTTTTTCGTAAGCAGAGACAAGTGTGATTGTGATTCGACTATGGCCAAGCAGTTTTACTGAGAAAACGGGCGTCCATAATATCAACCGTGAGATAAATTGGAAAGCGGTAGGTGTAGCTGGGCTATTATTCGAAAACAGATTACTGCATCTTCTCTACCAAAAATTGAGTGGACACTGGATTTTGGATTGGGAATCTCAGATAAACTTTGGAGAGCAAGCTAGATGGTTGTGTGGAAATAATGAAGCCATCATGGCGCCCAAGTCCTAACAGAGACATGGTGTTGCGAGCAACACAAGAAGGAACTCAATGCTAGCTGCAATCTGCGTGACATATTCACTATGTATAATCTAATTACTTTAATCTCCACGAGCAATCAATAGAAAACTGTCGAGTTGCCTCCTTGGGGACAAGAAAACTGGATCGAACTTAGTAGCTGTCTGCTAAGAACCTCGAAGCTCATATCTATGTATGTCTCCATTTGGTAAAGGCATTAATGAAACAACTTAGGCAATTGAGTATGATGTTTGTAAGCCACCGATGAAAATAAAAACGGAAAGGTAACTAGTAGCTGACTGTCATGGGGAAACGGAAGTTAATCTATCGAATGCACTGGGGTTTAGGAGCATGTATGGTTTTTCTGGAGTCACGATTGCATCTGAAGCAGAATCTTGAGATGTTGAAGTTTTGAGTCTTAGACAAGATAAGGGATATCACGTGCCAGCGGGAGTTCTATATCTGGTGGCTTTGAGAGTGGCTACTTTTTGCAAAAATTGCTATCCAGTGCATTTCGTGATAGTGGACGCAAAAAGCCAACGTACATTGATCGATGAACACTTTTCCGAGTCAAAGTCTGTGGGACTAGCAAAAATAACAGAAAAATATTAGGAGTTACTCCATTTAACATTGTGAGCGTCTTGACACAGCCATTGGAGAAGTATCATGCTAAAGCACAATTAGTTACTTGCCACTATCTACTGCAGACATTTTGGTACCCGGCGCGTAGTAATCTGGTAGTGATTTGGCCGTTGGAGAGCTGCTCTCCATGGGCTTACCAGACTCATCACATCCATCAAGAGCCAGTATGATGGCGATTAAAGCTTGCTGATCCTGTTCACTCTTTCCCTGGACTGAATCTTGACCCTAGCACGTCAAATTACTGCCTCGATTATTTTACATCAACCCCTCTCAGGAACTGCAAAATTGTTCTCTGGCACGATTTATTAAATAACACAATAACATCGCACCCGAAAAAAGGCAATATACCCCAAACAATCGAAGAACTGATTGCGACCCTTAACACTATTCCAAAACTCCTTTGCGTCGTTACCTGTCAACGCAAAGGTGCTCCCTACATATTCGACGATCTTCTGAATTCATAAGACTGTTACGTCATTGACGTGACCAAACATATTATCACTGCTTCCGAAAGAATTGACGAATCGTTAATTGCCGAATACCGAAAACTGCACCAGGCTGCTTACATAGAGTCGAGGACTCTAGCCACTGTGCTGCACTATTTTCCCGACTTCAATAGAATCTTCAAAACACGTGGCACGAAGCGTCGAACGGCTGCCGAGAAGCGCAAGCTAAACGGCGAAAATTCTAAACAGTACGCAAATCTGAGTCCTAAACCTTAAAATCTCAACAGGCGTGCTCATCGATTCTCTGGCTCTGAGCCCCTTTTAAGATTTTAAGATGTCTAAACATAACACCCGAAATCGGGTCAAGTCAGTCTCTGATTCTTGTAGTACGTGCTGCGAGAAAATCCTTAAAAATGAAAGCTCTCTCGACTGCTTTTGCTGTGGCTGTCGAATGCACCTGAATGAAGACTGCACTGGTCTAAGTGAAGCCGCTGTCAATGGAGTACCAGCCTTAGGATAAAATGCTTTATTGATATGCAACAAATGCGTTGAAGAAAAACGTCAAGATAATTTGACCCAAGCTGCCCATGAAATTACAACCTCAAAAGAACTTCGAGATACTCAAACGAAAACCCTGGAAAACGAAATGACTAACCTCGAAAAAACAGTGACCGAAATCAAAACGCTGCTAAGCACAAAAAAACCTGATTCAAATTATCCAACCCAACCTAGCTCAATTGCCAGTCGCCAAAAACCGCCACCGAAACCCACCGAGGAACTCGATGGCATTCGCTTACGAGGAATCCCTGAATCAACGAAGAAGGAAGCAAGATTGCGCCAAGAACACGATCTCGCCGAAGTTCAAAAAGTATTGACCCATATGGAGGTCAATGCCTCAATTGGCGATGTCATACGCCTGGGTCGATATGACGAGAACAAGATAAGAACAATCCTATTAAAAGTGCCCAATGCATACCAACGACGAATGATATTGCCATCTGCGATGAAACTGAAAAACGCCCCTCAACCAATTTTCCTCAGCCGACAACTGACAAAGGAAGAAGCTGATCAAGAAAACCTTACCCTCGTCAGAAGAAGGCAACTTATCAGCGACAAATCTGTAGACAGAAAGGACATAAGAATCCACGATGCAACTCTGTACATTCGAAAAGGTGGAAAGTGGATAAAAGAGAAACTTCAAGATCCCGAAGCACCCAATTGACTTGCAGCGATGATGAATATCCTTGTTTACAATGTCAGAAGTATTCTTGAGTATCAACGGCGGACAACCTTCTCTAATGCTGTCCAAGTAAAAAAACGCTTATCAAGTCATCTGCCTAACTGAAACCTGGTTGACAGAAAGCATCGGCGACGCTGCACTTTTTCTGACAAACTACGTTATCCACCGAAATGACAGACCAAGAGACAAAGGCTTGACAAAACATGGTGGCGTACTCATAGCAGTAAACCGTAACATTCCAAGCAGCCAAATCAATTCCGCGTTTCAAGATTGTGTTATCATCCGCACATCACTGTTTAATATGCTGCATCTACAGCGCTCCTGCAAACAGTACCTACACATGGGGAATCTCAGATCTAATCGAACTCCTAAAGTTCCTGAGGCGTAAGCAATTTGAACAAAGTGCAATTTGTTCGTACAAAGTTGGAGATATAAATTTTACCTTACACACTGGCCGTCAATGACTTCAACTTCTCTAGATGAGCAGTCGATCCTTGACGAACTCTGTGAGTCAAACTTCCAACAACTAATAAAAACCCCTGATGGAAAATCACTAGACATTCCCCTTAGTAACAAACCGCAATTTGTCACCAGCGTAAAACTTGACAACCGTCTGAGTAGTCTATTCAGTTCCGACCATTTGCCACTCCATGCCAAAGTCTCATTTGACTACCGACCTGTTCATAATAAGACACCAGCCATCAAACAAAAACTAGATTTTGGCATTTTCGCGTACAAGAAAGCAAACTGGGAAGAAGTGAATGAACTCATTCGTCAACACCCCTTCCAACCATTTTGCTTGAGCAACGTTGAACTGATGCTCGATCATTGGTACGAGTGGTTATACGAAATACTACAGGACCTGCTACCTATCACTACAAAACACAGGTCTGAACTAGCTCCTTGGGTGGGAAGCGATTCCTCCAACCTTATCAAGAAATTAAGTACACTCCAACTTAAAATCAGCGAAAACCTACCCCATCGAACAAAGGCAAAATTGAAAATCTGCAAACTGAACTAACACTGTCCCTTCAAAACGACCAGCATCTCCACGAAAAAATGCTTTTCGAGAATGGGAAATTTAGCGAAATACAACGATATCTGAAATCGATCACCAAGTCTCGCATGATCCCTTCAGATATCTTCCTAGATCAAAAAATAGCCAATACAGACGCTCAAAAAGCTTAATTGTTAAACATATATTTTCAATCAGTTTTCACACGAAACGCCAACGTTGGGAAAGCAGAACGACAAGATAACTTTCTTCTGAATAGTATCAATTTCACTATCAATGAAATAGAAGATGCCCTGAACGAGCTGCACGTAAATAAGGCAAATGGACCAGACATGATTGGAAATACTCTTCTGAAAAACCCCTCAAAGTCACTACCGAAATCACTTCACTTACTGTTCAACTTGATTGCAAATAAAGCGATATTTCCAACAAAATAGAAGATCAGCGAAATCGCACCAATTTTCAAAGACAGGGATAAACAAGATGTATCAAACTACAGGCCGATCAGCCTGCTCTCAGCAGATTCAAAACTGCTTGAGAAACTAATATTTTATAAACTGGCCCAAATTGTCTACCCAACCCTAACACCAGACCAACACGGTTTTAGACCTAAACGATCGACGATAACAAAACTAATAGAGTATCTACACGAGATATTTAGCTGCCTAGATTCGCCAAACTGCAACTACCTGAACACCTTCTACTTGGACTTTCAAAAGGCTTTTGACAAAGTCTCCCACGGAATCCTCATGGAGAAATTATCGACTTCTGGAATTGGAGGAAATTGTTTATCCCTGATACACAGCTACCTCTCGAACCGGAAGCAAACAGTGAGGTTGAATGACACAATTTCCGGAGAGCTGGAAGTCTTCAGCGGCGTTCCCCAGGGCTCTATACTCGGGCCGCTTCTCTTTCTAGTCTTCATTAATGATCTACCGTCCTGTGTCATGTCCGCAACATGTGGTTATGCAGACAACTACAAAATTGTTGGAGACAACCCTTTAACTCTCAACATAGATGATAGGAGACTTTGGAGGTGGTGCGAGGAAAACTGCATGTCAATGAACCTGACGAAAAGTAAAGTCCTCTGTATCAAACGATCAGCTACGATTGCATTCCCCAGTTACAGCTTCGAAACCACTGAACTAATGAAAGATCTGGGCATCCTGATAACCGACACGCCCTCTTGGACGCAACACGCAAAAAAGAGGGCTGAAAAAGCCTTAAACGCTCTCTTCGTACTCAAAAGGAATCTCTCAAAGGCGAATTTCGCGACCAGAAAAAACGCATATATCTGTTACGTTGCCCCAATTCTGTGCTACGGCTCAGCTATCTGGAAACCATCAAAAGGTGACTTAGGAATCATAGAAAGTGTGCAGCGGAAAGCTATCTCGTGGATTTTCATGACAAGCAATAGCCATATCTCCTATAAAGACAAACTCGTGAAATTTAACATTCTTCCTTTATCTCTATACCAAGAGCTTCATGTTGGACTGCTGTTTGCAAAAATACTAGCTGGAAAAGTTGACATCGACTGGAGAAGCCATGTAAGCATCACTGACGTTGGAAACCGAAGAGCTCATATGACACGAAATTTCGTCTGCAAACAAATGCGTCTGAAGAAGTGCGAGTCGGATTTCTGATTTCGGGCATGTCATCTTGCTAATCTGTACAATGAATACTTCAAATGTGACATATTGTTTGACCCAGAATGTAAAAACAGACTTCTAGGAATGTACACAAAGTTTTTCAAAACTCGCAACAACGAATCAGACACATGCACTTGGCGCATTTTATGCGAATGCAACAACTGTAGAGACCTGAAGAAACTTACACTTATAACCGAAAACTAAACTTTGAACAATGCAATGACTGGGTTTTATGCGAACCCTTGGATTATATTCCTAAATCCTTTGTTATTAATATTATTATTATTATGGGGAAACGGAAGTTAATCTATAATAATAATAATCATAATAATAATAATAAAACAGAATTTAGGATACATCCATGGGAGTTAGCTCCCGAATCAAGTTTATGAGATCAATCATATTTTAATTTAATGAGTTTAGTTTTTTGAAGTTTAAGCATCTTGTGCATCCGCAGTTAATTCTCCAGGTGCAGGTAGCGACTTCATTGTAGATTTTCTCGTAGAATTGCCAGTACACTCTTGATATTTTTGGTTTAAACGAGTCACTTAATAGGACTTCATATTTCAGGTGATCGTGAAATATGTTTGTCAGGCTGCAAGCGCGTTGCCAGAAATCAGATTCGCATTTATGAAGTCGAAAGTTCTTCGCGTTGAAACGTCTTGTTGTTTTCGGTCGATTTGATTCAGTGATTTCTATAAATCGCCACCATTCCAGGTCGGTCTTTCCTCTTAGAATGTTCGCGAACAAAAGTAGTACATGCATTTCTTGGTAAAGAGACAAGGGAAGAATTTGAAGAGTGGTTAACCTCGATTTATAATGAGTTTGTTTATTTCCAAGTATCCATTTCATTGCTCTCTGTTGCACTTTTTCTAAGGTGGCAAGATCTTGCTTTGAGGGTTTCCAGACTGATGATGCATAGCTAACGATAGGTACTACATAGCTTTTATATGCATTTTTCCTGCTGTTCATGGTTGTGGCAGGTGATAAGTTTCTATTGATGCAGTATAGGGCCTTCAGAGCTTTGCTCGCACGATTGTTTGCATGAGAAGTCCAGTTAAGATTTTTTGACATTATCATTCCAAGATCTTTAAGTTCGTTAGGCTGTTCGAATTTGAACGAGAATATACTCAGGTTGCACTCGCCCTTAATTACTAGTGTTTTGCTCTTGGTCATATTGAGGCGCATTTCATTGGTTTCACACCACTTCCAGACTTTTCTAATGTCGATGTGCAGGGTAGTCGGGTCGGTGCCCAAAATTTTATAGTCATCCGCATAGCCGTAGCACGATGACATGACACATTTTGGCAAGTCGTTGATGTATACTAAGAAAAGGAGTGGCCCTAGAATAGATCCTTGCGGCACTCCACGATAAATTGGCAGTTGGTTTGAGACCGAGCTGCCGATGCGTACTGTTTGGGTTCGACCGGTCAGGTAACTTTTGATTAGATCCAGTATTGGGCCTGTTATTCCAGCTCTGTTGAGTTTTTCGATTGTTATATTGTGATTGACTTTGTCAAAAGCCTTCTGGAAGTCGAGGTAAAATGACGCTAGGAAATGGCATTTGCTATTTTCAAAGTTCACAAACATTTCGTGCAGGTATTCGATTAGGTTTGTTATTGATGAGCGTCTTTGCCAAAAACCGTGTTGAGATTGGGACAATGCGGTGGATAAGATTGGGTACATTCTGTCGAAAATAAGTTTCTCGAGGACTTTGGATACTGCTACGAGGAGGCTGATCGGCCTGTAATTATCTACCATTTGTTTGTTCCCTTCTTTAAATATGGGGATTATTTTGCTTGTTTTCCAGAATGATGGGAAGTAGCATTTGTTTTCAATTGTGTTGAATATGAGATGCAGTGACTTTGGTAGGGAGTCTGATAATTTTTTCAGCAGGTTGTTCCCCATACGGTCAAGTCCTTTGGCCTTGCTCTCGTCCAGCAATTGGAGAACGAGTTGTATTTCTAGTTCTAAGAAATGAATCATCGACAGCTTGGGCTGTCCCTCTGTGAGAGTATAATCGTGGTGATTCTTACTGAAAACGGATTGGAAGTACTGATTAAATAATTCGGCTTTTTCGATATCGGTATTAGCTGACTTATCGTCAAGAAATACTTCAGTTGGGCATTACGTCGCCAATCCGTGTTATTTGGTTTTTGCGGAATCGGTGCCAAAAAGCTTGAAATCGTATGTCCCGGATTCCGGAACACACGCATTTTCTTTGATGTTTTTAGATTCCGTGGATTCCTAATTCAAACCAGTTTGTATGTGACCAGCTTTTGTCATGGATTCCGGGACAGCTAAAACCACCAATTTTGTGACAATCCCGGAATCCATGACAAAAACCATGGAATCCGATACCATATTAAAACGCATTAAAAAACGGTTTTACCATGGAGTCCTGGGCTTTTGGCTTCTGCGTGTTCTGGAATCCGGGACTTTACCAAGGGACCGGATTCCATGACATTTTACAACAATTATCAATACACAAAATTAGAAATGTTTAGTGTTTTGCCATGGATTCCATGATTAACACAACTGTTAATGATACCATGATTAACAAAAGAAATCTTTTAGTGACTTAAGTGACTTCTTAACTTCTCAACTGTATCACTCTATACTGTATACTATATACTCTATACTGTATACTGTATATACAGATATTTCAATTAGTTTAGTTTTCATTTGTCATTTATCATTTACAGGATTTGTCATTTACAGGATTTGTCATTTACAGGATTTGTCAATTTACAGGATTTGTCATTGATTCCATTTGTCATTTACAGGATTTCAGCATTCTAGCAAATTTTATATTAGTTTAGTTTAACTAGTTTCATTTGATGCTCAACATTTGAAGTTCAGAAAAACAGCCTGTGAGTTGAATATGAATACTACTCATGATTATTCAACACTAAAACTTGAGTCTCATAAACTATTCAACACTTAAGCTTGAGTCTCATAATAGGATAAGTTAGTAACTTGTTGTCAGAAAAAGTTTGCACGCGCGTGCGCACAACTCAGTGTCACGATTCACACTATATCATATAGTACCTATGATAGTTAGTTTAAATCACCATTGCATAAATTCAATTCATCATTGTTTTGAAAAAAGTCCTTCATCGAAAGATTCAACAAAAGTTACTCACAATTGTCATCTTGAACAATGGAATTATGGAATAAATTTTTAATTTCTGGCGCCGACTCGGACATTAACCGTCAGTTTGTTGACTGTAACATTCTGGATGCAATTGCCGAAAAGTTTATCCAAAAAAAGTACGACAAGTTATCAAAGATTCTTGAAGAGATGCTCGCAGGGACGGATAAGTGGATCGTTTCTGATGTTCTTCGTCAGATATCTGTGCGGGGACAATCAAAAAAAGCTACAATTTTAGCAGTAAGTAACTCTTCACAAATTTATCGTTTTCAGTCACCAAACATTCTTTACGTTGATTAATTCAACTTCAATTACGTTCATCTTTACGTTCAATTAAAATTCAACTTTCAATAAAATTTATATCCAATTGGGACAACACAACACTGTTTAGGCTCGCGTAATGCAACTCGTAATTCTTCGTGGTTCAAGAGAAATGCCTTGGACCAAGACTCGGAAGGAGCTAGTAAAATGTTTCTTCGGTCCAATGTTCATACCTGACGAAGTTGATCCTTATAAAGCGCTCAAAGCAACCGAAACTTCATTTTCATTTGAACAGTGCGGCACTCAATCAAACTTACCTCAAACATTGGAAGAGTCAAGACACGTTTCCAGGATAATGAAACGATCAAAATTTATGTCTATAACAGCTGACAACTCCCAACAACTATGGGGACAAGTGCTGAAACTGATACGACAAAAAAAAATTCAAATAAGCACATTTGTTAAATTGATTCGACAATCCGCATTCAGCCGTAAAAAGACGTATTCTGGGTATAGAAAGAATGACACAAATGTCTTACGAGTTTTGGCGATGGAACTATTTTCTAAAAGAGGTTCAACGAAGGATTTTGAGTTTTGCTTGGGCATCGCTTGTAAAACTGGAAACGTAGAAGAAGTGATCAACATTATCCGGAATAGACTACAACTGATTGGCCTCGGACATAATTTAGTACCCTCAATGAGAAATGTCCAACGATCAACTGCAAGCCTTGTAAATCACTTTTTGGCCTTGTGCAAACCACAGAAGTCCTTCTCTGGATTCAGAACGGACTTGGTTGCATGTATACAACTAGCTGTTTTTCTATCGTTTAAAACAAAAAACATCAACAACGTTAAAGTCGATATTTGGGGTGACGGTTGTGAAATTGGTGGCACAGAAGTTACGAGAATGGCTTTTAGACTACTTTCTGAAGATATTAGCGCCCAATCTGCTACGAGCGTCTTCTGCTTCGCAGGTACTCCTTTTTCTAAAATCATTTTAAAATCATTTCTTCGCAAGTTTTTTTCTCAACTTGAGACTAAAATGATTTTTTTTAGCTTATCGAGGAAAAGACTCAAGGTTTGCGATGGAGTTGAACTTGGGACCGAGTGTTGTCGGATGTCAAGAGTCAGGGTGGTTATTCCAGCAAACAAATCATTTGAAAAATTTGGGAGCAAAATTGACGTACAGTGGAGATACCCCGTTTCTCCATCGACTGATACTGGGCTCCGGAAACGACCTGTCTACAGATTACCCTTCTAAGATGGCACTTTATGTAGAAGACGAACGTTTTCTACCTTCCCTTTGCGACAAAATAACTGGTCGAAGAACGGATGTAAAGATTCCATTTCGCACGAATATTCCTGAAACTTCTCTAGTTTTCCTTAATGACGTGAGATGCATTTGCCCAGATGCCACGCACATGCTCACTCGATGCGTTGAAAGTGACCTGAGAAAAATGGCTCAAAAAATTATCAACGACAAAAGTCCGTTCGAAATGGAGTTTCTTCACCGCTTTGAACAGAATCTGTCAAGTCGTGATGCCAAGAGACCCGTCTTCCAATTTACAAGAACTGCGAAAAATGCGCAACAAGTTGGAACGGTTGGAGCGGTATCGTTATCTGGAAGTGGTGCCTTAACTGTTATCGCGGACAAAGAGGAGTTGAAGGTATGCTAAATTACCATTTTAATGTATCCTCATAATTTCAATTTTACAATGTTACAATTTAGGATGCCAAGTTTGGAACAATAACCGACCTATATGATGGAGTGTGGTGCGATGAAATAGTTAGCGGTACCTCAGATAAAACCGTCGCAAATTCCATTGATGTCCTCAAAGTATTGCATCCAAATTTGTTCACGAAAGAGGACCCTAAAGCGAAAGGAAAACTTTCTATAACGACTCTGGATGCAAGCGAACTTTTGAGAAAAAGCTTGAACCGTTGTATTACTATCTTGAGAAGTTCTAAGGAGAGTTTTAACGTAATTGATTTCAATTTTTGGGCGGAAACCTACTATCAAACTTCTTTACTATTATTCGCAGAACACGGACTGACGCCATACAAACTCAAGCTGGTGACTATTCCGCAAATTGTTGAAGGAAACTTCGTGGTGTCCCCGTGGAACCACATTTGCGAAGGTCTAGAAAAATCTAACCATCACGCCAGCAAAGATTTTCATACAAGAACAATGCGTGGAGGCGGAAAAATGTGTAATCATGATCCACTTTTTCTTGAAAGTTTTTTCTCTTTTTGCAAGCTCCTTCAACGTACTAAAGCAGAAAAAGAAGTGCCTGACGTTTTAGCGAATCTTACGAGTGTTTTCAACGTGTCATTAGGACAAACTTATCTGGAAATATGCATCGACGCAGTACCGAATCCTCGTATTGCTGTCGGAGAAGTGCGTGCGAAGAATAAGATGTTAACTGGGATGAGATTTTACGTACTGGGCTCGTTTGCTGGAACCCCTGCAGTTGATGGAGGAAACAGACACGTGCCTCGTCTAACAGCCCAACTTATGATGGAAAAGTGGATCAAGGAACATGGGGGTTCTGTTTACCGAAAAGACACAGCAGAGACTCTCTTATATTCACACTCCAAAACCCCGCATTGTTACATAGTTTTGAGGGACGAAACCGATCTTTCAATTGGAACTATGACAACGGAAGAAGTTGATGAATTCTACACGACGCTTAGACAGGGCCAAACAAAAAAGAAAAAGATTCAAAGTGAAAGTGGAACTTCTGATTGTAACAGTGAAAATGTAGAGCGAAGAAACTCGAAAGGAATACGAAAAAAATCACAGGCAGCTTTAATTTGTGAGCTTTTTGCTGGAGGCGATTTTCAGTTCCTCAAAGCTCAATTTATTTTTGATACAATCAAATCTGATTGTGTTCTTGATCCTGAAAACTATATTTTACAGCCAGGATCAAGTTTCAGAAAGATAAACGTCAATGATGTCCGCCCATTGTTAATGGATCAATGTGGAGGCAAAAAAACTGAAGAAAATGTTTCGGCCATTAGTTCACTGCGAAAATTTAGAAAATCCAAATGCGAAGAATCCGCTTTATAACTTTCATTTGTCTTTCAATTTTGTTATTATCTTAATTTCCACTAAAACCGTTTTCAAAAGTTGACAGTGACGTGCAATTTAGTTTTGTCCTTCCTAGTTTTGTCCATCAATAAAGATTAATTACATCATATACATATTAATATATATCATACTATGATAGTATAATAGTTATAGTATCAATATTAGTATATATTAGTAATATTAGTATAATATTATACTATAATAGTGTTCATATTAATCATATAATATATTATATACTCAGTCCAGTCTACCGTGGACTTCAAGTCCATGTAAGTTACTTCAAGTATGATATATATATAAATTATATATATATAGGCAGCTTTAATATATATATATATATATATATATAAGTTTATGTAATTGCTACATGATGTACTAGTAGTACAGTGCTACTAGATGGTAACTGTTAAAAAGGCTTTGTCCCGGATTCCGGGCCAGAAAAGAATTCAGTCCTCGGATTTCGGCACCCAACTTTTTTGAGATTACACAAAATAAATTATTGCAAAAAAACGGCCTACATCAAAATCAGTAGTTTACAGTAATTTAGCACACTTGTCCAATGCTTTCTCTGTTACCATAGCAATAAATCCGTTTCTCTGAGAAAGTTTCTCTGAAACACGTGGCAGTGCATTGTTGTTCAATGCACACGTTTAGTTAGTCACATGAGCTTTGAAACGTTAACAGTAAATAGTTTACAGTAATTTAGCACACTTGTCCAATGCTTCCAATAATAACACGTAGCAGTGCATTGTTATTCACACACACGTTTAATTAGTCACATGAGCTTTGAAACGGCAGGAATAGTATATAACTTTCTCGTGTCTTTTCTCGTAACCTTCTTGTCGGCGAAGAGTTATTGATAACATTGTTCAATTATTTTTCATTTATTCGTTAATCGCAGCGAACTTCAATTCAACTTTGAAAGTTTGAAGGTGGATTATAATCTTGAAGATTATAATCCACCTTCAAACTTTCGAAGTTGAATTTAAATTCAACAATTGTTACAAGTTAAATTTCTTATTTTCAGTGAGAAATGCCAAATCGTCAGAGAAGAGAAACTGACAAAACCTGCAATGGTAAGTAATTATAATAATTAAGTGTAAATTAGAATGGTTAAACCATCATTCAGTTGAACTACAGTTATGATTGGTCTTAAACAAAATACACTTTGTGTTTTTGAGTGAGTTTAAAATTCATTTGATTGATTTTTTGATTGACAAAAACCTCTAGATTGCATTATAAAGAAAAATAAATTATTTAAATACTGAAATATTGACCGTCAAGTGTGACAATCATTGTCATGATACGGCCCGTATAACCGGGTTATACTAAATGACTGAAACCGTTTCGTGACCGTCACGAATCATTGTCGTGAATGAATTCGTAATTCACGAATTCGTGACGAATCACTGAAATCAACCATATTAGAACAACCGATATTTACAGGAAAACGGCATGTACAACCGATATTTACAAGAAAACGGCATGTACAACCGATATTTACAGGAAAATGGCATGTATGTAACCTGATAATCAACAAAACTTTTATTGGTTTTTCCAGAAGCCAGTACTGTAATTAAATTACATCATGTTATTAATCAATAATCATTCACATATTAGAATTTTGCTTCCATCATCCCATGATATATCAGTGATAAACTATAACTTTTTTAGAATGTCGTAAAGTCTTTCACTCTACCGGCACGCTCAACCGCCACAGAAGACTAAACGTTTGCCGAGCTAAGCAGGTCAAACGGGAGAGCATGCTCCGATGCATGTTTTGCGGTGTGCCCGAATCTTCTTGGTTCGCGGACATCTATGCAGTTGCTGAACATGCATTGAGTCCCTACTGCTGGAACAAAATCAGGAGCAATCGTGTACGAGGAGTCGAAGCAAATTTTCTGGCGCCAACACGAACAAACTTTGATGCAGTCGTGAGAACATGGAAAGGCTGCAAAAAAGCGTTTTCCCTGGCTGATAGACGTCGAAGCAAGCAGTTTGAAGACGAAGAGTTTCGGTTTGGTAAGGTTTTGTTAGCCCTCAGGCCCTGGGTTGCTTTTGGCCAACTGAAAAAAAAAATTTTGCAATAAAAAAATAACCGCTATTTTAGTGACTGAAAAAAAACTAAAATAATAAAATAATCAATTGCAACTTGAATGTTGAACATGATTTTCAACCAATTTTTTTTGTTATGTAAGATTTTGGACTCCAAACTTCGGAAGTCATAGTCAATATAGACCAGTTGTGTTTAGACATGGACGCAGTTGACTCCCAGGTGTTTTATTTGCCCAGTCAACTTCAACAAGCCAAAAAAAAATCAACGAGTTCTCCACTGGCAGGAACAGCACAAATGTTGCCAACAACATCCTGTTCAGTGAACCAACAAGAAAATGCTGAACTTCCACTGGAAGAGGAAGAAGAACCTTCAACGAGTTCTCCACAGGCAGGAACAGCACAAATGTTGCCAACAACATCCTGTTCAGTGAACCAACAAGAAAATGCTGAACTTCCACTGGAAGAGGAAGAAGAACCTTCAACGAGTTCTCCACAGGCAGGAACAGCACAAATGTTGCCAACAACATCCTGTTCAGTGAACCAAGAAAATGCTGAACTTCCACTGGAAGAGGAAGAAGAACATTCAACGAGTTCTACGAAAAGTCCGGGAACTGCACAGGAAAAGCTTCCTCTTGAAGAGGAAGAACTGTTTGAAACAGCTGAAGTTGACTCTGAAGTTGGGGATGACTTTAAGTTCAACTTCAATCTTCTTGATACAGAAGAACAGCAAAGTTCAACTGCAAACAAGGTAACATTGTTAATCATTAATCTCGAAAAATTCACAAATTTTTTCGAGCTTTTGAGAACAATAAAAAAATTGTAGGCCTGTGAACTGTAAAAAAATGAACTCCATTCTTCATTCAAGAAAAATTATTCTCACTAAACGTGCCAAAATCCAGTACTTTTGAACAAATTTTTTCGAGCTTTTGAGAACGATAAAAAAGTTGTAGGCATTGGCCTGTGATAAAAATTTGCAATGTTTTGTCATTTGACACTGGATTCCGGGGCTCATGGCTAAAGGTTTGAACATGAATTCCGAGATCAATTCCTTGCCTAGTTGACAGCATTCGAAAGTGCCATGGATTCCGGAGAGATATTCATTAGGCCCGGAATCCATGGCACTTTCGAATGCTGTCAACTATGCAAAAAATTGATCTCGGACTTCATGTTCAAACCTTTAGCCATAAGGCCCGGAATTCAGTGCCAAATGACAAAACATTGCCAATTTTTATCACAGGCCAATGCCTACAACTTTTTTATCGTTCTCAAAAGCTCGAAAAAATTTGTTCAAAAGTACAGGATTTTGGCACGTTTAGTGAAAATAATCATTATTTATGATAGAAATAGAAATATGATATTTCTTGAATGAAGAATGGAGTTAATTTTTTTAAATGAAGTCACAACGCTGGTTCTTTGGGTTTTTTCAAATGGGTTTGACTCACCCGGACAAACTACCCACTTACTTCCTTTTTTCAGCAAGCAAAACAGACTAGAGTGGATTCTAAGGCCGCTTCTATCTGGCCTTCTGTAAAGATAGTCTTGCCGAGAGACTCACGCATATTGCATTTGAGGCAACTGGAGAGCTTCACGACTATCCAAGACTTACGAAGAGTGTTATCCTGCGTGAGTTTTCATTTTGTTCGTAAAAAATGAAAAGTGTTTCACACAGAAAAAAATTATGTTCACAGGTAAAAATCGCGAAATCGTTGGTAAGGACAGTTGAAGCGCGACATATCGAAAGTGCCCTTCAGGAAGCAGAGTTTTTGAACTCAGAATATGCTGTTTTTGTTCCTGACGCCTTTCGATTCAACGGCTTCACGTCAAAAGTGTCACAATCAGTCCTCGACAACCCAAACGTCGTGAAGCTTCTATTGGAAGGTTACAAAAAACCATTAACCCTCCGCTCGTACGACTCGAATTTCAGGGTTAGTACTACTAACGCTTTAGTACGCTTTCTTTTCAAAGATTTGCCAACAAAGGTTGCCAGTATAAAATTTTTATCATGACCGTCATTCATTCATTCACTGAAAGTTGAGGTTGAAATGTCTCTGGATGGTTTTCCGAAATTTTTTCAATTTAATTTCTAATTACTTACTAAGTTATAGTATTGAACCATTCCAGGAACAAACAAGGATAGTTGATGGAAAAGAGGTGGATCAGTTGTTCAGAAAAACACCTCCCATGTTTTACAACATTATTGACGCTGATGCCGCACATCAAAAAATCACACAATTTACACAACCGTCATTCCTATCGAGTACCTCGCTGGGACACATTCATTCAAAAAAATTGCCCGCAGCATATCGGCCCAATAAAGAGTCCAACTTCCTTCTCATTACTCAAGATGGCGCTGTGACAATGTTCCACCAAGATTTTTCCAGCACATCAGTCCTCTATATTCTACTGAAAGGATGTAAGACGTTCTTCTTGATAGCCCCGACGAGCATCAACCAGGATCTCTTCAACCAGTTCCTGCAGCAGTCCCGAAGGAAATTTTTCTTCGGTTCCCATGAAGGCTTGAATATGGGAGGGTGCCAAGCTATCACGCTGAAAGCGCGACAAGGTTTAATCATGCCAGCGAATATGATTCATATGGTGGAGACGACAGGCGTTTCTGTCGCCTATGGAGTTAACTTCATTTTCAAGAATCATCTTCGTCTGGCCGCTGATACCTTCAAGACATAACGCGTTCAGAAAACAAAGTTCACTGAATGCTACCCTTCTTTCTCGTTCCTTGCGCTTACTCATATTGTAGTTCACTGAATGCTACCCTTCTTTCTCGTTCCTTGCGCTTACTCATATTGTGTCTCGAGTACAGTGAGTCGTTTAACATCTTTGAAAAATTAACATCATGTTAAAGAGTCAACTGTGAAAATCTGTGGTTGAAGTTTATAATAATGTAACCTCAAAATCAATAACTGGAATAATATGACAAAATCTATTTTTTTGAAATTTTTGATTTTGTTTACAGAGATGGATCCGACGCAAATGCCGATGAGCTCGCGGCAATTTTTGACGTGTTTCAAATTCTGAAAAAACACGACTCATCGTTTGCACAACATGTTTCCCTAGTAAGAGACAACGTACGTACAAATTATGCTCAAGTTGAAATATTGAATATTTTTCACACAATTTTATTCATAACGTTTTGGTAAAACTTCTCTGAGTTTATGACAAAATTAATTTAATATTACTCAGTAATATTACTCATCAAGGCTTGATGTAACTTACATATATATTCAATGTATATCAATTATATCAATATTATTATTATTATATCAATATATACTATATATAGTATACTATATTTATAGTATAAAGTTGAATATTTTTTTTGATGTCATCCAGTATTGTTTTCCAGGATAAATTACTTGCAACTGGAAACTCTTCGAACCTGGGTAACAACTTCTCTAAAGTTGAACTTTTGGAGAAGCGAATCGAACTCATGTTGATGATGAGGCAACATGATTGTGTCCTAGTCAGTCCAGCCCCAAGTCCAAACAAAAAGTTAAAGGCAAATCCTTCAACCTGACACCCGTTTATGCCAACCACTGAATATTGCTCAAAAAAATCTTCTGCTCCCTAGCGACCGCATTCAACGTGTTATTTTTCTCTCGATTATTCGAACATGAAACAATAACATTCGATGTGGAGTCCACTTTCTTCCAAATTCTGTGTAAATACGCCTTTTCAACTCCTTCGCGGCGCGCAGTTATCACTGTGAGTGACCGTCAAAGTGACTTTATGATGATAATTTATAACTTACGTCATTGAATGACGTTATGATGATGATTATGATTATACTGTAATTTTTTTTCAGTACTGCTTGTACTGACACTGTCAAAAAAACATAGCTTAAAGCTCTTACTATGAGCCTCATGAGAAACATTTCCAATTGAAGTGTTTGCAAACAATTTGTTTTCTTTTCATTTAATAGAGAGAAAAAGATGATTGCCAATTTTCGGATTTGAAAAAAGTTACATTGTCAACAAGTTTTGAAGTTTATGAAACTTTAATTGATCACATTCACGCGAAAACACTGGAACTTTGAACTAGTTGAACTAATAAAAATAATGGGGTTTTGACTGTTCTAAGTTGTGTGAAAAAAGAGTCCGGTAGTCTTCTTCACTTGCGTAGTGGCCTGTGCACGTTTGAACGTTGCATCGTAAGTTGAAACTTGTGAATTCACGGTGTTCTGTAATCCTTAAATACTTTATAAGTGTATCATGACCATTGTCTTTTTGTGCGGGCAATACATCCCACCTGCTACCCAACACAGAATCCCAAGATTTGTGGCAGCCTCGAATTCCTTCGGATATTGCTGCACTAAACTTGACCACTTCCTTTTGGGATTCTGTCGAAAAACCCATTATTTGTCTTGTTAGTTTGGTCACGGGTCCAAGATTGAAAGTGATGGAGTTTTTGTCCCTAGCCAGTCCAACAGCACGTTTCAAGGCGGAAAACACCGCAAACGATAAATTGATTGGATGTTCAATTGCATTGAAGTCACACGTTTCATGCTGAAATGTTACAAAATTAGTCACGTGCCAAAATCCTGTACTTTTGAATAAAAGTATTTGAGTTTTTGAGAACGATAAAAATTGTAGGCAATAGCCTGTGTTTTTACGTGCCAAAATCCTGTACTTTTGAACAAAGTATTTCAGTTTTTGAAAACGATAAAAAAATTGTAGGCATTAGCCTGTGATAAAAATTGGCAATGTTTTGTCATTTGACACTGGATTCCGGGCCTTATGGCTAAGGGTTTGAACATGAATTCCTAGTTCGTTTCTCAGTCGTAAGCATTGTTAAATTCCATGGAATCCGGGACGTGACAAATTCGGAATGTTTCAAATGAAAATTGTAGGCCTTAGCCTGTGATAAAAACTGGCAATGTTTTGTCATTTGACACTGGATTCCGGGCCTTATGGCTAAAGGTTTGAACATGAATTCCTAGTTCGTTTCTCAGTCGTAAGCAATGTTAAATTTTATGGAATCGGGGACAATAAAAATTCGGAATGTTTCATTAAAAAAACTTTACCTTGAGGTAGTCTTCACAAGCTAGCTGAACCAAGAGTGCAGGCATCCTTATAGAAATGTCCTCGTTATTTATGCATGTCAACTGTGCAAAGGCCTTTTTTGTCCTTCCTTCAAACTCCAAGCTGTCTACTCTGCAATTTTCCCCTCCATAGAAAGCAGTTGATCCAACCTGAGAAACAAAGAATTGAATTTTTATACAAATTATTTTGATCGGGCGCTGAGACATATATTCCTAACTTTATGACATCTGAAAAAATTGCGGCACACACTTCCAAAGCTTGTAATTATTTTGTTAACAAACCTTGAGGACACCGTTGGAACAAGGAACAAAGGTCAAAGGCACTATGTCTTCTGTGGCTTCGAGAAGTGTCAGCATGTCAATTTCTTTTTCGTCTTTTTTAGCTCTTTTTGTAGGATTACGTTGATGATCCTGAACCTCACATGGCTCCAAAACTAAAGTAGCCGTGTCACAAAAAGATGTCTGAAACAATTCAAGATTTCAAACAGATTATGAATGAAGTTAAAATATGTTTTTCAATTTCAGCTATTCAAAAAAACTTCTTTTGAAGTTGAACTTCTTTCCGAGTGATGTTTTGAAAGATGTTTTTCAAAGCGAATAAGTACCTCAGATGTAAGCGTATCCTCAAAGAGCCCTTGATTTCGAAGTTGATTGTATTTTACAACCAATATGTTAGCCTCTGGTTCTTCTCGGGGGTTTTCATCGTGCTCCGAGTCCAAAATTCTCAATGTACATTCACGTTTGAAAGGATCGTTGTACAGTACAACCCCTGTCATCAGAATGCATTTGTCAACGCAATCTGTTTCACAAGCAGCACAGAAAAACACATCTGTATTGCGAGTTAAGCGTCTTGGGTTGAACAGAAGTGGATCTTTTTTGTTTCTTCTTTTAGCCCTATCTGGCTCTTCAACAACTTTGATTGTCTTTCTTATTTTCCAATGTTTCATCCTCCGATTGTCGCGAAGGTCTTCTGGAATTGTTATCTGTACGGGTGGACCCTTCCATTCAGTCCATTTGACACTCACACCCCAGTTACTAATGAAACCCAGTATTCTAGCGGCTTCCCAAATGTACGTCACTTCATCAAGAACTTGCACTTCTTCTTTTTCCTTGAACAATGATGGAAGCATCTTGTAGGAGCGATTTTATCTAAATGAATAATATTTAGTACAATCATTGTACTCATGATGAGTAATTGTCATGATGAGTATATTTTTTAACAACCAATTTAAACCTTTAGGTTTAACCGCATAAAACGACTATTGAAACGATCATTGAAGTTCAATTGGTGTTCAATTGGTACTCAAATTGGTTGTGATAATATGCCATATTATACTATCTTATATTATTGCAGTAATTCAGCAATTAAGAGTCAATTATACACTGTATAATATAATATAGTATAATATGGCATATTATCACAACCAATTTGAGTACCAATTGAACACCAATTGAACTTCAATTATTGAAAAATACTATTATAGTAAGTTGTTAGTAACACCCTCCGAGGGTGATTCATTCGATTCTGCAATCCTTTCTAGTCACTTCTCATTTCATTCCAAGTTTCGTTAACCTGAACTATGGACTCCGAACTTCCTGCTGTGAATACTGCGCAACTTGAAACTCCTGTTTTCCATAGAGATCATAATGAACCTCCATCTAGTCAACAGTCTGTTACTAACAGATGTAGTACATCTCGGAGTTTCGACCAAAATTTTGCACAGCTCCCATCTGTGGAAATTCCTTTAGGAACCCCCATCCGACCTATGCCCTATGCTGAACCTTGTACAATTATTACAGATGTTAATCATAATGACAATACTTACCACACATTGGAGACTCCGCAGCAAGTATCTTCTCGAAGTGAAGGGTATTCAAACTTCATTAGCCCAATGCCAATGGTGTACCCACCACACTTTGATCCCGCGTTTTTTCATAGAAATCAAATTGCCAGCCAGCCCACTGATCATCATGATGATTACACTGCCAATGGAACAGAACTCAGTCGTTTTTTTTCTCAACCTTCAGAATCAACTCCTTCAAACCAGCATTCATCAACAACTTTGTCATGGGAAATACCTCTGTTCACGCCGCAGTCAGCGACTGCCACTCAGGCTGGCAGTTCAAGTACAGAGCCTCCGACTGATTCTTCATCTGAGAATATGGCAAAACGAGTTATTCCAACGAACAATGACTCGCAAACCGAGGTAAGATTCCTTTTGTTTTGAAACAAAAAGCATTTTTAATGCTCAAACCATGAAGAGTTGGAAACTTTCAGCTAATGTTTTTGTTCACTTTTGTAGTTCAACTAAAAGTTTTTGTTTTGAGTTTAGATAGCTGCAAAACTTGCACGCGTTCAACAACTTGAAGCTGCTTCGTCCAAAGACGACCAAAATGAAAATTGCGAGAGGCAAGAAATCGAAACACTTGTTAAAGAGCACTTGGATGTTTTCCAAGAATCGGGTTTTTTAACCCATAAACAACGTGTTTCGTTATTTCAACTTGTGACAGCCTTCTTATACTGTTATGTCGTGCCATCAATGCTAGAAAAAACCATAAGCTGCATGTCTGTTCATGCAGTTGCACAAGCGTTTGTGGCATTGTCAGATGAGGACGAAATTTGTATAACGGTTTCAATTGAACCAAGTGAAAGTGAGTCATCTTGAATTTCTTCCGTATAACTTTTTTTCAAAATTGTGAAACTGTTTGTTTAGTGTCTACTGAACGTTCGAATCACATTTTGCCGCGATGGCTCGTACAGGGTTTGAAACTTTATCACACTGAAGTTCGACCACATTTCTTACCTCAGAGTGTCCCGGATGAAAAGATTTCTTTCACCCGATCTTTCCCTGAGCAACCAATCCAAGTCAAAACAGAACTTTTTTTTGTGAACTCCAGTGGAAACACCAAGTTTCGTGTGAATAGAATTGCCGCCACAGTTTCTGACATGGTACGTTTCAACTTTTAACTTATAAGTCTGTGGAAGTTGAACTTCCTAATATGATTTGAACACAACGGGGAATTCGTTCTAGAAGGATCTGTTTAGATTTCTGCTCAAATGGAGCCTGCTAAGCGACCCAAGACATTGCTCGATCGTCAAGTGGCAAAATTCATGCCTTTGTCAAAAGATCCTGCATTTCAACTGGTGAAACACAAAACGCAGGAAATTCACAAGAAGGTACTACTTTGATTTTCCAAGAATTTTTTTAATTTAAAAAACGTTTCGACTCGGAAACTTTCGGAAAGTTTCGACTGTTTCAGCTGATTTGTACTTCACAGTTTTTTTATACAATATCACAATTTATCAATTGGATGTATGAAACAATACGCTCACGTTTTTCCAGATTGTCAATCACACCTACAAAGATGTTGAAAAAGCTGTGCGATGTAGACAAGATCAACAAAGATACATTAGACAGACAATTAGAGCACAAGCTTTTGTGAAACAGTATCCAAACTTTGTTGTATCGGAGACGCGCGTGTCGGGTTTTTTCCAGCGAAACAAATGGGAAACTCATCACGACCTAAAGAAAGTCATGTCCCAAATCGCCATGCTGCAGAAAGAGAAAAGCAAGCGACAACAAAAGCCGCTTTCTGATTCCAGCGGCATTAGTTATAAAGGCACTGGAAACTTTCTTTCATTGGAAGCACAAACGCTTCTGGCCCACAGATGTGATACGCAAGAATGGGTTGGCATTTGTGATGTTGTTTTCCCTACCTTCGGAAGAGGTAATCTTGGTTTTCTTGAAAACGTTGACGACAAGTTTCCAAAACTTTCAAAAGTTTCTTTTTCAAAAAAATTTCTTTTGTGATTCAAACGTTATAGTTTAAAGTTTTAAAAAGTCATAAAGTTTTCAACCAATACAGTTTTTTGAATTCCATTCAAAAATGCCATGTAACAGTGTTACATAATATAGAGTAAACTTTAAATGTTGAACATTTTCTGATTCAGGCGTTGTCAGCACACAGGCCTTCCAGAAGGATGATATTATCATGGACTACCATGGGGTTGCCGTGACAGATAAAACATATCAAGATTTGATAAGGAACCGTTCTGTTCCGACTGAATTTGTGCTGGAAATTGGCGCGCCTGTGAAGCGTTTCATCGATGCTTCTTCAGAAGTGTGTGTTGAGCATCCAACCAACCGCTGTCTTGGTCGACTGGCTAATCACAGCACGCTAAACTCCAAGAAGAATTTGGATGCGAATATGAAGATCATAGAAGTTGTTCTTAATGCCTTCGATCCGCCAAAACGATTAGCTGTATTCAAAGCCCGAAGAAACATTGAGCCTTTCGAACAACTACGATACGATTATGGCGATAAAGTTGCTCGATACATGTTCAACATGTGAAGTTCACAAGCTCAGCTTTTTTACCTTAGAAACTTTTCAAGTTGTGTTACACTCATTCAATGGAAGTTCCATATATTTTATGTTCTTTATACTGTATGTTACATTCGTGTAGTTACTACTAGTAGTAGTTCAAACATTTGCACCCACAACTTTTTTCATCGAAGTACATGTACAGTATTTCGGCACGCTCGTTAACTAAGTTTGATCAAACGATTGTACCCACAACTTTTTTCATCGGAATACAGTATTTTAGCACGTATGTTAATAGTTGCAGTTATAATAACTTGTAGGACAAACTAAACAAAAAAGAAAATAAAATTGCTTAAAAACTGTAAACTTCTGCCAGATTAATTCAAAAATATAAACAAAATAAAATTGCTTAAAAACTGTAAACTTCTGCCAGATTAATTCAAAAATATAAAAATCTTGGATTCCGTGCCATTTTTCTCACTGGATTCCAACATCATGGATTCCATGGTTATACTGTATTGAATTTATCAACTATTTGTTTAGCAACTATTTGTTTAGTGGTTGAGTAAAAATGGCTCGGATTCCGGGACCATGTCCTGGATTCCGAATTCAAGTAATTGTTCGCTATACCATGGATTCCGGGATTTTGCCAATTTTCGGTGGTTTAATTGATTGTCCCGGATTCCGGGATTTTGCGTATATGCCTGTTCGTGCCGCCATGCGAGTATTTGAACGCGGAATCCATGGCATGTGCATGTTATATCATTTGAATTCGGAATCCATGTACACTAATAGTCAAATCTGACTATTGAAATAACACGGATTGGCGACGTAATGGGATTGAGCTTGTTTTCATGATAGTTTTGAGGTATTTTTGGACGTTTGAGAAGATTCCAGACTCGAAAATTTCTGTTTCATGATTGCATTGGTCAGCTGAGAGCGATAAGGACAATTCAGTTTGTAATTGCTGGATCTTTAGGGTATTTGTTTTACTTTGGCGTCTGAGAGTTTCTACTTTTTTCATTAGGTTTGAGCTCGTGGGAGAAACCCAGGGCGGTAGATGTTTCCTATGTTGGGTTGTTCGGGGTATGTGTTTGACTATAATACCGTAGATCCAATTATACCACTGATCTACCAGGAGATCAACGTTGCTGTAGCAGTATGGGTTGAAGTGGTTCTCTCGCACATATTCAATGATTTTGTTCCAGTTGGCTTTTTTGAAGGCAAAGCCTGAAAAGTCGTACTTTTGGGAGGGTAGAGGGACCCTTTCGTGATTTATTTTGTGAGTCATATGTAACTTTGAGCCGTAAGGTGGGTGATCTGAGGTGAAGTCGTTTTTGAGCCGATTGTCCATGTATACGTCTAGTATGATATCAGGATTGTTGCAGAGCAGGATATCCAGGCTCTTTCCAGTATCGGTTATGATGAATTGTTCCAGGTTTAATTCCTGGAAGTTGTCTAGGATGCTTTGTTCGTACTTGCATTTTGATGAGAGTGATTTCCATTTTGTACACGAGAAGTTGATATCTCCAACAATCACAAGATTTTGTATGCCTTGCTCGCGTTGTGTTGCTTTTATTAAGTTCAGCAATGAGTTAAGTTGATCTAGTGACAATCGGTATGGGCTATACACAGGGGCACAATATATACAGCAGACAAGTATTGGTACAGATATCTTGAGTTGAACCATTACGCAGTCTTGCATGCCTGTATCAATGCCGTTATGTAGTATGTTGGCGTTGATGCCAATTAGAACTCCTCCGTGTTTTGATAGACTGGCTTTTGAAGTTCTTTCAGATCGAAAGAGTTCAAATTGAGGCAAGAATATGGAGTTGTCTGTTATGTCGTTGGTTAACCATGTTTCGGTTAGGCAAAGTAGTTGGTATTGACAGCTTGTGTTTATCGCATTTGCGAAGTTTGATCTTCGATTGTAGTCGAGTATGCTTCGGACGTTGTAGATGAGTAGGCTAGGAAAGAGTTCTGGTCAATTGGAGATTGAGTTCTCCGTTTTTTCGGTTGCAACTGCTGTCCATCTGTTTTCTATTTTCTGGTATAGATTTCCATCGCGGATGCGCAGGTTTTGTTTATCGATGTTTTCGTTTATGAGCTCCCGCCGTTTTTGCAGTGCTCGATTTTTGAGTTTTGCGTCATCAACTGATAGCTCGCGGCTGACAAACACAGGTTTGTCATATGTTTTTAGGCGGCAAGCGGATGATAGTATTAGTCATTTCTGACAAATTGGGACTTTTACCAGTATGGTTCGGTCCTTGCCTTCCTGTCGTTGACCCATCGGGAACATATCAACTATCTCTGGCACAATTTGTATGTGCTCCAAGATTTCCTTTACTTGTTGGAGGTCATTTTCTTGTCTTTTTCTTTGATCTTTGTCGTTTAGTTCAGGGATGCCGCGGATGCGGATTCCGTTTTGATTTTCTTGTTTCGGCGTTGCGTTTAACGGTACCTTGGTTTTTGCTTCTGATTTGATCTCATTTGGCTTCATTGTGGTATGGGAGAACAGCATTTTAATCTCCTGTACGTTCTTTCTGAGTTCGTCCATGTCCTCTTCAATCTTCTTGAATTGCTTCGGCGAGGTTTGTTCAGCGTCACTGACTGCTTTTCGGAGTCTCTCATATCCGTTGGAATCCACATATTTGTTGCAGAGTAGAGCAATGTTTTTTCCCAGTTTAGTGATACCATTGATTGCTGTATCGCTTAGGCTGGTACAGCTTTTCGTCAGGTGCATTTTGCAATTACACACGATGCAACAGAATGCATCTTCATTCTTTTTGATTTTTTGTTGGCAAGTTTCGCATACGGAATCAGTGGTCATTTCACGATTTCGTGTCATATTTGTTTGGTGAGGACTCCGAGTCAAAAGACTCAAAGAGTACACTCAGTTATATACTAATGTAGTAAAACTAGAAAGGGGACTCCGAGTCAAAGGACTCAAAGAGTGCAACCAGTACGAGTTTTACTAACCGTTTTATTGTGGGGCTGCTGAGCGTTGGCTCTTCTTGGCTCTTCGTCGATTCTTCGATGGTTTGCTTTTCGTGGAGCGGGTTTTGAAGATCGCGTGAAGGTTCGGATAGTAGTGCAAGACTACCGAGAGAGATTTTAGTTCTAGATCAGATGACTGCTGAAGCTCGCGATAAAGTCCTGTGATGTTTTCGTCTAGACTCTCTGATTACTGATAAGATGTTTTGTAACGTCGATGACAATCGTGTCAAGAGCATCGAATGCACTGGGATTCTATAGCATGTTTGGTTTCTGGAGTCACTCACTCTGTAGTTACCACTCTGTACCTTTTTGATGATGTGATGATTGGATGACTCTTTTTTCTCGTTAGTGCCAAGCATGTTTTCCTTTCGTTTTAGTAAACATTTAAAATGATTTTACAGCAAAAGTCAGAATGCTTAAGTTTGTTCCGTTTTTTTTTCAAATTACTGTTGAGTTTCAACCATGGCAGCGACTAGTCAAAAACATAAGAATATCATTAGGGAAACCATGGGGAACAAGCCTGCAACTTGCATTGACTGGAATCGGCCTTGTTACTGGCGATTTATTACTTCTCCATTATTTATTATTGGTGTCGTTGACAATGCTACAATCGATTTAGAGCGGAAAATCTGAAGAACACAAAAAAAAAACTGTTTCTGAAACCATCGCTAATACAGGGCAGGCTGATGCCTGCTACTTTTGTCTCAACGCATGTTCAAAAAGTTTCAGTTGACCGATCAGAGATAATTATGAGCTTTGTACCATACTGAACTTTGCTCTTCAAAATATTCAGTGAAAATTAGCAGACTTATTTTTATCATTTTTGCAGCTGTCGTAGCCCTGATGAGAGTGAAGCTACACAAAATTTTCTCGTAATTAGAAGGTCTATTAACCGAGACTACAGTCAGGAGCACCTTCACTTTTCTAGGGTTTTTCTAGATATGGAAGAATAAAGTATAGCGTGGATATGTGCCAATCGACCAGAATGACTTCGAAAAATGCGTGTCTTCGACGAATTTTTCCTGGAGCAGTTTTGCAGCAAGATAAGCTGAATTTGACTATAAGCAGTGTTATTTGTTAAGCTGAATGAACTGTGAAGGGTCAGTTTGGACTGACATCGTTATTTTTAAACGTGAAACGTAACAATTTTTATTCTCGCTGCAACTGAAATCGCGAAAGTCAGACAGACAGTTTTCCCTAATCTCGAGAGCGCTCAGAGTTGTAACGAGCTTTCAGCTACAGTCGTTTAAGAGCAAGTTCCGCAAATCAGGAGGGCTGACGGGAGAGTTTGCTTCCCTTCTTGGTTGTGAAGAAGACATCTTTTCATCAGTTTTCAGGAGTCCGCAGGAGTATTTGGTTTCTGGAGTCACTCACTCTGTAGTTACCGCTCTGTACCTTTTTGATGATGTGATGTTTGGATGACTATTTTTTCTCGTTAGTTCCAAACATGTTCTCCTTTCGTTTTAGCAAACATTTAAAATGATTTTACAGCAAAAGTCAGAATGCTTAAGTTTGTTCCGTTTTTTCTCAAATTACTGTTGAGTTTCAACCATGGCAGCGACTAGTCAAAAACATAAGAATATCATTAGGGAAACCATGGGGAACAAGCCTGCAACTTGCATTGACTGGAATCGGCCTTGTTACTGGCGATTTATTACTTCTCCATGATTTATTATTGGTGTCGTTGACATTGCTACAATCGATTTAGAGCGGAAAATCTGAAGAGCACAAAAAAAACTGTTTCTGAAACCATCGCTAATACAGGGCAGGCTGATGCCTGCTTTTTTTGTCTCAATGCATGTTCAAAAAGTTTCAATTGACCGATCAGAAATAATTATGAGCTTTGTACCATACTGAACTTTGCTCTTCAACAAATTCAGTGAAAATTAGCAAACTTATTTTAAACATTTTTGCAGCTGTCGGAGCCCTGATGAAAGTGAAGCTACACAAAATTTTCTCGTAATTAGAAGGTCTATTAACTGAGACTACAGTCAGGAGGACCTTCACTTTTCTAGGGTTTTTCTACATATGGAAGAATAAAGTATAGCGTGGATATGTGCCAATCGACCAGAATGACTTCGAAAAATGCGTGTCTTTGACGAATTTTTCCTGGAGCAGTTTTGCAGCAAGATAAGCTGAATTTGACTATAAGCAGTGTTATTTGTTAAGCTGAATGAACTGTGAAGGATCAGTTTGGACTGACATCGTTATTTTTAAACGTGAAACGTAACAATTTTTATTCTCGCTGCAACTGAAATCGCGAAAATCAGACAGACAGTTTTTCCCTAATCACGAGAGCGCTCAGAGTTGTAACGATCGTTCAGCTACAGTCGTTTAAGAGCAAATTCCGCGAATCAGGAGGGCTGACGAGAGAGTTTGCTTCCCTTCTTGGTTGTGAAGAAGACATCTTTTCATCCGTTTTCAGGAGTCCGCAGGAGTGTGCCAGTCGGTCATATTTGGAAGTTCGACCTTGAGAAAAGCAAGAGCACTTAATTTTGGGGTGAAATTTAATTTTTCAAAAATTCGAATGGAGCCTGTCATGCACGATTTTCTCGCGATAACTGAAAACCGAAAAAGAGAATAGAACGAGAGTAGAGCTGTCCCATCTGAAACAGAGACAGGCGTATTCCCGAGAACTGGATTGTCATCACTCGATTGGATTATTATTTGAACTGAACTAGAGTGAACCTTCGGTGCAAAAGGTGGACAGCTTGAGTGTCCCAATGGTTCACGAGAAACTACATCCTAGAGTTAAACCTTGTCCTTATCATTGAAACATTAAAACTCATTTAGTTACATTATTTAATTCTCGAGTTAATTACCGACTGAAGTACTTCCCTTTCTTGAGTGTGCTACAATGTGAGTACTTAATTTAAATTTCTAGAGTGTGTTTTATGATTGTTATGTTGAGGTAAGGCGAGTTTTAGGTTGATCCATCTGAAATGGAACAAAGTTCCACTGTCTAATAAAAAGTAACTTAACGGATTGTTCCGACCCGGTTTTTAACGGCGTTCGTGTATTTTGGGTATCTAGAGACCTAAGTATGGGGACGTTATTATTTCTAGAGTGGGGGGATATTTTGGTAGTAGCCTTTAAGCTGTAACGGGTCGTAGTCTCATGTCACAAGCGAACCGAATTGGCTCCGACTGATTTGAGGTAGAAAAACACAAGAGATAGTGTCCCTGACTCTTGAGCCAATGGTTATACGGCCTTTTTTTCTTAAGCCTCATGTGTGACTACAGTAGACGAATGTTACATAGTGTTTTTATGGCGCTCCTGGGTGTTTACGACATCAAGACTACGGAGTCGAACCCACTTGAGACAGCTTCGGGCTGAATGCCCATTCTAGAGTACCGGTGGTACGGTTCGGCAGGAACGTGCAAACCTTCCGGTTGTACCGTGATAGCTTTTTAGGAAAACTCGAGAAAACTTCCTGGTACGCTCTCCGAACGAGGCTTAGCTAACCGAGTAAAAGGGGGCAACTAGGGGGACAAAAACACGAGCAAAAAGACAAAAAGCAAAACAAAAACCAGAAAAGAATAGAAAAAGGAACAAAAACCATAAAACGAAAAAAGACAGTGACTTTGACACCAGATTAGTTGGATCAAACCTTTATATTAATTAAATAGTATACCCATACTGTTTTACAAGTTCGATCGTTTCGATCAACCTAGCAATTTAACCCAGTAACCTCAATAAAGTGCCCGAGTGTGGGGCGTTGTCAAGGGTTTTCAGATAGCTTGGAACTTAGCTGGACAACAAGGAGACTTGACTGGAAGAGGTGACCAGCCGAGTGGGAAAGTGGTTCAGGAGCACTAGAGCTGAACCAATAGGAGACTGGACTGGAAGAGGTGACCAGTCGAGTGGGAAAGTAGCCAAGAAGGATTTGGCAGTTCTCGAGTTCTCAAGTTGGGCAGAACGGGTATCGTTAAAATCCACATTACATTATAGGAGATAAGTGTAAAATTGGATAAGCAAAATCCCCCGGTTTTGAACAACGTTTTTACTTGAGCAGGCCTGGAGACAGGTCTACGGTTTTCTCTTGAGAGGTTTAGCACCCGGCGCTTAAGGTAATTTTAGGCTTAAGAAGGGGGGCTAAAAAGGGGGGAGGTTAGAAGGGGGGCTGGTTAGGTTAGAGGTTGGCGGTTGTAAATTGTAAAAAGGGGGGATTTGAGCGGTTTGACCGATAGCCTCTTAAGTTGTAACGAGTTCGTCGACCCGATGTTACAAGAACCACATTTGAACTGGCTTTTTAGTGACGGTTAAAAGCATGTGAAGCTGTGTTAGACGCTAGCCGGTCGTTTAAGAACCTAGCTTTTTGCCATCGGTATGTACTTCCGGGCGAATGTTACAGTAGAAGTAGAGAGAGTCTGATGGTTGATATGAAGCCAACTAGATTGAGAAATTTTTTACATGCTCAAAATGAACCGGACGTGAAAGAAGCTCAACACAATTGATAAGGAACCTTGGGTCTAATAGATATTTATACCAGGCTTTTGCTACCTGGCTCTATAAATTAAAAACTTCTTCGAAAGCAGTTTTCATCAATAACTTTGCGCAGGGAGAGTTTGCAACTTGTATTGCGAGAGGTTGTCTGCTTTAGCAAACTGCCTACTCTGGTTTCTTAGAATTTATTGTGAAAAATCTCAGTCCTATGGACAGTGGAACCCTGAACTTCAAAATCTCTTGGTTGGTAATTAAATTTATCGTTGATTAAATCTGTATATTTGTCAGATTTTCTATCTTCCGCACGGCCGTTCTGGGGTTATACAGTGAGCTTCCGCTTGATTTACTTGGCTCTTCGGAGTCAGCTGTCATTACATCCCACGGGAGCTTCCCATCAGCAGCCCATGGGACGAGTGTCAAATCTTCTGGTCGCTTCTGATCTGTACTCTGGAGGTGTTGTGGCTATAAAACAAGAAATATGAGTGGAGGCGTATCTAATATTAAATGTCCAAAGAATCTCTCTGCACTTCTCAGTCAAGATAGGTCAAGCCGTCCATCATCGGTTACATCTTTTCCATAAACGCATCAATGTTTTTTTAGAAACTTTTCAACATACTCTATGGAGTTGTTTTCCTGTACATTTTTCAATTGGTTTTGTATTCATAATTAATTTTTTTCAAATCAAATGTAAATTGGTTTGCGATTTGTTTTTTCTCGCTGGTTTCAAACTTTTTTATTTGTGAACTGAAAACTACTTTAAATTTGTTGAAAAAAAATCAGTTTCTTATCTGTTGTGAACTCATTGTGAACTTATCTGTTGCTAAAAATTAACGATAAGTTGTAACGAGTTCGTCGACCCGATGTTTCAAGAACCTGATTTGAACTGACTTTTTTAGTGACTGTTTGAAGCATGTGAAGCTGTGTTAGACGCTAGCCGGTCGTTTTGAAACCTAGCTTTTTGCCGTCGGTATGTACTTCCGGGCGAATGTTACAATAGAAGTAAAGAGAGTCTGATGGTTGGCAATCAAGCCTGATGTTTCTAGACATTTCTAGTCTGATATTTCTAGATTGTTCGAGACGTTTAACCTAAGATCTTCAATAGTTTCGACAAACACCAGTTCTTCTGAGCCAAGTTTTAGGTTTATGTCTGGTTCTATATGCGAAAATGAAATATTTTTATATTTCGTTGGGTGAAATGAGAGACCGTTTGAAATTGACCAACCAATGAGGGCGTCCAAATCTTATGAATTATTCGAGATTGATGAAATTGAATTTTTGTCCCAGTCGGTCATATTTGGAAGTTTGACCTTGAGAGAAGAAAAAAACACTTGATTTTGGAGTGAAATTTAATTTTTCAAAATTTCGAATGGAACCTGTCATGCACGATTTTCTCGCGAGAACTGAAAATCAGAAAAAGAGATCAGAACAATTTCAGAACAATTGAGTAACAATCGCGGGAAAGTTGCTAGAAAAATCGGTGGGAAATTGCTATTCGCAATTTCGAAAGCAATAATAACCTAGAGTAGAGCTGTCCCATCTGTGACAGAGACGAGAGCATTCCCTCGAGTTGGATTATTACGATTGGAATACTATTATTGACTGGACCAGAGTGAACCTTCGGTGGAAAGGTGGACAGCTAGAGTGTCCCAATGGTTCACGAGAACTTGCAGTCTAGAGTAAAAACTTGTTCTTGTTGTTAAAACTGACCAACATTAAACTCATATTAGTTACTTTATTAATTCTTGAGTTGTCTACCGACTTATTTACTTCCTGGTTCTTGAGCGTGCTACAATGTGAGTACTTAATTTAAATTCCTAGAGTGTGTTTTATAATTGTTATGTTGAGGTAAGGCGAGTTTTAGGTTGATCCATCTGAAATGGATCAAAGTTCCACTGTCTAATAAAAAGTAACTTAACGGATTGTTCCAACCCGGTTTTTAACGGCGTTCATGTATTTTGGGTATCTAGAGACCTAAGTATGGGGACGTTTCTAATTCTAGAGTGGGGGGATATTTTAGTAGTAGCCTTTAAGCTGTAACGGGTCGTAGTCTCATGTCACAAGCGAACCGAACTGGCTCCGACCGTTCTTGAGGTAGAAAAACACAAGAGATAGTGTCCCTGACCCTTGAGCCAGTGGTTATAGGGCCTATTTTTCTTAAGCCTCATGTGTGACTGCAGTAGACGAATGTTACATAGTGTTTTTATGGCGCTCCTGGGTGTTTACGACATCAAGACTACGGAGTCGAACCCACTTGAGACAGCTTCGGGCTGAATGCCCATTCTAGAGTACCGGCGGTACGGTTCGACAGGAACGTGCAAACCTTCCGGTTGTACCGTGATAGCTTTTTAAGAAAACTCGAGAAAATTTCCTGGTACGCTCTCCGAACGAGGCTTAGCTAACCGAGTAAAGGGGGGCAACTAGGGAGACAAAAACACGAGCAAAAAGACAAAAAGCAAAACAAAAACCAAAAAAGAATAGAAAAAGGAACAAAAACCATAAAACGAAAAAAGACAGTGACTTTGACACCAGATTAGTTGGATCAAACCTTTATATTAATTAAATAGTATACCCATACTGTTTTACAAGTTCGATCGTTTCGATCAACCTAGCAATTTAAACCAGTAAACTGAATAAAGTGCCCGAAGTGGGGCGTCGTCAAGGGTTTTCAGATAGCTTGGAACTTAGCTGGACCAATAGGAGACTTGACTGGAAGAGGTGACCAGCCGAGTGGGAAAGTGGTTCAGGGACACTTGAGCTGAACCAATAGGAGACTTGACTGGAAGAGGTGACCAGCCGAGTGGGAAAGTGGTTCAGGGACACTTGAGCTGAACCAATAGGAGACTGGACTGGAACAGGTGACCAGTCGAGTGGGAAAGCAGCCAAGAAGGATTTGGCAATTCTCGAGTTCTCAAGTTGGGCAGAACGGGTATCGTTAGAATCCACATTACATTATAGGAGATAAGTGTAAAATTGGATAAGCGAAATCCCCCAGTTTTGAGGAACGTTTTTACTTGAGCAGGCCTGGAAACAGGTCTACGGTTTTCTCTTGAGAGGTTTAGCACCCGGCGCTTAAAGTAATTTTTAGGCTTAAGAAGGGGGGCTAGAAAGGGGGGAGGTTAGAAGGGGGACTGGTTAAGTTAGAGGTTGGCGGTTGTAAATTGTAAAAAGGGGGAAATTAGAGTAACTAATTAGTCGACATCGTTGACTTAGTTACATTAGAAATTAACACGCGTTGGTAATATTAGGTGGAGATCCAAAATTCAACTCGAGTTAAGACTGGTACGCTGGTTGGTTTGGTAGGGGGGACCGGATATAAACAGCTTTTGTGAAACCCCATAAGATCACTAGTGGGGGGAGGAAAACGCGTGGCAATTAGGTACCAGACATTTTTTTCGACGAAAGGTAGACATTGGTCACCTTTGAATTTCAGGTGGGCTCATTTTTCTGTTTTTATTATTTTTCTTACTTAGATTTTCGTTGCATTTTAGTGAGGATTTGTGTTTGGTTTTATACGAACAGGTGATCACAAGATACCTGCGCACCTACATTGAAATAGAAACAACCAAAAAGAAGAGGGGGTCAGTATTTGGCTTTTAAGAGAGGGTTTTTGGGAAATTTTACTAGAGCTTGAGTGGTGGTACAAGGTACGGTGATTCAAGAAGACCCTACAACGAGGAAGACACTCCGTGACGAGTCTTGGGACAGTACAGAAGAAGTCTTGGGACAGAGCAGTCTTGGGACAGTGGTCTTGGGACAGGGTCTTGGGACAGTGGTCTTGGGACAGGGTCTTGGGACAGGGTCTTGGGACAGTGGTCTTGGGACAGGGTCTTGGGACAGTGGTCTTGGGACAGTGGTCTTGGGACAGTGGTCTTGGGACAGGGTCTTGGGACAGTGGTCTTGGGACGGGGTCTTGGGACAGTGGTCTTGGGACAGGGGTCTTGGGACAGGGTCTTGGGACAGGGTCTTGGGACAGTGGTCTTGGGACAGGGTCTTGGGACGGTGGTCTTGGGACAGGGTCTTGGGACAGTGGTCTTGGGACAAGGGTCTTGGGACACTAGTCTTGGGACACTAGCCTTGGGACACTGGTCTTGGGACACTGGTCTTGGGACAGTAGTCTTGGGACACTAGCCTTGGGACAGTAGTCTTGGGACACCAGCCTTGGGACACTGGTCTTGGGACACTACCCTTGGGACACTAGTCTTGGGACACTAGTCTTGGGACACTAGCCTTGGGACACTAGTCTTGGGACACTAGCCTTGGGACACTGGTCTTGGGACACTACCCTTGGGACACTAGTCTTGGGACAGTAGTCTTGGTACAAGGGTCTTAGGACACTAGCGGAGAGTACTGTGATAGTGACGAATAGTCTTGGGACGGTATAAAAATTGAAGTAGAATCACAACAAGTGTGTCTTAAGACAGAATAAGACAAATCGAAATAGGTACGGTTAAGACCAAATTAAGGAAAGTTTTTCGGAGGTTTTAGAAAGAGAATTAGATAAGGTTTTTAACACGTTGTACAGAATTTGTTACCACAAAAAATGTTTTTTTTACCCTTAGAATAGAATCGGGTATATAATAAAATTGTAAATAGGAGCAGTTGTAAATAGAAATAATGAGGCGGAGTAGGGTACCGGTGCTCGAAAAAAGGTCAAGTGGATCAAACACGAAATATAATTCATCGCTGCGCGGAACGACATCAACGGGCCCAAAGATAACGAAGACGAACTTTTCAGTTAGCATGGTCAGCACAAGGAGTACAGCGGAGAACAGGGCGAAAGAGGGCACGGAAGGGGAGCGAGTAGAACCCACCATCGAGATTGATCTAGAGACACCCGATCAAAGTGTGGATGAAACAAGGAAGATGGCGACAGAGTCAACTCCAATGCCCAATGCAGAGGAACCGAACCAGAAACCCATAGAGTTCTCACCGATAGATGACGCGGAAGATGCAATAGGCAACACCGAAGAAACGGTGAAAGAAGACTCTCAAGTAAAGAGGACATCTTTTACGGAAAAATTGGGAATAATGTTCGGAATAAAAACAAAAGAAAACGTGACTGAAGAACCAAAAGCAGAAAGAGCACGAACGTTTGGGACAGTGAGCACGAAGACCTCAGAAGCCAATCCAAGAGAGGAACAAGCTAAAGCAGAGGCTACGGCCGAAGAGAGACCGACAGCTGACCATGAAGAGACTACCATTGAGCTGGGTGACTTGTTGGCGAAATTAAATCAGATTGACAAAAGACTTAAGCACAGTGAAGAAGACAGAGAGGTGATAAAAAAGGAGATAAGATACAACAAGCACGAGTATCTAGACAGTTATTTTAACCTAGCTAAGGCAACAGATGAGAGACTCAAGGAAATGTCAGATAAGGTAGAAGCCACCAATGAAGAACGGGAAAAGAACATCAAAACAGACATGCAACAGTTGAAGAACCGATATGATGATGTCAACAGCCAATTAGGGAGCCTGGAAAGGAGAATGGACACAATGAGCAAGAGTCAAGCCGAGAGTTCGTGTGCAATACAGGCGAAGTTGGATGCAATCTTGAGAGGTTCCACTCCACAAGAAAGACCGGCAGCGGATCGTACGCAAAGCACCAGAGTTGACTTTGTAGAACCACAAAGGAAGAAACGACAATCGACACCGTTGCCCTTAACCAGGGATGCGATAAGCATAGCACCAACAGCTGCGAAAACAATAATGAAGAATGGAACGTCGAATACAACGACTGCTCCGGGAGATTCAACAGCTAACAGCAACACAGGACCGGATGCTATAACATGGGCCAGCACTTGGGAGATGATGAACAGGACTCTAGAGGCCTTCGCCACGAGGAACACTGACTCGAGCGACAGGAGAGAGGGAAAATCAAGAAAGACATTCAAGAAGCCAAAAGAATTCAAAGACGACTCCGATGGATGCATTGACACTTGGGTGGAAGTGATGAGATTACATCTAGAACAAGATAACTTGAGTGACGAAAGACAAGCATGTACAGCCATACTGAGCAACTTGGAAGGAACGGCATTAAAATGCGTGGTCGCAAAGAAGGAGGAAGAACGCGACACTGCGGACAAGATCTTCGAGATATTGCTGAATCGATTCGGGTCAGGCATGAAGGGTCACCAAGCGATGATGCGATTTGAAAAGAGAAGGCAGAGGGACGACGAGTCAATAGATCGGTTCCTAGATGACCTCGAGAGCTTGAGAAGGAGGAGTGACCCAGAGGAGTCGACAAATAGACGGAACTTTAGCATTGCCTCGAAGTTCATCGATGGGGTGAAAAGTGATGACTTAAGGACAATGTTAGCAACATACTACACATTGTCGAAGGACAGCGCACCCACCCCAGAGAAAATGAGACAGAAATCAAGAGAATACATGCTGATGAAACCTAAGAAGTACTCATATTCTGAAAATAGGAACACGCAAGGGGGAAGCCAACCCCAGAGGTCATCATGGTACAAACCTAGAGATGATATGGACAAGCGCAGATCATGCGCGAACTGCGGGTCAGCGGATCATCATGTGGCTGACTGCACAACGTACAAACAAGGCATGAAGAGCCTAGGTTATGCACCGGATGAGGAGGATATGAGTCAGATGGAGGAACACGAGTACTATAATGGCTTAATCATCAAGATAGGCGCCAGATGCTTCTTCTGTAACCAGGAGGGGCACTTCAGAATGGATTGTCCCTTGTTCTGGGAAGCGGTCAAGGACCAGAATCACCCCAAACATAAGTTGGCATTAGCGGCGGTGCAGAATCAGCGGAACAGGCAAAACGAGTTTGAATCTAGGAACTTGGGGGCACCAAACACCGAATTGCCGACGAAGACAGTGAAAGCTGTTACACATGTTAGCGGTGCGTTAGAGTCCGCGGCCGGAAGCTCTCTAGAGATAAATTATGAGAAAGCGGCGACGGAAGCAATTGCCAAAGTGAAACAAGATCTGGCTGCGAAAGAAATAGAGCAACGACTAAAGTTGGAGATCGAAAGACAGAATTTTAACGAAGCATTAACCGGATCGAACTCAATACCAGAGGCTAGAACGGGCTCAATGAAGACCGGGAATTGTAACACCGTGAAAATGGTGACAGGTAAACCTTTTGGAATATCGAAAATCGGAGCAAGAATAATGTCGATAATCACAGTGGGCGGACACGAGGTAACCAGAAACTTGAGCGAGCCGAGCGACCAGACGATAATGCACATTGACGTGTATGCAGACTACTTGAGTGGAATAAGTCCACAAACGACTTCTAGAGCGCTCAGGGCACTACTCACGAGAGGGGGCAGCAAATCGGTACGTGTTGATAACAGGTACACTGAAGCTTATGGTCCACACGAGGTCATGCTAAATATAGATGGAATCAACATCTATACCAAGACGATGATAACATGCGACGAAGACCTAATTGGACAAATCTATGTAGGGAGAGAAGAATTGAAAGTAAGATCGATTGGACACTGTGCTATGCTCGAAGAAGATGCAATGCACATCGGGACGGAAGCAGACGTGACAGGGCACGTGCTAGACATAAATGGCAAAAAGACTCAGTTACGTGGATTACTCGACACGGGAGCAGTCTTGAGCGTCATACCAATCGAAACATGGGAAAAGATGGGCTTTGACAAAGGTGACTTGATAGATTCGAGAATACGGCTGTCAGCTGCAAACAAAGGGGCCCTTCGGGTGTTGGGCAGGACGCCGATAATAGCCCTCAATTTGGGGGAACGTAACCTGTGGATGAGCTTCATCGTGGTAGAAAACCTAGATGAATCTGACCAATTCATTTTGGGCAGAGACTTCATCAGGAATTTCGACGTAACGATTGATCTAAATAATGCAATGTTCAGGATACGGAACCCGGATAGGAGGTACGCAATCAAACCGGTAAATTTAATAATGGCGAATGAAAACAAAGCACCGGTATTCTTGAGTAGGAGAGTGAGGTTAAAAGCCAATGAAGCGGCAATTGTAAGCTTGAGGATGAAAAATTATAATGAACTAAGTGACAACAAGCAAGTGTGTATAGTTCCGAATCCCAATAGTCAAAGCGCTGCTGTTTTAGGAAGATCATTTTCGATAACGAAGAGCGGCCTCTGCGTCAGTGTCTTGTTGAATACCCTTGATATACCGATCACGATACAGAGAGGGAGGAAGCTGGGATATGCTTTACCAGTTAAAACTCGATACGAAACAATTGAAAACTCAAAACAAAATGAAGTTGTTGATTGTCCTAATCACAGGGACAAAATTTGTATCTTGAGACGATTGCAGAGAATAAAAGATTCTTCAGGTCTTATCAAATCACTTAAGTCAGAAACGGACGATGGGCTTTCGAGCTGTTCGAACTTTCCAGAGCGACCCACACCAGATGAAATGCAAACTGATAAACCGGTTCTGCCGGAGATTGAACATTTAAGGGGCAAACTGAAAGATGAACAGCTCGAAGCTATCAAGGACGTACTAGAGCGGAACGAGGAGGTTTTTTCAAGGCATAAGGCGGATATCGGGTGTTGTAATTTTGTTGAACATGAAATAGAACTTGAGGAAAACGCGGTGCCACACAGGGAGGGGGCGAGGCGCATGACCCCACACAAATCGGACGCGTGTAGAAAAGAAATCGAAACGTTACTAGAGTATGACATGATAGAACCATCCAAGTCACCGTGGGCGTGTGGAGTAGTGATGGCCAAAAAGAAAGGCGACCAGTTGAGGTTTTGTTGTGACTTTCGATACCTGAACTCCGTCACGGTGAAGGATGCCTATCCCATACCTAGAATTGATGAGAGCCTCTCGAAGTTAGGTGATGCGAAATTTTTTACGACTCTTGATTTAGGCTCGGCCTTTTGACAGGTACCATTAAGGAAGCAAGACAGGGACAAGACAGGGTTCGCCTGCGAGTTGGGTCTGTTTCAATGGAAACGGATGCCGTTTGGACTCTGCAATGCAACAGCCACGTTTCAGCGGCTGATGGCACACGCGTTGACAGGCGTGACGAAGAAGTACGGCAACCTGGTAATGTGCTATGTGGACGACGTGGTAATAGCAACGCCAACACTAGAAGACCACATCGAGAGGCTTGACGAGGTGTTCGCGTGCATGAAAAGATCGGGGCTGAAGTGTAAACCATCAAAGTGCGAGATACTCAAGGACTCGATTAAATACTTGGGCAGGATGGTAGATAAACACGGTATCAGACCTGACCCAGACGCCGTGGAAGCAGTCCTAACCTGGAAATCACCGAAGACGGAGCACCAGCTGATGAGCTTCCTGGGTTTCGCCAACTATTATAGAGAATTCATCAAGGGCTATGCGGACAAGGTATACCCGATGCAACAATTAATGAGACACAAGGGCAAGAAGTTCACGTGGAACAACGCGGCAGAAGAGTCATTCCAGAGAATAAAGAAAGAGCTGTGTGAGGCACCAGTACTGGGTATGCCGACTGAGAAGGGGATGTACGTGCTAGACACGGATGCGTCAGTAGTCGCTATTTCTGGGATTCTCCATCAAGAACAAGAATGGAATGGGAAGACAGTCTTGAGACCAATAGCATACGGGAGCAAGGTCCTAAGTGACACAGAAAGGAAGTACGGAGCACCGAAAGCAGAGATGTTTGCGGTGGTCACCTTTGTCGAAAAATACAGAGCATACTTAGGCAGTGAGCCCTTCAAGCTGCGAGTCGACAACCGAGCACTAAGCTGGCTGAAAACGTACTCAATGGACCAGAGCTATATTGGGAGGTGGATAGTTCGCTTGGATGGATACAACATGATAATTGAGCACAGAACACGAGATAAACATCAAAATGCTGACAGCTTGAGTAAGAAGACGGAGTTCTACGAGAGGCAAGAACAAAGAGAGGCGGACAGACCTGAGATCAAAGACGGCTTCTCCTTCATGGACAAAGAAACGTACGACAGTCTTCCACTCACGAGATGGCTGGACAAATCAGGCAAACCGATTGAAGATCATCCCGAATTGCCGATAGAGCCTCTTGAAAAGACCATCTTGAAGAAAAGCAGAGGAATTCCGATAGGAATAATGCTCAAGTCCAAGATCGTGAGGGAAACACTTAAGGCAAAAGGTTATGATCTCATCCAGGTAGAGGAGGGAACGGTCCGAATAGATGAAGACTTAATGAGGTTGCTTGAGAAACTATCAGATGACAAGCCCGTGATCCAAGGGAAAGGTCAGGAGGCACCGGAACTAACCATACTTCGGAGAGAAGAAACAGTGAACAATACTGACGTCTCAAAAGGAAGCATCACTGATAGCAGGGAAGTTGTGCGATCACTAGTTGAAAAAATCCCCGAAAAAATTCTGGAACAGACAAAAGTCAAGGATAGGAAAGTAACATTCAGAGAAGAAGTTGAACACCTGGGACTAGATCAAGAGTCCGGGGAGTGGTCCAGATTCATGGAAAAAGACGAAACCGGAGAAGGGAAATTGTCCGGGGAGCGTGAAGAATGGGATGAAGACTCGGATGAGAGCAGCGAAGACCAAGACAGTCTATGCATGATACTGGCGGAAGAGAAGATAAGACAGCACGACAGGGAATTACAGACGGATCCATCTTCAGGGACGTACAATCTGGAAATACAAGAGGTACGAGGTGGTGAAGAGCTCGAGAAAATAGCAGTTTCAAGAAAACCACTAAGGGAACTATCGTGCAACTCAAACGTCAGAACGAATCTGGTACCAGAAGACGACATGAAAATCGTGAAAAGGATGATATGTGTGAAGCTGAGCGATGACATCCACAACCCTGGTGAAATGAATGGACAGATCATGGCGCTAAAGGAGCACGTTAAGGCGAGATACAGGCTGTCTGACCTAATAAGGGCCCAGAAGAATGACAAAATGACAAGTAACCTCTCCAAATGGATCCATTCGGGAGTCAAGGAGAAGGGGGAACTTGAGGAAGACAGCTACAAGATCTTGAGCCAGTTCTACAAAGAAAAGAGAGATTTACTTTATCACACAGCTGAACGGGTGGTAGCGTGCAAGAGAAGAGATGAGGAAAAAATATTACACAAACACAACCTCATCATACTACCACAATTGTACCAAACGGAGGTGCTTTTCAGATCACACGACCAGATGGGCCACCAGGGGATAGATAAAGTACAACAAAGGATACTTCACAGGTTTGATTGGCCGGGAATGAGAAAAGCTTGCGAGAGATGGGTGAATGCCTGCCTAGCATGCCTTCAAGTAAAAGACCCAAGGAAGATGAAGTTTCCCCTCAAGTCTGTCGAGAGTTCGGAATTCAATGAAGTGGTGCAGATAGACCATCAGAAAATCTGCATGACGGAGTCGGGTTATAACCAAATACTAGTTATAATAGATCACTTCACCAAGTTGGCGGAAGCGGTTCCGTGCCAGACAGCCTCGGCAGAGGAGACATGTGATCACCTGATAACGCATTGGATATCGCGGTATGGTTGTCCAATGACTTTCCAGTCGGACAACGGCAAGGCTTTTGTGGGGGACTTGACAAAAGAATTGATGAAGAGATCACACATTGCTCAAGCGCACTCGACGACCTATCATCCACAGACCAATGGGTTGGTAGAGAGACAGAACAGGACACTGGTCAACATGCTCAGGGTGTACTGCTCGAGATACATGACGGACTGGGACAAATACCTGCCACAGGTAGTAGGAGCCTATAATAGTACTCAGCACTCAACGACGGGTATCAGTCCTTTCATGATGTTGACAGGCAGGGAAAGGGCAATGCCTATAACATTCTTCTACCCGGAGTACGAGGGGAAGAGGACGTCACCTCAAGCATACGTGAAGGAAGCGATCAAAAGACAACAAGAGCTAAACGAGCTATGTCGGAGAAACACGGCGCAAGCGCAAATGAGGCAACGCAAGAAATATGACGAAAAGATACTAAGAGCAAAGCCATACGAAGTGGGCCAATACGTGTGGGTCTTCCAAAATGTCATACCGCCCAAGGGAACAAAGAAACTACTCAAGAAATGGAGAGGACCGTTCATGATTACGGAAGTACATCAACAAGGACGGTTCTATCGCTTGAGTACAGGGCGAGCAGCACATTACGAAAATCTGAAGCCTCATGTCCCGTCCCCGGAGGACTGGTGCCTACCAAAAGACATGGAAGGTCTTGAGTACCTGGTGGTGGAACCAGCGTGCGAGGTGAATGAGAAAGGCACTAGAGAGAAAAATGATGGTAATGAGAACTTGAGTTTGGACGACAACGAAAAGATAGAAGTGGAGTCGGATGCAGGTTCATTTGTAGAAGAAGACTGGAACGACCCAGAGCAAAACGAGGTACCGAAGTGGATGGAGCCGGATCGACCAACACCACCGGAAACCAGGACTGGCAATCGTAAACGAACAGGTATGAGGTACAATAGGTACGGGGATGACTTCTTGATCGATAAGATACAGCCAGACAAGTTGGGCGATGAACTACTAAGCGCAGGCGAACTGGAAGCCGAAGAGGAATGGCAGGTCATTGACGATGGTGGACATTATCCGCAGGATGATTACTCGACGCCAGAATTGGAGACGGATCTCGAGCAGAGTGAAATAGAAAGGAGGGAGAACACGAACTTGAGGATTCTAGAGTGGATGCGTGATGTCAAAGACGAGAGCCGCGAAGGACAAAGCATTCAGCAAATCGATGTATCAGCAGCAAATTACATGAAGACAGAGGACCCTCTTTTCGGATGGACAGCAACAGACAGGCCACTGGACATCCCCAAGGACAATTCAGACCCGACTACATCGACGGGGACGTCGATAAATATTTTTGTCCGGGGAGTGGGGGTAGGACTTACCCACACCGAAAATTTGATGATAAAGAAGCTCAAGGAAGTGAGGGAAACAAGCGGATTGGAACTGGAGGAAGAAGAACCAGAGCCTACCATAGGAAGGAATTTCAAAACGAAATTCGAAATACCCAATGAATACTCAGAGAACATCATGATAACGGATAGCGACTTCATCCTGTCAAACAGGACCAGCGCGATCTGCATCACGGCGGACATGAGTTTCAAATCAAGATTGGAGGCTGACTTCAAAAGAGAGTACCAGAACGTAGAGTTTCTGTTCAGACAGAGGCCAGGACTGGGAGGCATAGCAGCGCTTCCACCGTCAGTGGCACAAGTCCCGGGCAAATACCTCTGCTTCCTAGTAACGAGAGTCAACGACAGAAACACAATTGATCCCGAACACGTGATATTGGCACTGACAAGACTACGTGACTTCATGATTGAAAGAGGAATAGTGGAGGTCTCGATGCCGGTGTACGACCCAAACAGGGGCAAACTGAGCTCGAGGGAATTGTACGCTATCCTACATGTGGTCTTTGCAGAAACAGAGATAATGGTGCATCTTCACAAGAAGTACTACTTGAGCATTGCCTGAGTCGGGTACATGGAGGTATCAGGTCGGGTGTGAGGGAGGAGTCTTGAGTTAGGTACTGGGGTGCGGCGCAGGTAAAGGGATCTTAAGATGTGATTGGCATGACAATTGAATTTTAAAAGAAAGAATTGATGGTGCTAAAACATAAAATGAATCTGCATGTTCTTAAGGGAAAATCCAATCGAATTGCTTTAAGTGATATGAGAATGATAAGATTTTAACCATATGGGTAGAAGGGGGGTCTCTAGGTTAGGAACGTGACATGCTAAGTTTTAATGAGCTTTCTGTTTTCAGATCGAGTTTGAAAAACAAAGTTGAAAATCCAACTACACTCAAGCGAGAAACAGAAAGAGAGAATCTTGATTGAACACGCGATAATCCGAATCTACAGCAAGTACTTGCAAGAGAGCATTTCTAGAGAATTCTTGAATTGGGTAATACTTGAGTTGGTAAGGTAATTCTTGAGTTGGTTAACATCTACCTATATACATCCCGAAGTTGCAAAAATGGCAGACCGATTCTGGAACTCCGTGCCCGCGGCTCTGAAGAAGCCCACTCTTGACGAGCTGTACAGACGCTTGAGGGACCTGGACTACACCCAGATAGACGAGAGAATGGCGGTGATGCTGAATGCGATCCTCCAGTTGGAGGACCAGGGTGAGTGCAGGGAGTCTGCGACGGAGGCTGTCTTGATGGTCGGCTACACCACCGAGGGCATATCAAATCGAGAACAGACCAGATGGTTATCTTGGAATGCGGATGGAGGAGTAAGGGGCTTTGACTTGGCAAGAAATCCTGGCCTGAGTAACAACACCGAACACGGCGCAGGAGAGTTTCCGCTACCGACGAGACCAACAGCAAGATCCACAGGCCAGAGCTCGAGTAAGGTGCCGTCGATGTCGCGAGCGCAACAGACGACAGAGGCATATCCGGATCTGGGGGTTCTAAAGAAAGAGCTCGAGAAGGCGCTGAAGGAAAGGAATAAAGCGAACCTCGATCGGGATCAAGCGAAGCTGGACAGGGAGAAGCTTCAGCTGGAGAGAGACCAGGCAGTCGACGAGCGAGATCAGACGTCGAAATTACTTGAGATGCTAAGGGCTGAACATCAGCAGGAGCTGAGGGTGCGGGAGAACGTCGCAAATCGTGATCAACTGAAGTCGGAGTTGGAAAGGATAGAACAGCGGCAACGCGAGCTTGACGCACAGAAGGGAGCCAGGTCAAACGAACGAGTGGTGACCAGCTCGAGGCCAGAGTCGCGCATGGAGGTGGATGAAGCTCCCAGGGCTAGAGGACGGTTCAACCTTGACCGCGAGGCCAGAGAACACATGAGCGAAGGGTTAGAGGTCTGGATACCGAATGACGTGACGCCTTCCTTGCGCAACCTAGAGACACAACCTGTACGTCCTCTGATGGATGTGGTGTTACCAGGATATACCCCAACCTCGACCTCGAGTGGCAGTCAGGTGAGTGGCGCCTCATCGCGCCTGAAGGAGCTAGGCGAGAAATTGCAGCAGCAGAGTCGTGAAAGATCGACAAGGCCAGAACTTCCCCCAACTTGGAGGGAACAGCCGGTCAGGAATGTCGTGATCGCAAGCTATAAGAAGAATACAGAAGGGAACTACCACAGGCACAATCGGCTGGACTGGAGTGCGGAACAGGGAGCCAGGAGGGACTGCTTCCATGACGCAGCCTGGGTGGAATATCTAGCGCCACCTCGTGTGCCAGAGGGTGCAGTTCACCTAATTATAGGGGATAGCCTGGTGCGGGTGTTGACCCAGATACGGTCCCATTGGCAGACAGGAGTCTTGAGTTTCGCTGGAGCTGCCACGCCACAGATGTTGGCAACCCTGGACATGCTAGGGATGACCAAAGTTTACACAGTGACCCTGATGGTTGGGACCAACGACGTGTCAAGGGGAGAAGCGAGGAAAGTAGCGAGGCTGTGCGACAAGATGAGCTGCCTTCTTGAGGAACTGAGGATCCAGATGGACCCCATCCTGCTGACGGTATGCACGGTCCCCTACAACATGATGTTTGATCAGCACGCCCTAGAGATGAACCAGAAGGTGCGGAGCCTGAACAAGATGATCCGAGACATACACCGGAAGAGTGTGCTTCCTCTCAGGCTGTTGGACATAGCAGAACGTATGGAGAAAAAGGGATTCCCTGAAGACACCTCAAAAGATGGAATCCATTTCGATAGGCCAAGGGGAGCGGAGTGGCTGAACGACGTCTTCCAGGAACACATTAACACGCTAGAGGCGGACCTGCTGGAGACAGCCCAATTCACTTTAGGACCACCTCCCAACCCACCATTCCTTGCCTCGAGGGCCTTGGCTGGTCGCTTGGGAGCGAGAGTTGATACTAGAGACAGTTCAAGGAGCAATCAGACCCGATTGCAGAGTGCCACGCCAATGGAGTCGGAGGAGGTAGAGTCATCAACACCTCCGGGCTCGGCGATGTCCTCTGTGGTGGTGGCAGATGGCAGGAGAGAAAAGAAGTCTATGGAGACTGCCCGCTTGAGGTATCCTGAGAAGGTGAAGGAACTGGATCTAGAGAGTTTGGAATGCAGACGAGAGTTGGCGGAAACCCTGGGGTTCGAACGAGTGTCGCACGAGGATTTGAATAGACATCATTGCATAGACTGGTTGAAAGCTCACGAAGCGCACTTCTCGAGAGCGAAGTTAATGGAGACCACAGACCTGACTGGAATTCCCACAAAGACGATCATGGGACCCATTAACTACAGGCCTCTCAAACTGTTGGGGGGTCCTGGACTTATAACAGAACCTCCCAAGCACCGAACTGGCATCGCAAGGATCAGGTTGGCAACCCCGGCGCAGTTGAAGGTGGTAGACAAGCTACTCAATCCGGGGGGAATGGAATTGCCTGATGCCGCTTACGAAGGTCCGAAGTTGGCAGAAGATCCCAGGTACGGGAAGCCCTGTGGTGGCACCCAACTGGCCAAAACTCTGGCAGTTTATGATAGAGCAGATCCAGCTGCTGCAAGAGTAGTCATTGTGGCGGGATCGGACTTCGAAGGAACGTCTCCCAAGTTGTTCTGGCCGGAGACTCTGGTATACTCCTTGCCAGGAGCCGAATTGAACCAGATGTTGACTCTAGTGGTGGCAATAAAGTCGGAGATGCCTTGTGAACCTGAGCTGCTAATGTTTGCAGGAATGAATGATCACCTGCACGCGATGGGACTTCTTGAGCAACTGAAGGGCAAGGAGATTCCGACATCAAAGAAGATATGGGAGGCTATTCAGGCGTTATTTGCGGCGATGAATGAGGTACAAGAGAACGTAGCCTCGAGATTTGGGTCCAAGACGAAGGTGGTGTTTACCACATCCCCAGGATACGCAAATATGCCACCCGCCCTACAATTCGTGTACGCGGTCTTGATCCTGATAGCAGAAGGGAGTGAATGGCGGATTCTGATGGCAGCCCCCAATCGAGAGTTGGAGCCATTGAACTTGAGGCTTTACAAATCAGAATTGCCGGCGGCATGGGCTGACATATCTCATGCACTGAGGGGCTTTTACGGACTGGCCGACGTCCTGATTGTATTGGATGAGGTACTCTTGCTAGAGATATCGAACTTTGCTAGACAACTCAAGTTCAGCCCAGTCATCGGGGACGACCACCCGGCGATAAACCAGTTGACGGCCAGCCTGTGGTTCCGGAGTATGGATGTGAAAGTCGCAAATTCCACCAGCAGGACTAGAGGTCCCAGCAACGAGAGAAGAAATGTGGTCGAGACGGAGAAACAGTTAGAATCGATGAAATATCGCTTGACTCAAGAGAATGGCTGGTGGCCATTCCTGACACCAAGGCTGGAGAACGTCACGAATAAGACGAGGGAGGAAGCACCACTCCTCGTGAAACAAATCTGGAGTTTTCTAGAGAAGCAACTGGAGCTAGCTGAAACGAGAGACATGACGGTGGTTAGATTTGTCTCGGCCGCCAATGAAGTGACGATTTGAGGATTTTGGAGAGAGCACGCCAACGGCGAATTGGAGACTAGGAGAGATTACGAGATTCTCAAGTTCTTGAGTCCTTGCTGGGAGAGAGAATTCTTGGCAGGAGTGTTCGGCACCACGGCGACTATCTTCGGAGCCTTCGTACAGGAGATACTGGGCATGTCCATCAGCCTGCTCTTGGCCCTGTATTTGTTTTACCCCAGATACTTGTTCAACATGGGCCCAGCATACATGTTTAGTCGAGGAGTGGAGACACTTCGAGTTGATGGGTATCTGGCACTAGTACTCTTGACCCATGGGGAATTGGTATCGTTTCATCGGTTAATGGAATATGGAGAACCTCTGTCTATGGGGAGAGTCCACACGAGCATTGAGACCAGCTCCTACAAGTGTGCCGCAGGGTTGAAGACACTGCTGGTGCAATACCTCATGATGCAGAATCGATACATGACGGGTGAAGATGAGAACCCAACCTCGAGAGAAGAATGGGAGAAGGCGAACAGAGGGATGCCTCTGTTGACGGACCTGTGCCTGGCAATGAGGTCGGACCCAATGGGGATAATCCGGGGTCTAGAGGAGGTGGTGACCTGCATCTATGGTCCAGCAGTGACGTACGCGTTTCCAGATCCCCTGGTGATAACGTATCGTCACTCGGTGACGCACTTGAGTCTCATCAGCGTACTGGATGGTACAGCGCTGAATTGGTGTCAGCAGGAGGTGCTCAGGGCGCGTATGAGCAACACGGTACTCTTCGGAAAAGTGAAAGATGCCGAGATGATGGTGTGCAACTTCAGGGGACAAATGCAATGTAGAATGGGAGGCAAGCGAGAGGGCCCCATTGAAATGTATCCAAAGTTTTGGAACCTAAACCCATTGACGGCCAACGGACGAGAAGTCTTGAGAATCCCCGCCTGGAAGGAGTGCTTTGCACTAGTCAAGAGAGAGCTGGAGGCCATAATGGAGAAATAAATCCTACCAGCCACCATGCCTGAGTTCCCGACAGTCAGGAGGATGACCTTGGGAATGAATAGTCCCTTGGTGGTTCCCTCCATAATGGCGAAGATGATGACGGAGGAAACGCAGAGGCATTTCACGGATGGCTGGGATCCCCTGTTCATCGGCTACACGGCGGCAGTCTACTTCCACACCAGCGAGAGGAAGGTAAATTCGTGGACGACGCAAGCGAAAAAGAGTAGAGGTTCGCAGCCCCCTGGATATGAGGTGCGGAAAGTCTTGAGGACTCTTGAGAAGGAAGGACTTGAGAATATGCTACCCATATGGGATGATGGCAGGATGATCGTGATGGAGGGACACGTCGCATTGGTGGACGAAATGAAATTTGCCACGAGAAAATACAAGGCACCCTATGGCTTGGAACAAGTAGAAGTGACACAGGAGGGAACAGAACTAGATGCAGCAGGTCAACTGCATGTAGCCCTGACGGAATATAAAAAGCTGGATCCTACGACACCGTCACCACTGTCTGTAGACACGCCTGGAGACAAGAGGAGTGGACCCGTTGAGGATCGATTCAAAAGAATTCTCGAGAGAAGAAGAAATGAATCAGAGGAAGAGAGTATGGATGAAACTCTCAGTGAAGCTGGAGAAGACATGGAGGTGGGGAATACACCTGAACCAGGGCCATCAGGGGAGGAACTCACCACTCAAGAGCTGTTGAAAGACTTGAGCGAAGAGAATTGGGCAGATACTGCTACACCACCTCTGAACCCGTCCCCGCGGAAGAACCTAGAGTTGCCATTGGCAGGTGAGACCTTCAATATGGGGATGTTACTCTTGAGCTCGGAGGAAAGGGAGAAGAACACGTTCGAAGGGAACAGGGACATATTCTTGGGATCTCTCGAGGATGACGCTTGGCAGGAATTCCTGGGGGAATTCAATCGAGAAGTGGGCAGCGAGACGACGCTGGACAAGTTCAAGAAGGAACTGTGGGACGCAGTAGTGAGATTCGGGGAACCGCTCCTGATAGGAACGGGCCTGGATGAGAAAGCAAGAAAAGAGCTGCTGAACAAGCTAGTGGAGCTGAGGAACGCACGATCGAAGACTAGAAAAGAGAAATGTGAGGACAGCTCTACTCTGAAACAAAAAACTGTGGATAAAATGGTTGATGATAAAAAAAGGGATAAGGTTGGGACTAGTAATATGATTAAGAGTACTAATATCCTTAAGGCTCGAGCAGGGGGGAGGCAAGAGTTGGAAGGAGTGGATGGAGAGGTCGAATCAATGATGATAGCCACAACACCCTCGAGCAGAGATGTGAAGACTCGCAAGAGGAAGAGAGAAGTGGAAGGATGGGGTAGTCCTTCAGTGGATGCTGTTTCGGAAGGAAACTTGAGAGAGACGGCGCCCATCGTTTTGGCCCGATGCAAGACGGCGGCATACAAGAACAGCTCGGAGCTCAGGAAACCACTTGAAGTAGAAAAGGAAATAGAGGTTTCCACCAGTTCGACGTCAGAAGAAGACTTCAAGCCTCAGAAGGTAAACGTGAAGAGAGGTTCAACGAACGGACAGGTAGGGGAAGTGGAGATCGGCAAAGAATGGATCTCGAAGGCACATCAGGACATGGGCAAACAAGTGACGAGTGATCCATTGGAGAGGAACAAGACGAGGAACACTTCCCGGACGTGGTGGGTGGCCCTCGAAACATTGAAGGAAATGGAGGACTGCTTGAAGAAGTTGGACAGTGGAATAGCTCGCAGGCGACGCAATTGGGCCACCCAGCAAAAAGCCGAGGTTAATAAGATAGAGATGGCAAGTCATCTGAAGAGGTCCTGGCAGAGTTTGTTGAAGGATCATTTTGAAGAGGCGATGAGAACATCCTCATCAGCACCGCCACTAATGGCGAATCCCTTCGTTAGAACTGCGGGACAATTAATGTTCACCTGGAGTCTGGTGGGAATAGAGTTGGAGACATTGACCTCGTATGACAGGCTGAAGTTGGGAAGCAAGAAGCTAGAGGTGTATCAGGCACTGATGCAACACGTGGCCAGGGACAATTCAGGCTTGAGCCTGGCTAGAAGAAAAGATGCCACATGTTTCTTGAGATGGATAATGTCAATGATGTCTGATAGCACCATCCTGGCATGCCACCAGAGAGCAAGTGGAAGTAAATCCATGGAGAAAAGAGTCTCAACGATCATCTTGAACGTATATCAGAGTACAGGAATAGAGAAAGAAGATGGTTCCAGACTATCCTTAGAGAACCATCGGAAGCTGGACGAGGTACGGAGGTTCTCTAATAAGAAGTTCGAGGAAGAACATGATGTTCACCGTAACCTGGCCTCGTCAGAACAGTACTCGAGACTCAGTGAGAAGGGGGAATACCAACATGTGTCTGGAGTGATGGGAATGGCCTACAATCCCTTCTTAGACTCGGAAGCTGGAGGAGCCCACAGAAACCATGAGGTAGCGGAGCTACTGAAGTTTTGGACAGAAAAAATAATGGAGATAGACGCGGTGGAGAAAGAGGGGCCGAGCCTGGGCCTGATTCTTGAGAAAACACCAGAGGTGATAAGCATACCGCGCTCAAACAAGAGAGTTGAAGTGAACATGGGCGGTGGAAATGGCTTGTTAACCACGAACTTGGGAGTGATATGGAAGCTACTAAGACCCTACTGGTGTCCACATCCCCATGCAAGTCTAATCGAGGAAACCACAGAGCGAGTGAGGTTAGCACCAACGGAAGATGAAGATCTGGCGAAGTTGAGTGTGCTACATAAGCTAATCACGCCCCAGATGCAAGAGCCAAGCGAAAGGACGAGCGACCCCGGGTCAGTGAAGAAATTGGAGCCGGGTAGCTGTCTGGATTCGACGTGTGGGAAAGGAGAGCACATCTGCGATGGACGGTCATGCGTCAGAATACTGTCGTTTCAAAAAGAAGACCTGGTCACTTGGTTCGAAGACATCACAGAAAGGGAGAAAAGTGAAGTGCAAATAATAGCGGAATGTTACGCGAGAACCACGGTGAATATAGCGACAGCTCTCGGATTCTTCTCGAGAATGTGTGGTCTGCAGGCACTGGAGAGACTGGAGTCTGAACATCATTTAGTGACGGCGTTGAGCGTGGAATCATGGCCCGGGGTGTTGCAGGTGACTCAAAAACACATCCGGAGCTGGAAGGTTGGTCTTGAGGCGGAAATGGGATTTCCCATGAGCGAAGCTTATGGCTTGCCATTGAACGCGAAATCGCTGATAGGGTCAATGATGGCCAACTTGTGCGGAAGTCACTACCCGCTACACATGGCGATGGTGGAAGTGTCCAGCCAGAGAATACTGGTGGACAAGGCCTTCTCAGTGCCCAAGTGCGTGAGGTTGGCTCGGATGTCGCATCACTCGCACAAGTTGTTGAGAAAAATCAAAGGGACAGTACCAAAAGAATTGAGAGATGACTTAAGCGAAATCTGGGGAGAAGATCTTCTGAAGATGGAAAGAGAAAACACAAGCGATCACGAGAGACAAAACGTGATCGGGAAACCTGTGGGAAGTACTCCGAACCTGGAAGACAACGACACGATGCACGAGAAAATGATGGAGCTTGAGCCTCTCTTGGAAGCCTCAGGGGAGCGTAATCTCAGGAGCATTGAGATCTCTCATGGGGAATGCCCATGCCACTGTTTGGCACAAACGGTGTGGTATCCAGATCACAAGAACCTTTGCCTGGTATGGGATGTGGAAGAGATTCGGTCGATCGGACTACCGGATCACCGGCAGAAGGTGACGCTCTTAGTAGTGAGTACGATGTTAGCTCTGAGATGGATAGAAGAGAATATAACGAAGTATCGGGAGGCGACGACGCCAACGGCTGAGTCAATATACGCGATAGACTACAGCAGGAGACTCGAGTTGTTTGAGACTGCGTGCAAAGTATTCGCCATACCGACGGAAGTCAGGCACGTATGGAGTCGCTTGAGGTACTTTCCATGGTTTCGGGCGACACTGACGTCTTGGTTGTACATGACAACGAAAGATCACATGAGAAAACATCAAAAAGAGTATCGACAGTTCCAGGCCGAGATTGGGCCGGAAGCTTTCAAGAGACCCCTGCTAACCCATCGTAATGCGATCACGACAGGATGGAAAAGAGTGGGTAAGATGTCTAGAGACAATACCAAAGCGAGGGAGTCGATACTAGAGGAAGACCTGGCGAAGAACGTGAGCTTGAGCCTGCACAACTCCTTTTGCTTGAACCGAGAAGCTAGGGTGAAGGCACTACCCAACCAAGCAAAGAGATTGCAGGAGCAGAGAGAATGGATGCGATCCTATGAACAGCTGAAGGCTTGGGAGGAGATTGTGATTAGTTCCGATGATGAAGAGGAACTGTTGAGACAGTTTGCCGCATCTAGCACTTCAGGATGCAGTATCTCCAAGGCGAAGAGTACGAGATGAATGGGCAAATCGGATGGATCTTGAGTCTTGAGAGGGAAGGGGGGCTTGAGCGTGGATCCGAGTGAAACTTGGATTCACGAAAAAGAAATTTTAACAAAGCAAATATTGATACTAATATACTATATTTATTATATAAATCGAAATGCTGCATGACAATTTCCTGATTGAAAAGGACAAAAGAGATTTTAAAATGATTGGCTTGAAAAGCGAAAATTCAAGGGTGCAGGTGTATGCAGATTTTGGTTGCTGTTTAGCAATAGCGTGAAAATTTTAAATGGCTGTGAATTTTGGGGTGTAGATAAGCTTAAATCTGCTGCAAACTTCTGTAAATGACCACTGGCACTGTATCTTGAGCAACACTCGGTTTTTCTGGGACTCACTGGCAGAAGACAGCGCGCGATGAGGACATCGATCTCGAGTCCGGGGAGTATGTGCCAGTCGGTCATATTTGGAAGTTTGACCTTGAGAGAAGAAAAAAACACTTGATTTTGGAGTGAAATTTAATTTTTCAAAATTTCGAATGGAACCTGTCATGCACGATTTTCTCGCGAGAACTGAAAATCAGAAAAAGAGATCAGAACAATTTCAGAACAATTGAGTAACAATCGCGGGAAAGTTGCTAGAAAAATCGGTGGGAAATTGCTATTCGCAATTTCGAAAGCAATAATAACCTAGAGTAGAGCTGTCCCATCTGTGACAGAGACGAGAGCATTCCCTCGAGTTGGATTATTACGATTGGAATACTATTATTGACTGGACCAGAGTGAACCTTCGGTGGAAAGGTGGACAGCTAGAGTGTCCCAATGGTTCACGAGAACTTGCAGTCTAGAGTAAAAACTTGTTCTTGTTGTTAAAACTGACCAACATTAAACTCATATTAGTTACTTTATTAATTCTTGAGTTGTCTACCGACTTATTTACTTCCTGGTTCTTGAGCGTGCTACAATGTGAGTACTTAATTTAAATTCCTAGAGTGTGTTTTATAATTGTTATGTTGAGGTAAGGCGAGTTTTAGGTTGATCCATCTGAAATGGATCAAAGTTCCACTGTCTAATAAAAAGTAACTTAACGGATTGTTCCAACCCGGTTTTTAACGGCGTTCATGTATTTTGGGTATCTAGAGACCTAAGTATGGGGACGTTTCTAATTCTAGAGTGGGGGGATATTTTAGTAGTAGCCTTTAAGCTGTAACGGGTCGTAGTCTCATGTCACAAGCGAACCGAACTGGCTCCGACCGTTCTTGAGGTAGAAAAACACAAGAGATAGTGTCCCTGACCCTTGAGCCAGTGGTTATAGGGCCTATTTTTCTTAAGCCTCATGTGTGACTGCAGTAGACGAATGTTACATTTCGGGTCATCGGCAAAGAGAAAGTAAGACCCGTTTTGAACAGCATCGGTCATAACATAAATAAGAAGGATGAAAAGTTGTTGGCCCAGAACAATCCTATATGGAGCACCCGAGGAGACTGCTAACAATGATGAGAAACTTTCTTATTTTAACTCTTTGAAACCTGTTGAAAAGGTAAGAATCTAGAATTCTCAGAAAACCAGCGCAGAAGCCAAATGTTTCAAGTTTAGACAGAAGCAGATTATGGGGACGGAATCAAAAGCTTTCTTAAGTCGAAGTAGGCGGATAGAGAAGGGAGGTTCCAATCCAGAGAATAGCAAACTTGATTCAGATAAAATATAATGTGAGTGACTGTGCTGCGGACCTTCACCGAGCCGTGTTGTTCTTTCTTGATTAATTTATTAACTTTGGGTTAGATAAAATCGAACATTGCTTTCAAGTATAAGCGACAACATGGAACAGATTCTAATTGGACGGTACTTTTCGACGGTACTTTTCGACATGCCAACGCGAGCCAGATTTGTGTAAAAGGGTGATATGCGAAGTTTTCCAGATATCAGGCCACGTACACAACCTATGGAAAAGTAAGATCTGAAAGCTTCAGGTTTGTATGGGAAAGCTTTCACTTCCATTTGCCATGATGTCAATTCAGAGCTAAAACGCATACATTAAATTATTTTCGCATGCAAACGAAAGCTGATTAGAAGTCGTTTGGCTGCTGACCTAAAACTGCTAAAATAATAGTTAACCCTTGAACAGACCAGAAAAACACTTGGCTAGGTCAAGAATGTTTAAAACCAGTACGAATAGGGTAACTAACATCAGCCAGTCAACGATAGTGACTTTTCCTACGCTCCGTCAATGTGTAATGTATGAGCGTATGTTACATCGTTCAGTTTTTCTCAGTAGCGTTGTCGATCAGAGTTTTGCTCGTCTATGCCAAGTGCAACTTCGCCTCTGTGTTAAAACTATTTTGAGTGCAGATCACATTCAGGAACAATTTTCTATTAATATTTAAAGAAGATCCACCTGTAACAACCTATATTAAAGTATCATGGAAAAGCTTCACGTTTGTTTGGAGAACTTTCAGATCTATTTTCCATGATGTTAATTAACAGCTAATTTACATTATTATTCATTTTACTCCTAAAAATTTCTCGAAACCTGACGTTCAATTGCATATCTGAAAATATTTCCATTCGGCCAATAACAATAACTTATTATTATATTTTTGAAAGCGGGCTTCACTATCTTACCATGTTTAACTTTTTTCATTGTTAGATTTTTGCATGTTCAACGAAAATGGTTAATCTTTTTTTTCCATTTTGCAGTTTGATGTCAAAGATTATTTCATCAATTGTGAAATAAACAAACTTGAATTTGGAAAATATCACTGTTTGATATTCTCAACCCTAATTTTGGGTGCTGTCAGGGTATTCTCAGGGATCTTGTATTCAAATCTCACCTCTCAAATCCTTGGAGTTTTCGAAATATGACGTTTTTTATGATTTTGTTTATCAAAAGTTTTCAAAAAAAACTTGATTTTAAAAATACTGAAAGATCTTTATCTTTTTTGTTATCTACATCTTAACTCTGAGGGTACTCAATTATGACTGCTCAAATCCTTATAGTTTTCAAGATATGACGGTTTAAGGAATTTTTTCAGAGTTTTTCATAAAACTTAGAAATAAGAAGTTTCACAAAAGTTTGAAGTTTCCATCTCTATAGTGAGGCTCTATCCGGTTTCTATCAGTAGTGGCAAATTTTGCTTCTAAATTTGACTGCTCAAATATTTTTAGTTTTCGAGATATGAAGTTTTTTCAAAGTTGAAATCAAAGTTATAGTTATAATTAATTTTACAAATATTCCTGAGATCTCGAAAGATGAAGAAGAACTCAGCCACTACGACAGAAGAGTCTTGTGTCAGCTTAGATCAGGTTTCTCATGGAAACTAGCCGAAACCAGACACAGACTACAACCGGACCTTGAATCAGACCTCTGCAGCAAATGCAACTCCAGCATTTAAGACTGCCAACATCTGTTCAACTGCCCGGCCAACCCTATATCTGCCACCATTGAAGATTTGTGGAAAAATCCCCTACTAGTCGTAGAAGAACTTGCGGAGATACTCTCCCGACAGTCCAAGGAGCAATAACAATATCAACTGCGCATTTGTTTTTAGTTTCCGAGATATGGATTTTTTTCAAAGAACTTCACAGAATTTTATGGTTTTTGAAAGTATAAGGAAAAAAACTTGAGTACAATATTTTGAAATTTGAAATTTACATACCTGTAATTGGGTGTGGTCAGTTCACTCAAAGGGTGTAGATCTTTTTTCATTATCTGCGGTTTTTAATAATTTGTTAAAAACGCGTATAATTTAAGTTTTTTCGTTAATCATGAAGGAAAGTAAAACCTCAGAAGAGCTGATATCGAAAGGTGGAAAACAATTAACTTACCTTTTTCAAAATAGCTGGTCGAAACTTTCTACGCTACTTGCACGGCAACGGGCGATTCTTAGTTAGATTTCCAATTTTTGTTTAATAAGTTGCATTAATATTTCCATCGTGAATGGTGGGAGGGCAGCGCAATTTTGGCTGTTTTAGAAGTGCATATTAAAGGTTTTATTAACAATTTCGAAGCAATAAATGTTAGTATGAAATAATGATTTTGTTTCACCAAGTCAGCACTGTTCCTCTTATTAGTTTAAGAACTGCAGTGCATGCTATCAACTGTTTTTCGTACTCATTTTTCATTTCCGCATCACTGCTCCCAGGCAATTGTTGGAAATTGAGAAGCCCAATGTGATCTCCCCTTTCCCTCCTCAGTTTGTGTCGCAAGTGCTTGTTCTCTTCTGAGAGCAATGAAAACGAGCGTTCATTTGTCTCTCGAATGTCGTCCGTTGTTTTTCCTATCCAATCAATTAGACTTTGCATAGAATTAGTTAATGATTCAACAGCTTTTTCTTTCTGGCTTATGTCGGGCCTCTGCGTCGAGCATTCAAGGCAAGTTGAGGAGGAAGACGACGAATCAATCGTATCTTTAATTTCCCGCAGCAAGTCAATGACATCTTGTTGATAATCCAACTGCTTGTTAATTTCAGTTGAAAGCTGACAAAAGTTGGCGTCAACCTGGGTTTTTGATGCAGTCTGAAACTGATCGAATTCTTCGCGAAAATTGTCAATTTTATCGCTGAATTTTACAACTGCTTCAAGTTTAGTATCCAAAATTGACATTTGTTTCTTGATACATGCTAGATCTTTTCCTGTTTCGAGAGTTTTCTTCTGTTTATTCTGTATACCTATTTCATTTGTCAAGATTTGAACAGTATCTTGAAGGCTTTTGATACTTGACGTCATTTCGTTCTGTTGTTTTTCATTGTGTTCGATTTGGTTTTTCAATGCCATCTTCAATTCTGCAACCTCTGAAGCCAAATTTTTGTTTTCGTTTCGTAGAGTTTCCAGTTCATTAATTTGAAAGTTGTTCAACTCGGAATCGATGTTTTGTTGTTTGTTTTTGATTTCAGGGAGGTCTTTTGAAGCCTCTAAGGTGTCATCCTGCTGCTAAATATGAGAAATAGTTAGACTTTTTTAAAGTAAACAATGTAATGCGCATGCATAAGAATATTCATATATTACCAATTGTTACTTTCCAGAATCTGAGTAAAAAGAATTCTCAAGAGTGTACTGGCAATTTTTCGAGAAGAGTTACATTGAAGTTGAAATCTGTGCCTGGAGAATTAACATCAGCTTAACTTAAACGTCAAAAAACTAAACTCAATATACTAATAACTGAAGCTTTTGTTTTGATTAAGCCTTGAATAAGACCCAATGCTGCTCGTGGAGGTTTTTTCTGGATTTTTTTTTCGAATCATATTTGGTTTTTATTACGCCGTAGGTTCTCTTTGAAATTTAAACGGCTGCGCAGCCCAAAATTAATCTGTTGTTTGTTTCTGTACGCTTTTGAATAATGAAATTGTGTAGTATTTTAAAATTAAGGTATTTTAATCTATTTTCAAATTACCTGTTCAATACAAGGCTCTGCTTTTAGCACACAATTCAGATCCACTTCCACTGGAGATGAAGTTTTTTTCGTCTTTTTGGGTTTCAGAAAAGCTCTCAAAACCTGTGCTAAAACCATGAAAAGTATTACATTGATGTAACCCTGAATGTTTTTACCCAATTTGTTGACCTTTTATTACCGAGATTTTTTTCGCAGTTTTTTGTACCCCTGAAACATCTGGTTTCAAGTTCTTTAGAAGCCATTTCAGTCGTGATTTGAAATATTTAGATGATTACACCGAAGACTTTAGTCAAGGTGTTATGGTATCGTGTAACGGGGTTTTTTTTTAATGTTGTCTGTTGTCAAGTGTGGACAAATAACGTCCACAGTTATCAATTATCATGTGGGCTGGACTATATCGCGCTATGTCACGTGATTGCGTATGTTTGTTTCTTTATTTGTTCATCTTTATTTATTTAATTATCTGTTCTTCTATTTATTTAATTATGTTTAGTTTGCTTGTATTTATTTATAATTTATTTATGTACATATTTATTTTTGTTTATTTTTATCACGTGTTTTGTTTATTTATTTAATTATTCTTTCTTTCATTTAGTTTTGCTTTTATTATTTCTGCGTGTGTATTTATTTAATTTATTTATTTTCATTTATTTATATTATGGGTCCGTTTGTTTGGTTATTTTTTCATATATATTTTTTCATGTCTATTTAATTATTTGTACATTTCACTTTTGCTTTTATTTATTTATTTATTTATTTATTTATGTATTTATTTATGTATTTATTTATGTATTTATTTATTTATTTATTTATGTATTGATTTATTTTTTTATTGCTTATTTATTTATCAGGTGTGTTTTGTTTATTTGTTGATATTTATTTCTATATTTATTTAATTATTCTTTATTTCATTTAGTTTTGCTTTTATTATTTATGTATGTGTATTTATTTCATTTATTTATTTTCATTTATTCATATTATGGGTCTGTTTGTTTGGTTATTTGTTCATATATATTTTTTCATGTCTATTTAATTATTTGTACATTTCACTTTTGCTTTTATTTATTTATATATTTATTTATTTATGTATTCATTTATGTATTTATTTATTTATTTATGTATTGATTTATTTTTTTATTGCTTATTTATTTATCAGGTGTGTTTTGTTTATTTGTTGATATTTATTTCTATATTTATTTAATTATTCTTTCTTTCATTTAGTTTTGCTTTTATTATTTATGTATGTGTATTTATTTAATTCATTTACTTTCATTTATTTATATTATGGGTCTGTTTGTTTGGTTATTTGTTCATGAGATATATATTTTTTCATGTTAATTTAATTATTTGTACATTTCAGTTTTGCGTTTATTTATTTATTTATTGATTTATTTTTTTATTGTTTATTTATTTATCAGGTGTGTTTTGTTTATTCGTTGATATTTTTTGCTATATTTATTTAATTATTTTCTTTCATTTAGTTTTGCTTTTATTTATTATTCATGTATGTATTTATTTATTCATTTATTTATTTATGTTTATTTATTTTTGGTTTGTTCGTTCATTTGTTGGTTTGTTCGTTCATTTATTTATTTATTTAGTTAGCGTCTTTGTTGTTTGATTGTGAAATTTGATGTTTTACTTCTTAGCTATGTAGTTAAAAGCAAAAAATGATTTTCAATTTATTGTTCTGTTTAGGATATTTTCAGAAAGATCTGTATATCACCAATTAGCGTACAACGATTTATAGGGAACGCTGCCAACGAGATTTGTCCACTTGCTTTTGGGTTGCAGCTACATCAAAAATGATTTTAAATTATTTATTTTAAAGATTTATCTATAGTTACATCTGTCCGGTAATTAATTTTCAAATTTGCTTTTGTATTTCTCAAAAAAAATTTGTTGGAGCGTGGACTCAATAACGTAAAGCAAAATGTTAAATTTTATGTTACTTCTATTTTCAGTCATGTAATGGAGCCATTTCGACCCACGGGCATTGCAAATGATGACAACAGTTGCTATCTCAATTCTGTTCTTCAGCTTTTGTTGTCAAGCGCTTGCATCAGAGATCGGCTCAGTAGACTTACTGAATTTGACCATGGTGGCGTGTTAATTTCAACTGTGAAAGAGATATTTTGTCAAATGCTGTCCACAGAAAACTTTTTCATCAATGCGTCTACTTCCAAAATTAAAATTCTCCAGCATCTTGATTTGAATTACAGCTTCTCATATACCTATGGACATCAGCACGATGCTTCCGAGGTACTACTGTCAATTATCAATGCATTTAAATCTGAGGGCCAATGGAATTTCTTTGAAATATCGTATTCAGATAATTTCACGTGTTGTCTGTGTAATGTGTCATGGAGAAGACCTGAAACTACTTCTGCGTTAGTTTTAAGTCCTCCACGCAATGGTCAACTTCTGCAGGAGCTTGTGGTCAATCACTTCGCCAACCAAGCCGTTAATGTAACATGTCCAAATTCCACGTGTATCTCAGAAAGGGCAATAACAACTAAAGAACCAACCCATATTGCAAATACTGTTGTTTTGCTGATTGCGCGTTACATGTTTGTCGCTGGCAATCGCGTTTACTCTAGAGCAGAAGTCACAATTGGTGAAACAATCGAAATTGGTGGATGTGATTACGGAGTAAAGGCTGCTGTTAGTACCATTTTTAGTTCTCGAACTGTTATCCCATGATCTTTGTCAATATAGCAAAATTTTGGTGTATACATGTGTTAGTACGATTTTTAGCTCTAGAACTGTTATTCCATGATCTTTGTCAATATAGCAAAAATTTGACGTATATATGTGTTAGTACGATTTTTAGCTCTCGAACTGTTATTTCATGATCTTTGCCAATATAGCAAAATTTTGGTGTATACATGTGTTAGTACGATTTTTAGTTCTAGAAGTGTTATTTTATGATCTTCGTTGATATATCAAAAATTTAACCTATACATGTGTTAGTACGATTTTTAGTTCTAGAACTGTTATTTCAGGCTCTTTCTCGATATAGCAAAATTTTGGTGTATACATGTATTAGTACGATTTTTTGTTCTAGAACTGTTATTCTTCAATTATTAGTTGTTCAATTGTTCAAGTTGTTTGGTTTTTGCTTCACTTTCTATGCCTTCGGTGTATTGCGCGTAGCGCCTATGTTTTTACTGAGGAATTTTGGTTTCATACATTCAGTGTTATCTTACTCGTTACCCTCGTGATATTGCTAGGTATTGCACGAAGCTAGTTATTGCAGTCGGGTACTATACTTTTTCCCGTAAGTAACTTTGTTCACATGATCTCTAATTTCAGAAGATCTCCAGCTTGCATCTAGTTGCTTTTTAAGCAGCTCTAGTTCTGGGTAGAGTTTCTGTGTCTAGAGTTAATAAATTACTGAGACTAACGCTTAAAAAATTTTCCGATGTAATTTGATTAAGAGTAGATGAACGTAGTTCAGACTCTTATAAAAGTCGTGATGATTTTTTCTTTGTTTTTTTAGGAAAAGTCTTCAAATTTGTTCAGGCTCAAAATTACTCTGTCGCTGTATGATTCTTGATTTGTTTTCAAGTTCAGTTCGTTTCCTTCGTTAAAGACAAGGCAAAAGCCCCTATCGAACAGTGAAAGCGTAAGGTCACAAAAAAGGATCGACTTCAAGTTTCGAAAATGGAATTAAATATTCGAATTTCCCAGCGAAATGAAAATTTTAACCATTGATTCTGTGTACTAATACACGGCGAAGCGAATTTATTAGTACAAACCTTCTTTTTTTCCAACCTTAGTCACAAAAATTGTGCCACTTTTGGCTGCTTTATTCGTGGCTAGTGTTTTTCGGTTGTTAAGCTTGCGTGGCTGAGTGGATAGTGCGTGAGACTCAAAACCTTTTGATTGCAGTAGGTGGCAGATCGAATTCTAGACCTCGCCGAGTTTTTGCTAATTCGAGCCTGATTTCTATTTTTTTCTGATTGCTTTTTCTAGAGCTGCCTTTTGGTCGTGTTCTCGCAAGTGTTTGAGAAGTACAGCTTCGCCTCTTTGTCTCAAATTGGGTTCATTTTATCAAAAAAAAAATTTCAATTATAAATTGTTAAAGAAATTACAAGAGTCTAAGGCCATCTTTTTTTTTTTGAAAATCGAAAGTTTATTTTTACTTAAAAAGTAAACCATCCTTTTTTTCTGTTTACTTCTGTTCATTGACGTTTTCCCAACTGTCTGTTGACCATGTTTTTTGTAGGCTTAATTGATTTCATACTAATTTTTGTCGGAATTTTTTCAGGGTGTTTTTTAGTATTATGATTTAATGCGTGGTTTCTGATTTTATTATCTGACAGTGTGTGCAGGTAGCTCAAAGCAACTTAGCAAGAGTTTTGTTCTGAGAAATTCGTCTGCGAGGGTAATTGGCAGGTGCTGCACGAAGTTCAAGAGTGGTTGAAATGTTCTGAAAAATTTGAATTTTTGTGTATTTTTTATTCAAAGTGCGTCTTTTAAAATTTTTATCTTTTATGTTGTGGTTCAGCTCTCTTACCGTTCCGTACGGTTTTTATTTTTGGCAAAATTGAATTAAATGGGTTGAATTCGGCTTTCAGAGTTTTATAGATTTTCTGCAAATTCTGTTGTAATGCTTGAAAATTGTGTAGTCAACTCGCTGTAATTTTCAATTCTCACGAAAGTCGTACTGAGTTCGAATGTTGTGGATTTTCTCGTGACATTTTTTGGAAAAATGCTCTAAAAAGATCGATAAATCTTTCAAAATTTTACCCCCGTTGATCCGGCCTTAATGAGACAATGATATAAAAAAAACCTTTGAGGGCAATTTCATCGCAATCGTGGCTGTCGGCGTGTTGATTTTTTGTGCCATTTGTTTTGTTGAGTTGGTCATAGTCGTGCTCTGTCTGTTTTTCCACTTGTTCAGTTCTGCTGGGTGATTTTGGGTTCTGACTTGCTTGTGTTCTTGAATCATCTGATGTGCCTTTCTCCTTTTTGGTTGCAGCTCTGTTTTTGTCAAGAAGCTCTCTGAGACTGGAGGCTAAAATATTTAAGTTTTGTTATTGAAACTGACGACCAAATATGCTAGAAAATTTTATTCGGCCTTTTCGAAAATTAATGCGATGGCCCGATTAAGAAAATCAGCTAAATACAGCAAGCTGTTGTAAGCTGTTCAAAACATTCTACTATCTCTAAAAGCGGGCTAGATATTTATGTTGCACTTGTGAATAAATTACCTTTCGAATTCATTGCGGGTGTTCAAAAAGTCAGCTGTAGTTTAGATATGTCAGTAAATGATGTGTGTTGAAAAATGATTTAAATCAAAGTAACGAGCTTTTGAACCATCTAATTTTTTTTCTTCTATCAAAGAGAGTCGATTGATAAATAATGAACCTTTTGATTTGCGCGTCAAGATTCAAGAAAGAGAGTGTTGTAACTGTAATAATGGTATTTGAAAAAGACAACATTCTCTTGTCTAGCTACAAGTATTTTTATGTAATAGCTTGCGAAAGTATCAAAAGAAAATACGTGGCTTTAACTAGACGATTATCTGGACCGTGTCGTCTAGCATACATGCACTGAGAATTAGACCGTATACATGTACCTAGAGTTAGCACCAAATATAGAGTTTCAATGTAATTACGCTTGCATTATCAAACTAGAATAAAGACTCTTCGGGATAACAACTTGTTTAACAGAATCACTAGTATCTTGGTTCTTAATAAATTCAAACATCCAAGTGTTTCCGGCACTTAGCTTAGCCTGGAAGCGAAGAATTTCTTTCAGACTGGAAATATTCCTTTCCAAAAAATGTCGGCATAATATTTGTCTGCTTATGTTTTGTCGGCTTAGTTGCCACATCGTAGAATTGACGCAATTTTTTGTACGCAATTTTCATTGTAGTTAAATTTAGTAAATTGAATTACTCCTGCAATTTTTAATTTTACTAGCCTTGACATTTTGCCGTAAAAACTTTAATCGGCTTAAATGATTTAGGCTTGTATTTTATCGGCTTAATTACCTAATTTGGGTTCATTTCAAACGAAGCATAAGTTTTATGCTTCATTCCGGATCGCACAAAATGCCTAAATTTTTAGAATAGAATTTATACTTAAAAGTTTTTTCATGACAGCAATGATATTTTAGGTTTTACGGGAAATTATCTAAGTTTCGTCGGCTCAGTTGCCGTTTGTGAAATATATTTTGAATTTTCATTACTTGCCGTCGATTGTGTTTCTAGACCTGTTTTTCCACAAATAGAACATGATTCCAGACAAAAAATTATTTAAGCTGCGGTTTTGGAAGTGTTTCATTTTCTATTTTTTTGGGACTGATTGGCTTTCTTTTCCTGTCTGCTAGCCTGCACTGCTATTTTATGTTGTTTCGCAAGTGGTGCGAAGCTCCGCTTTGTCTGTAAATTATCAGAAAATCATTATTTTTTATATCTTAAAGCAGGTCTTTCAATCATATTTTAGCACATTCAGAAAAAAGGACGTAGCTTAGAGCAAAAAAGCTTGCGATCAATAAGTTGTGAAAGAGCCATATTTGTAATTATGGGTTCATTTTTTGACAGTGGATTTCAGTTTATTGTAATGTCGCTTCGTAATTTTTATTGTAATGTGCCAATTTCTTCGCTTTGCACGTCATTTTGTAAACGACATGGGGCGTTTTTGAGCAATTTTCAAAATCTTCGACCACAACAACAAGTATTTCTGATTGAATTTCAGATCAAATTTTATTTGAAAAGCGTGCATTTGTGATTGAATTTCAGATCAAATTGTATTTGAAAAGCGTGCATTTCTGATTGAATTTCAGATCAAATTTTATTTGAAAAGCGTGCATATGTGATTGAATTTCAGATCAAATTGTATTTGAAATGGAAGGTGACTGCGGCGGTGATAATAATGGCGGATGGGACGAGGAAGAGTGGCACCCGCCCACCGAGGCAGAGATGAAAGTGATCCAGGCGAGGAGAGAGAGGAGCGACAAGGTGTGTTTGCATAGGAGTGCGGTCTGTATTTAGACAACCGTGCAATCATACTCGTCACTAAGCAGACAAACACTATATTAACCAATCAGAATCGAGATGAGAAAGCAAACTTACGAAAGAAGTAATTATTAGTTATTAGTTTATTCCTTGTCTCGATTCCGATTGGTTACTATAGTTTTGTCTGCTTACTGACGAGCATGAATACGGGGTTGTCCAAATACTGCAACATGCTGGTTGAATAGGAGTTGAAAGTCAGCCTGTAAAATTATAGATTGACGATCGAGGTTTTCAAATAACGCAAATTAAGAGACTTTGAAGGAGGTCAGAGCGAAAGAAAATTTATTTTAAATAAAAGCAGAATGAAAGAATTACTCTTTCATTTGTTTTTCTCATATTGGGTTAGTTCTATCAAAAGGTGACAATCGTAGAGTATCCCAAAATTCAGAGTTTTAAGGTGACATCTTTTTTTAGAAAAAAGTTTTAAGATTGAAATAATTGACACTCAACCTGCCTGTAGACTCAATTTTCTATTTTTTTTGCTCTGTTTGGCAATGTGTTTATATGATTTAGGTGAGCAAGATCATGGGTCAATACTTGCTGAAGGGACACAGGATGTTGGACAGTGTATGTCCCACCTGCTCCTGTATACTCCTCCGGCTCCTCCCCTCGAACAGTCTCCACTGTGTCTCATGTGTTGATCTCGACTCTGAGATCAAAAAGGACGACCCCGCTCTCAAGTAGGTCTTAGTTGTTATTGTTGTTGCTGATGTCGTTAGCCCTGTATGCCATAGGCTCTCAAGAGAGTTTTTGTCTCTTTGACTGAAACGAACAATAAATTGAAGAGTTATTGATGCATGGAATTATATAAGCGCTGCTTTTTCTGGTAAGTTTTTTTTGTATTTCTTTTTTTTGCTCCGGCCACCGAATGCGGTGTGGAGGAACTTCGGATTTAGGTGTGTTTTTATCCAAATCCCGGAACCTCTAATAAAAGTCAGACAGTGTCGGGCTCTTTGTCTAATATTCGAGCTTCAGTAATAATCAGAGTTGGAACCGAGCCCGGGCTTTTTACGGGCCGGGCCCGGGCATGACTTTCAAAAGAGTTCACACTACTGTTAACACCTTTCACACTTCACATAAATATTCGAGTTTCAAAAAAAAAATATGAAAAGTTTCGGTGTCGAGAAGGGAGAATGGTGGGAGGCGGGCAAAATTTTTCTCTTTTAGATCCGAATCAGATCGAAATTTTCAATGCGATTCTGCTTCGAATTGTTCCTATTTTCGTCGTGCTAACTTGACTGACCTGACCGTAAATGAGTTTATATTCGGTTAAACGGCAGTCATGCTCGAACACAAATTCGAATTAATTTGCCCAAAATTTAAGTTATAAAAGTCAACAAGACTGCTCGTATCAGGGCGAAGCCCTGAATGTTCCGACTGCCTTTTAAGGTGGAGTAGTAATAACATTGAAAAACTAAATGTTAAAAAAAATTGAAAACTTTTTTTTATTGAAAAATTGAAACCCCCCACACGACATGTGGGGGGTTAAAAAAAATTGAAACCCCCCACACGACATATAAAGTACAAAAAGATAGATTTCGTTCCTTGTAGCAAATCAATTATGGCAAATAAGCTTCGTTCAACCAATTTGGAACGATTTATAAGACGGATTAAATCTCCGCTTACGCGTTAATAGCGCGAATTATGTCGCGCGTTAATTGTCCCAAATTGGTCAAAAGGGCAATCTTTAAACCCTCATAACTTTACGAAAAATGATCACAGGTGAAATATCTTTTCAATATTAAGTTCAGGACAACAATGGCTTTCGAATGATAAAAAAAAATTCCGTCAAAAATGGCTAGTTAAAAAGTCGAAATTTGTCTGAAGAAAAAAAAACCCACCCCGAGCACAAATATTCCGTTACTTTCGTATCGAAAGTCGGAACAACAAGACTGCTCGTAACAGTGCGAAGTTCTGAATGTTCCGACTGCCTTTTAAGGTACATGGAGCAGCAGTAATAACATAAAAAATAAAATGACATAAAATAAAATGAAATTTTTTTTTTTTAATTTGAAATTTTTTATGAAAACCATCCCCCCACACGCCAGATAAAGTACAAAAAGATAGATTTCGTTCCTTGTAACAAATCAATTATGGCAAATAAGCTTCGTTCAAACAATTTGGAACGATTTATAAGACGGATTAAATCTCCGCTTTCGCGTTAATAGCGCGAATTATATCGCGCGTTAATTGTCCCAAATTGGTCAAAATGGCAATCTTTAAACCCTCATAACTTTACGCAAAATGATCACAGGTGAAATATTTTTTAAAATTTAAGCTCAGGACAACAATGGCTTTCGAATGATATAAAAAATTCCGTCAAAAATGGTTAGTTAAAAAGTCGAAATTTGTCTGAAGAAAAAAAAAACCCACCCCGAGCACAAATATTCCGTTACTTTCGTATCGAAAGTCGGAAAAATAATGGGAATAAATAGAAGGGCGTTCAACAGGGCCGAAGTTCAACAGTGCCGAAAAAGGCGGGAAAATTTCAGAATAATTCAATAATTTACACGCATTTTCTAAAGAGCGGGAAATTACTGACGCTAATTTTCAAAGAAAATCACTCCAATTTCGGCGCCAAAATGTCTGCAACAGCAAATTAAACAATTATTTTGGCGACAAAATGTCTAAATTGCAAATTTTTTCTCCCCTTTGAGTGTTATTATCTCAAAATTAATCACGAAGATGAATTGTTTAAGAAAATACGCGACCGGTTTTGTTTGGTTAGTATACTCTTGTGAATACTACCCAAACAGTATCTGAGAGCCTCATTAAATAGATCAAATATGTTTGTAGTGTATTCAGTATCTGATCAAATAAATCAGTACTGTATTCAGTATCTGAGGGCCTCATTAAATAGATCAATTAAGTTTTTTTCACTTTCTTACAGAAACGAGGATGAAAGGTAGAAATTTTACGCGCGTTATAAAATATCGTTAAATGCATGCAAGTTATAAGTATAACATGCGCATGTCAGAGCTCACGAAATGCTTACGCTTGCGATTAGCAAGAATTCTCTAATGAGAAAATTTTTTTCCAGGTAAACAACTTGTCCAATAGAATCACCGAATCATTTTCACAAATCTGTATTTTTTTGTCAACCAACTGCTTGTATTTGAGCGTATTTGTACTTTAAAAACCCTTGTTTGAAGTTTTTTTTGAGTGTGTGTGTGTTATAAACGTACCAACTCCAATTTGGTATGATTTGAGATGAATCTTGATCTATTTAGTGTTGTTGTTGTTGTTGTAGTTTCCTCGTTTTTGGGCACCGGTTTCGTCTGAAAGTTTTCTTGTTCGTTTAGAAAGGTTGATTTTACTGCGTCTGGAATTGTTTGAGCGATTGTTCAGTACTTCTGCGTACAGAAGGTTGTCTTAGTTGTGGCTATTTTCAGTACTTCCTGGGGACGGATGTTGGTAGTTTCATCTCGTCTCAGTCTCACAGTGTGGCCACCGCCGGGGTGGGGTGTCTTTCCGTAGAAAGAGGCTCGATTTTAGTAATTGAGACATCCTGTGATTCTGGCTGAGGTGCCCGTTTCGTTGAAAACCAAGCCGTCAAAAGGGGGAAGTTATAAGGGAGCTATGATGGCGGTGTATATTTTGTCTATGCCGTATCTGCGGAACACCAGACAGAGGAAAGGTTTTGGTTTCATAGCCAGAGCTATGATCCAGCGTTGAGTCGGCGCTGGCCATTATGAGCGTGCTCGACTGAGGTACTTGAGGGTTCAACCTGAGGAAGGCAGAAGCCTCAATTAGATGGACCAGAGTGAAATTGTTTTGGGCACATTTGAAGTGGTAGGTGTCGCGAGGTGTGTTGAAGATTTTGAGACATTTATTGATGATGGTTGGATCTAGTCTGTTGAGGTAGAAATTGAGTAGAGGGGAGTAAGCAGTGCGTTATTGGGCAAGGCCGGAACGGACCTATCGGTTGAGTTATATAATTCGGTTTAAGATCTTAGTGGGTGGTTTTAGTGAGTATTTTTGGTGAAGAGGGAGTTTAGATGTAGTTGCGCTTACTTGGAAACTATTCTTGTGTGTAGCAATTTGTGGATTTGTGTTTTAGTATCCCTGTCAATGTATTCTTTGGGGTCTATCAAGTCAGTTAAGTGGGCAGAGTTATGACTTTTAAATGAAGGTTTTATTTGTCTGGTAGGGTTTTTATATTCAATAGGCTTGAAAGGTTTCAGCCTGTTATTTTTGCTCAACGTGCATCTTGTTCGGCTATGATATATTGGCTCAAAATATGATGTAATGACTCAACCTATGATATATCGGCTCAACGTGACTGCTCAAGTATTGTCAGATTTGCTACCACTTCATTAATTTTGTTCCGTTTTAATTTAACATCCTATTTTCTTACTAGGTTCAAAATGAACTTTTCTCAGCTAACTCGAGACAAACATTTATGATTTTTTTAAAAATATTTACCTAACGAAAATTGTTTTTGTGTGTGTGTGTGTGTGTGTGTGTGTGTGTGTGTCTGTGTGTGTGTGTGTGTGTGCAGGGGCGGATCTAGGATTTTCTCGAGGGGGGGGGGGGCGGATTTTCGAAAAATTTTCCAAAATTTTGACGACCTTTTTTTTAGGTCGACTAAATTGATTTTTCGAGCTCTCCCCAAGCACTGTTTTGCCCCTATTTTGGCAAAAGTTTCTGCGCCGCAGGCAAATTTTTGAAAAAACAGTCAAAAAAGTCGTTTTTGGGCACTTTTTGAAAAATTTTGACAAAAAAATTGCGTTTTTTTTGGCGCGCGCTCCCCCTCAAAGTTAGTATATATTGGCGCCAAAGGCGCCTTTAGAAAAAATTTAGGGTCGGTCGGCCAAAAATGGATTTCTGAAAAAGTATCAAAGGGGGGACCCTTTGGGTCGGCAGGGGGTCGAATCCCTGAGGGGGGGGGGCGTCCGCCCGCCCCCCCCCCCTAAATCCGCCCCTGTGTGTGTGTGTGTGTGTTCTAGTCTCTCGCTCTCTTCAGAGAAAAGTCAAACTGCACGCAAGTTGGCTGCAAGACCGTCTAATTAATTTAATTCAGAGCAGCTTGCAGCCAATTTTTTTTTATTTACCATCGCTTTTTATTTACGATTACATGGCAACAAAAAGATACAGAAATAAACAAAAATTACCCTACGTTGATTTTTTTAGCAATCAAGAAACCTAAGTTAAATAGCGCATTCTTGAATCCAGTATTTGCTGCTATTTATCATGCACTCCAAAATTATGGAAAATAAAACAGAAAAAATTCTTCAAGTTTTCATTTGATTGCCTTAAATGTTATTAACAAATATAGCATACTGTACCTAATTGTTTTTCTGACCGATCATCCGATTGAAATTAACTAGTTTTTGAAAGGAATAGAAACTGCTTAATTTTTTTGACAAAGATTTTGATATTTGGTTCCCGTTGCTGCTGGTCTCTTCTCAACGAGATATAGGTCAAGACTTAAGAAAAACACAAGGACGTGAGATTAATTGAATTGAAAGATCATTTTTCAAATTTTTCAAAGAACAGCTTAAAGACACTTTTTTATGTCCTGTAGTTTTTCGTTTGTTTTTTAAGAGTCGATGAATGTAGTTCAGACTGTTATTTAGGTCTCGATGATTTTTTCAGGAAAAGTCTTTTATAATTTGTTCAGGCTCAACTTTACTTTTTTGCGGTTTGTTTTTTGGTTTTTTTTTAAGTTCAGTTCTTTTCCATTGTTAAAAAGAAGGCAAACTCCACTATCGAACAGCAAAATTGTAATGGTAACGAAAAACGTGATTGACTTCTAATTTCGAAAATGGAATTTAATTATCAGATTACCCCGCAAAATAAAAATTTTACCTTCTAATCCAGTTTTCTCTAATTGAGTTCATTTTATCGCTTAATTATTTCTTTAATTGTGATTAATTTTTTCAAAGCAGGGTCAAACATAAATTGTTCGTGAAATTCAAAGAGCTTCAAGGGCATCTATATTTTGTTTAAATTCGAAAAATGAGATTTTTTCAAAAATAGTGTTTTTTTTCTGTTTACCTGCGTGCATTGACTGTTTTCCAAGTGTCTGTTGGCAATGTTTTGAGAAAAAAAGGTTTTTCACACTCAATTGTATTTTCTTGTGATTTGACGTTCAGTTTCTCCATAAATTCAATTTCATTTACTAGCGCCGCGCAACTGCCGCAAAAAAATTGACAAAGCAACGCCTTAAGTTTGTTTGTCAGTCAGAAATTAATACATTTAGAAGTTTATCAATAATAGAAATCAATAGATTTTTAAAATTTTGCTATCAACTTAAAGAACATTTCGTTTGTTCCAGTTTTTACTATCAGTTGTTTTAGTAGGGAATAGTTTTTTCTGTTTATTCTCTTACTTTCTTTTTAGTTCGGCTGCTGCGTCGTCGACCGTAACTGAAGAGCAGCACAGAGATAAAGACTCAACTGCGAACGCAACTTCTTCTGAAAGAGATCACAGATGCTACTCTTATTCAACAGCCTCATATACCACCATCTCAACTAGTTTCAAGCGGACTCAATCCAACACGACCAATAGTTCCTCAGCCTCTATTTCTAGTTTCCATTTAGGTGAAGTTATGTCCTTAGTTTTCAATAGTTTAACAAACAAACACTTGACTTGAAACGATCGAAGTTAATGTTTTAGATCAGATTACCTGTTTCAAATCGTTCGATTTTTTAGTTTATCAATCGTACCTCGAAGTATAAAAGTAGTTCGAAAACGTTTTCTCAGCTTTAAAAAATGTCTTTAAGTTTTTTTTTGTTAGTATATTTTTATCGGTAACTTATTAAAAGTAATGAACGTAGTGAGTATTCTTATATAGGTCTTGCTGATTTTTTTGTTAGTTTTTTTTCAGGAAAAAGTTTCAAAACTTGTTCACACTCAATTTTGATTTGTCGCGGTTTGACCTGTGGTTTCTTTTTCAAGATCAGTGCATTACATTGTTAAAAGGAAGGCAAACTCCACTATCAAAAGCAAACGTGTGAAGGTCACGAAAAACGTGATCGACTTCTTATTTCGAAAATGGAAATTAATTATCAGATTTCAAAGCGTACTAAAAGTTTTGCCTATTGATCCAGTTTTCTCAAATTGGGTTAGTTTAAACAAAAAGTGTCCATGATAAATTGTTCTACAAACTCAAAGAGCTTTAAAGACATCTATTTTTTTTCTTCGAAATTCTAAGTTTGAAGGTTATTGGAAGTGTTTTTTTTTTCAGTTTCCTTGCGTTCTTTACTCTTTTCCAATCTTCCATTGGCTATGTTAATATGCTGTTATCTAATGAGAAAGCAATATTACTAGTATTTGGACATATAATTGACTATTTCACGAATACAGGCTCTCACATACAGCAGATCACAAAATGAAAATTTGAGTTTTTCCAGCGGTAATGTTAATCACTGTTTTCTGCAGTTTTTTTTTATTTTCTTTTCCATATAAGTTTTTACTTTTTTCATTTTACATTACCGAAATTAGAATTTCATTGCAGAATTTTTCTGGTTGAAGTTAACACATAGCTAACAGTCAGCAGATTGCAAAGCATTATGCTGTTAATTTTAGTTACTTCTATTTAAATTTCAATTTTGTTATAAAGAAATAAATGAACATGGATAGCCGGCTACTGTGCAAGTAGCGCAGAATGTTCCGACCAGTCTTTAAAAGCTACAAAAAAGTTTTGTTTCAAATTAGTGTAGTTTTTTTTGCGAGGTCTGATAAAAGGATCTGATGTAAAACTATAACTTAGGCATCTTCGACTAATAAAAGCCAATTGGACAAAAAATTTTGTAGAAAAATGGCTAGACAATTGAAATTAAAAATATCTTTCACCCCAGTCCGATGTTTGTTTGTGGTACCTGATTTTGCGTGGAAAACAAAAAGAAAGAAAAACTAAAACACACACGAATACAATGTTCCTCCCCATTTTTAATGGTCGGAACAAAAACAACCTTGCTACCAACAGTTGTTACTGTTCTCGAATCTTCAGAAGCAGCTGCTGAAATGCTGATTACATGAAGTTTTCAGTTAAATTGTCTATCGTTTATTCACTGTTTTTTCAGATTCAGTATAGTTTTTTTCGTTTCTCTTATTTCCAAGGTTTTTTTATCAAGTCCATTTTTTTCGGCTAATTTTTGCTTTCAATTTTATCAGGACCTTTGTTAAGTATCAATGAACGCAATGAAGACATTTGTTTAAGTCGAGTTGATTTTTTGTTTTTTTTTCAGGAAAAAGTCTTAAAATTTGTTGAAGCCGAGTTTAGTCTTTCGAGGTTTGACTTTTGATTTGTTTTTAAGTTTAGTTCTTTTTCGGTTGCTAAAAGAAAAGCAAGTTTCGCTCAATCGAGTAACGCGAAAAAACGAAAACGTGAACGACTAGTTTCGAAAGTGGGATTTCTCAGCAGAATAAAAATAATTTCATATTGATCCAGTTCGCTCAAATTGGGTTAATTTTTATTATAAGGAATGTCAATCATAATTTTTCTAAAAAGTTCTTTGTTTTTAGGTCATATATTTCTTTGAAGTCTTGACGTTGTTTTTTTTTTAATTTACAAGTAATCTTCTTTTCGTTTTCTTGTGTTCATTGACACTTTTCCAACTATCTGCTGGCTATGTTTATTTTTTAGGTCAGAGTTTCAATTCATTTCATTTTCTGTTTGAAATGTTTTGTCTGATGCAAAAAATTCTTTTGCTATTCAAGTTTTAAACGGCTAATTCTGAAATTTCCAAACAAAAAAATTAAAATTACTTATTTTTTCTTCAATATAGTCTTACAAGAACGTTAAATGGAGAAGTTCTTTAAAAACTGTGTTGACTTTTCGAAAATTGTTTTTAGTGTTTTTCATATCTTTCATGTCTTTTTGTTTTTAAAGTACCACGATCCTAATACTGAAAGTTGGGAAGAACTTTGTCTTCAACTTTGTTGTGTTTTGGTTTTTTCTTACACTCTCGTTTTCATGCAATTTCAGGTACCACATGTAATAATTAGAATAGATCTAGTGGTATAATATATTGAGGCCCTTACAGTCGTGGGTCGCACTAAAAAGTCTCAACAGTGCTGAGAAACACCGTCTTCAATCTTTTGTTTTTTAGTTTAACTTCGCGTGAGTAGAGAGCGTAAATCATATTATAAGCTATAAAATAAATTTAAGCTTGAATAAGTTCTGAGGTTTCACATAGCATTTTCATAGCCCGAAAACTTGAAAAACTTGAAAATTTCTAATATAAATATTTTTTACCGTGGTGGAAACCGTCTGTGATACTTGCTCAGGAGCCGGTTATCGTCGAGAATTCTACTTTCTGTAGAATTGAAAGTAGAAAGGTAATTATTGAAAATCGCAATTATTTGACTGTTAGTTAGTGGTTATGAGCCGAATGGTTTAGCGGGCATTTTGAAAAATTGCATTCAATTTATCTCTTTTTCAGTGACGAAATTATTTTACGCAATAATTTGGTTATGGGTTTCAGCATCAAATACAGAGAAAGAGCTTCATTACACTTGCGAAGCAAAGTGTATTAGCGGGAACTTTCATCAGTAATGTGCGGTAGCAGTGTAATTTCATATCTGGCTTGACAATTGATTTGTAAAAAGTTAACACAGCTGATGCATTTTAAATTCATCAAATGAACAAAATTGTGTCTTTTTGTATTTGATGCTGCTTTGCTGCATCGAATTGGCAATTTATTAGCATATGTAGCTGCGTTATCGGTGGCTAGTTTTTACGGCATTTTAAGCATCCGTGGGGTTACTCAATTTTGCTAGGTCGCAGATTCGAATCCGAAACGTAGCTGAGTTTTTGCTAATTCGAGGCTTATTTCTATTTTTTCTTATTTCATGTGATAGAGCTGCTTTTTGGTCGTGTTATCGCAACTGTTTGTGAAGCGCAGCTTCACCTCTGTGTAAACATTATATGGTTTAATTGAATGCGATAAGCTCTAATTTTCGTTTTGAAAACAACTTCTTGATTTCTTTTCTCTCTTTTTGCTTAAAGTTTAATTTGTAGGGTTTTTGCTGATATGACATATTTCAAAGAGGTAGCAAAACTTTAAATGTTTTTGAACTATTATAAATTTTGTTTATCTCAAATAATGATTATTTTTGTCTTTCTGTATTGCAAGTTATGTAAAGTATACATTCGTTGAAAAACACATTCTTGGAATCAGTTTCGAATAAACATGTCATTTATTGTGTATTATATCTTCAGGTGCCCCAAAGACTAAATTGGCTTTGAAGCAAGAAGTGAGCGAAGTTGAAGAACACGCGACTGGGTCTGCGGTAAGAGCCGAACCGGAGAATCTCTCACGATCACAATTGACAGCGGTGCACGACATTCCAGCTGCTGCAAATAGTAACAAAGCCGACCTTGCAGCACCTATGAGCAAACATAATGTCGAGGAACCGACAACGTCGATGCACAACCCAGTTTCTGCAGTATCTATTGGCGAGGAGTCTTTTCACTTGGGAGACGAGATTCGGCGAGTATCTCGGGTTGATTCGATTGATAATTTTTCGGAGATGAGTAAAATTGCATTGCAAACGACCATATCCAATTTGACTTTACAGCTACAGAAAGTAAACAGATGCCTCTCAAACTTTGATGATGTTGATCCTGTTTTTGGATTTTCAAGCTCCTATTTTGAATTGTTAAATGTTGTTTCTAAACTAAGTCAGTCGCTCAGTTCTGCTGCTGAAGCGTACAATCGCCTGGGTGAAATTTAATTTTTGCTTGCAATAATTTGTGAAATATCTTCAAGTCACAAAAGTTGATAAATTAAGAAAAATGGACAATGACTGAATTGGTTGTGAACAAAATGATTTTTTGAGATTTTCTGTTTTTTTGCTCAAATGTTGAAAAATAAACACCTTATTTTGTGTGAATGAGCACAATAACTGTGAACTTATTTATTGACTGTTTGTAAATGTCTGTTCCATCGATAGTGAAGTTAAATCTAGCGGTACTTGGATTTCAAATAAAGTATAAATTTTGAAATTCTCGCTGAAATAAAACGTATACATTGTCTCGTTTCTTTCGAATCGCGTTTTTCGAAAGGTTCATTAGGAAATTTGAGTCAGCTTGAAAAGGGTTTTCAACGGTTTTTTTTTCGTTTTATCCAAATGACCCGGTCTGAGATATTTGCAAGAAAGTGTGATGAAGCTACCTGAGGAAAAGAATTCTCGCTATTTCACGTGTGCCACACATTAGTTTATCCTTCTATCTATATCTATTTATTAAACGAATGGTATTATGTTTATTGTACTAACAAGGAGCCATGGTTAAGATGCGGCTATCGAGCGCAACGTTTAAGAAATTGGTATAAGCCAAGCTAAACAAGAGTTTTATAGAACTAAACTTTCTGAATCTGGAGCATTCTAGAAGATTTTTTCATCCCAGTGCTTCAGACAATATCAACTCGATCCAACTTCAAGACTAGACAGTACCTGTCGTTTTTTATGCGCAAGGGATTTCGAGATTATTTTCCTTTATAAGATGAGGGAACCAAAAACAACGAACTTCTCCTTTTGTTAAAGAATATAGAATAGCCAAAATTTAGCTTGAGTTTTAGTAGTTATTTCACAAAAGCTGCTAGAAAGTGATGGAAACTGACCTTGAAATTCTCGCCTAGAAAATTTTTGTCTTGCGTTTTTTAAGAGTAATGAACATAATGAAGACTCCTATATAGGTTTTGCTGATTTTTTTTCAAGAAAATGCTCTAATAACTACAGGTGTACATTCATACATATTGATGCATTTATGAATGAACTTAGGTATATATGCAAATTTTGAGTTCAATTGAAATTTATCTGCGGAAAGTTACGTAAATAGCACTCCAAATACGAACGTGGAAATGACGCGAAAAAATGTGAACTTTCTATTTTCGAAAGTGGAATTCAATTTTCAGATTTCTAGCGGAATAAAAACTTTACTTATTATTAAAAATGTTACGTTTTTCGTAACAGTTTCGTTCACGCTAGCCAAAACAGTAATGCTTTAAAGTTGTATCGATCGATTGCTTGAAAAAAATTTCTTCTTTTGGGAACCAATTTATTTATGAACTTGCTCAGAAAATTGCGCCATGAAAAAACTTGAATTTTTCTAAATTTTACTGCTTAATGAGCTGTCTCAGAAAACTTCTTTTTTTTCGAACAGACTTGCCCCCATGAAAATTTTCTAGCATTTTGAAGTTTCATCGCTTGATTACTTTGCTTAGCAAATTTTTGCGAAATTATTCGTGCTTTTAAAAAAACTTGAATTGTTTCTTAGGTTTATTGCTGATGAGCTTGCTAAAAAACATGAATTATCTACAAATACTCCGAAGTTTCAATCGCTTGATTAGCTAGAATTAGAAAAAACTCCAACTTTTTACAAACTGATTCGTGCTATTTAAGAACTTGAATTTTTCCAATGAGGCCATCGGTCTTCGAGCTCGCATTAGAAAATTGCAATTTGTTGCAAAATGATTTGCCCCTTGAAGTATGAATCGCCCCTTGAAATATTTGTTAGTTTTATCGCCTGATGAGCTTGCTTAGAAAAAATTTTTGTGAACCGACTCGTCCTATGAAATAGCTTAAAACATTTCGAAGTTTTGTGGTAGATGACGTTGCTTCGGCAAACTTAGGAGTTAGCGAACCAATTTTTGGAAGATTTTTTGACCATTCCAATGTTTTTGGAAGATCCCACCTTGAAAAAAATCATGTTGGTTCTTATGTAGTGGAAGACGTTTTAGCCTGTTGGTGATATTATATTTCAGAAATTTTCTTGCTAATTTTATTTTTAAACGCGGACAAAAATGAGAACAAACTGAATACGATGTTTTCAATTTCTGAACAAATTAATTGTGGTCTAAATAATCTCTATTTTAATCTTCCAAGAAAAATATTTTAACGAACTAACTGTTTTAAAAGGGTCGTCTTGAATATTAGATTACAAAACGAATTTACTCGGAAGCTCATTTAGTTATTTTATTGGTCGGGCGGTAGTGACTTCTTGTAAGTATTTTTGATTTAGTTGAAAGTACTCTTGGTATTGTAGTAAATTTTTTAGGGACATTTCAGGTTCAATTCTCGCAAATCAATTTAATTCTGAAATCAAAATAAACCAAGATATGGATAATAGTTTTGAAACTCAGTCTGTGAGCAGCATAGATGACGTCAGAAGCAACCTCTCAGCACGTTATGACCATTTATTTAGCTCTTAATTTAATGACCCTGTAGGTCATTCGTAAATTTTGAAAAATAACACCAAAAACTTGAAAAAGTTTGATAGATTCTGTTCAAATTGTTCGTGTAATTGATTGAGTTGAAATGCCTTAAAAAGTGTATTGAAATGGTCATCACTGATCGAAAGCTGACGAGCACTTGTCTGAAAAGACCAACAAAGATGTTGTTTCAAGTCCGCAACTGACGCCTGTGTCTTCGGCATGTCTAGCGTGCATACAGGGGCGATAGAATCAACCAACTCCATAAATATGGGAACTCTTCGAAGTAGAACTCGGAACTGTGAATGTAAATGATTTCGGAGTGCAGCTGTTAACTGCTCTAAGCTGAAGCTGTGATTTAGTACACACATATTTTTTTCGATAGCAAGGGATTACACTTGCTGAGCGTAGTGTAATACTACAAAGCAATTTTTTTTCCAATCCATTTTGCAAATAAAGTGCTCATGTGGCCTCATTTCTGGCATTTTTCTATTCGAATCAGAGCGTTGAAATAGCTTTTTTTATTTGGTGGCATATTTCAGATTCAAATCCGAAACAAATAGTTTCATTTTTTAATTGGTGGCAAATTTTAGTTTCCAATTCGGGACATTGAATTTAATATCGCACGAATTGATTTTCACTTAAATATGTTGTGATGCTTTTTGTCAGGAAAAATTCCTAAAACTTGTTCACGCTCAAAATAGGTTTTTCGTAGTGCAACTTTCGAATTCTTTTTAAGTTCAGTTCGTTTCTTTTTTTTTACACTATGCACCTTTTGACTTTACACTACGAGTAAACACCTTCTTTTGTTCTAACTTTACTCGCAAAAAAGTGTTCATCGAAAGTAGAAAGTGTTCACTTATTTGGTGGCACTTTTGCTATAATCACGATCAAGCATTGAAAATTCATAGCATCTGTTCTCTGCTTTTTTGGGGCTAGCGGTTGTGATGTAATAAGCGTGCGTGGCTGAGTGGTTATTGCGTGAGTCTCATAATCTCTAGGTCTCAGATCGAATCTGATACCTAGCCGAACTTTTGCCAATTCGAGGCTTATTTCTACTTTTTCTTATTACACTATAGAGCTGCTTTTTGTATTCTCAATTGTGTTTGCGAAGCGAAGCTTCGCATCCGTGTAAAAAGAAGGCAAACTATCGAAAATCTAAAGTTTAAAAGTCATGAGGAATGTATCAAAAAAGGATTTAATTTTTAAAATTTTTTGCGGACTAAAAAACGACCGATTGCAAATAAAGGAGCGAATTGATCAATAAATTTATTGCCGTGTTGGCTGGTTTTTTGCTAATCTGCTTTTCACAGCTCTGTTGACTAGCGTCAAGTATTGGTTCCTGGTAATTTTTTCGCAAAGTTTCAGCAAGCATTTCAACAAATATGAAACAACAGCGTTATTATTTAATTTGGAAATCGCATTTTTTTTTAAATTTGAAATATAAAGACGCAATTTGCTTACAAACAAATCAACCGTAGAATTTCATAGTCAAAAAATTACGAAAGAGGAAAATTTAGTTTTCAGGTTTAGTGGGAAAGTTAATGTTTATGAAATTAATTACATGTTGTTAGTTCGGTCCACCAGTGCGTTAATTTTTTTTTTCAAGGTCCATCGTAAATTGCTCCTTTTTAAAAGATTTGTTCGCGAATTTAATGGCCCTTTTTTGCGCCTGTGTTTGTCACTTATAGTTCTGTTCAGTATTATCTTCTTCTCCGTTTGTTTTTTTGTATTCAGTTTAGTTTTCACTTCTATATTTTGGAATAACATTCGTTTCATTTTCCGAGGTAAATTTTTTTCAGCGGTTATAATATGTATAAATGGCTAAAGTTTTCCTAGGCCCGAAAGCTTAAATTAAAAAAGATCTTTATTGAGCAAAGAACAATCATTTTTATGAGGCTTCAATCAGGAGCTTTCAGAAGTTTTCCGATGAAAACTAGCGAATTGAATTCAAAGAAAATAAAATACCCTTGCGATAAGCAAGGGTATTGCAATCGGGTATTAGGTTTTTCCCGTAAACAACTTTGTCCACAGGACTCATTGGACTCCTAGTGGTACATTGGTTCATAATGAATTCAAATTTCATCGTGTCTCTTGCACACGTAGCCTCGTGGTAACGCAGACGCGTAGGACAGCAAAGTTACTGGTTTCGAATCTGATAAATGCTCCGGTTTAAAAAAATATTCGGCCTATTATTTGTCTGATCATGTTTTGTCGGCTTAGTTGCCACATCTAAGAATTGTTTATTTTAGCTGCAAACAATTTTCACTGCTGTTGTTTTTAGTATTTTAAAAATCCGGCCGAGTCGAAATTTGTTTTTCACATTGGTTGTAATTTTACCAGCTCGATTTGTTAATTATTTTTTTTCGTCTTTTTATCGGCTTAATAATTTTCGGCTTCATTAATATCGATTTAGTGGTCTCTTATTGCTTCGTTATGACCAAAAAAGTATTGTGCGCGTGTGTGTGCTCTGAGGGGAAAGCAGACTTTATCATTTTTTTTATGTTTTTCAGATCGCAGGTAGTTTTTTTTAAGCAGTTTCAGGCTTAAATAAGGACCGTTTAGGAGTGCAACCTGTTACAAAAAGTCTCTAACTCCAACCTGCACCAGCGCGTGTAGGACATGCATTCTCGATTTGCTGTTAACTTTTAGAGCATACTGGAAGGTTGCTGGTATTTTTTGCAAGGTGGAAAGCGTGACATGTTCACCAGGCTTGAAACTCGCTTCCAAGACCGTGGTATACGCAGTGCTAATTGACCAGGTTGGCAGATACCTGTTAGCAGGTTAACTGCCTCACTTCACACTTAGAATTTTGCACACCTGAAGTTTCTGCTTGATCTCAACTAAAGGAATCCGTCACTGAACGCGCTCTTCATTTTTAAAACTGTACGGGGAACCTTTGATCTGCTATGGTATCAAACTCGAATATGCCTACTTTCTTTTTTTTTGTTCATGTCTTTTAATTACACCACACAGAAAAAAAAACGACACTAATTTGAATTTTTTTTTGTATTTTTGTTAATGGTCAGAACATTCTGTGCTACCTGCATAGTAACCGGCTATCCTTGTTACATTCTGTATTCTATCGCCCCCCCCCCCCTTAATGTGAACAGGAGAGTGAGAAAATGACCCGTGAGTTTGTGTCTGTGAGGTCGCATGTGTTGATCAAACTGCAGGCGGCTGCAGAACTGACTCACGTGCGCAAAACATCAGACGGAGTGGTGAAAATGAAGAATGAAGTTGACCGGTTGAAACAAGAGATGGAAGCACTGAAACTGGAAATGAAGTCCTTTTCCATCTGAACATTTCAGAGAAAATTAGTCTATTAAAAAACCGATCAAATTCTTAAATCTCAGTATGAAAATGTGTTTAAAAAAGTTCTGTCATCTGATTAATTAAATCAGCTTTAATTTAATCTACATTATTGTTATCTCGGTAATTGTGTTCTAATGATTCGAAGCTTGAACTCTAAAGAAAAAGACACGAAAATTGAATGACAATTGTTACCTTCAAAATTGATATCGGTCTGAAAAGGGGTGTTTTTTTTTTGCGTTCTGCTAATTTTACGACTGTTGAGTCGTGATTTTTTAATGAATATTGAAATGGAATCCTTGAAGTGAAATCGTATTTTGAAAAATTAGATCATTGGCTTAACTTGTTTCTAGCTGCGTTTGAACTATCAGTAGCGCAAATAGATCAAGCGATGTTAATGGTAGCGTCAGTCGTCTTTATCTTTTTATTTATGAAAAATTTAGTGCTTTTATCAAGATCAACAGGAGGTAATTTGACAAAGTATAATGTTTCCACGTAATTCTTTTGTGAAATTGAAAAAAAACTGGATTCGTTTTGTGACAGTTTTCATACAATTTTTTGTTGTTTGAATATAATTTTCATACAGTTTTTTGTTTGAAAATAATTTTCATAGAATTTTTTGTTGTTTGAATATAATAGAAATTTCGAATTGAGTTTCACGTTTCAGGTTAAGTATATATGTGGCGAAGTGTTGAAACCTGAGATTGGAACAGTCTTTTCTGACGTTTTTCTCTTCTCTCCTGTCGCTTGTGTGGATGAAGTGGAACTTGAATTTCGTAGATTTCTAGCTGCTAGTGTATCTTTTTTCATTGTATTCCATTACATTAAAGTAGTCACAATTGGAGTCTCAAGATCGCCTCTCGGATTAATCCGTGTTTTATCATCGTCATCTTCATCATCATCGTAAGTGAAGTCCATAATATATAATCTGGCTAGACTAGCCAGTTAATTGATGGCGGACATGACGAATAAATTAGTCTTATGCGAAAATTAAAGTTCTTTTAATTCCGGCTGAAAAGCAAATGAGGCTTTGTGAACGAGCTTCTTAAAATATTTCAACATCAATTTAGGACAGTAAACTTGAGAATATGATAATAATTTTTCAGTAAGAAGAAAAATTCATCTTCGTTGCCATTCGTTTTCAAGTGTTGAATAGAAAAAGATAAATTTAGAAGTTTAAATTTAGGACATCATTGTTTCTGTTATTGTTCAGTAGAAAATACTGGCTCTTCCCGAACCATAGACTCTGTTGGTGCTCGTCTCTAATTGTTCGTGACTGCAGTAGTAATCCATCTTTATCATCATCTGAAGAAAGAGAGCGAGTGGCGAAAATGAGTAGACCAGTGGTTGTTAGTGGGCCGAGTGGATGTGGAAAATCAACCCTGGTTAACAAACTACTCTCAAAAGAACATTACAAAAACAAATTCCTGTAAGTTTTCCACTTTTTGAAGTCATTTATTCATGAAGGAAAGAAAAAAAATTAATTCTCTCGTCGAATCTTAAAGAATAGCTTTTTTTGACTCAGAGCTCTTTTTTAAGCCAAAAACGGAAATGTTCACAAGTAGACAAACTTTGTCAATTTAACCGGATTGTGCCCATAAACCCATTTTTAGGCGTTGTTTAGTTTTTTTTGTTTGTGTTTCTTCCGATGTTGGATCCAAGTTGTGAGTGGCGATATGAGAAAGACACCCGCAGAAATGTTAATATAGATATTTTGTATATTGTAGATAGTAAGAGCACAATCAGGGTTGAGAAAAAGATGGAACAGCATCATTTAACATATACTCGTGGTTGATGTTTCTTTTTTTTGTTCAGGTTCTCGGTGTCCCATACGACTCGGAGTCCCCGACCAAGAGAGGAGGACGGAGTGGCCTATCACTTTACTACAAAAGACAACTTCAGACACATGATAGACCAGGGACTGTTTCTCGAGTGGGCAGAGTTTGGAGGTAACATTAACTTAGGGGCGGATGTAAGGGCGGATTTGACCCCTCGCCACCAAAGGGGTCCCCTCTTTGGTACTATTTCGCGACATCCATTTTCGGCCGAACGACCATAAAATATGTCTTTTTTTCCAATTTTCTCAAATAGTTATTTTCGTGAAAAAAGTGATAATAATAAAATATTTTAGGGGATTTTTTCTTCAAGTTCCGAATGTTGAAAAATTATAAAAACTCATCCTTGACTTTTTGAAACTTTTCTAAATTTCTGTGAGCTATAGCTATATGTTTTTTGATATGCTCCCCTTGACTGTTTAGGCAATTTGTATGGCAGCTCTAAGAAGGCGGTGACTGACATAGCGAGTAAGGCAGGGAATCCAGTTTGTCTCTTGGACCTGGAGATGAATGGAGTGAAGCAGTTGAAAGCACTCGACGAACAGAAGAAAGGTGAGATCATTTGCTGAATGGTAGGCAAAATAAGCTTCAGTTTTTTTCAAATTTAGTTGAGTAGTATCAAAAACTACCAATCTCAAATTGTACTTGAAATTCAAAGATATCTAAGGCCATATATTTTTTCTTTGAAATTCGAAAGTTGAAGATTTAAAAAAAAATACGTTAGTTTTTTTCAGTTTCGTTGAGTTGATTGACTCTTTGTCTGTTGGTTGTGTCAGGAAAAGTCTTGAAATGCTCTAATAACATAGGGAGTGCATTCATAATTCTAAATGCATATATGAATCCCGTTCGGTATATATGCACTTTTTAAGAGTCGATGAATGTAGTTCAGAGACGTATATAGGTCGAGATGATTTTTTGAATGTTTTTTTTTCAGGAATAGTCCTAAATTTAGTTCAGGTTCAAATTTACTTCTTCGCGGTTTGAATTTCGATTTCTTTTTAAGTTACTTCATTTTCTTTGTTAAAAGGAAGGCAAAGTCCGCTATCGAACAGCAAAAGTGTAAAACTTGTAAAAAGTGTTAAAAAAAGTGACCGACTTCTAGTTTTGAGAGTGGAATTTATTTTTTTATCAAGACATTTTTTGAGTGGAAGATTTTTTTTGGCAATGTAGAAAAAGCATTTAATCTGCAAGTTTGAAGATTTGATTGCGAGATAATAAAATTTATTGAATGTTTGAGGCTCGCTGTAATTTTTCTCCTGATGATGATACAGCTAGCGCTGCAAGGTGTTAAACAAAAGATTTAACAAGGGGTTTGCTTAGGTCTCAATTGTTTCTACATCTTCATAAATGTTCCTTCAATGGAGATCCTGGAAGCGCGTCTACGAGAAAGAAACACTGAAACTGAAAAGAGTCTGAAGAAACGTCTGGACAGAGCGAAACAAGATGCCTCTTTCGGAACCACTCCTGGCAACTTCGACGTCGTCATTGTTAACGACGACTTGGACGTCGCCTATTCCAAGTTCGAAGCGGCGATGTTAGATGCGAACCCTCACTTGAAGCCAAAGCCTGCCAACAACATATTCGGAGATATCTGACCAGTAATATAGAAAATATAGAAGAAATACGGTGAAGATGAAGCAAAAATAAAACATTCAGAAACTTTGGTTGTCTTATATTTGTCTGGAACTAGATTTCTGAGTACTCGGTGTCTGATGCTCTTTGCTGAAACTCAGTCATTTTGATGCGGGGATTCAATCCATTATAGTGTCACATGTTTAGCTGCCATTTTCTTTCATTTTAAAAATCAAACATGTATCTGCTGTTAGCTGATTATTACTCGTTGGTTTTGCCAACCCGATTCAATGTTGTTGTAAAGTGAAAACTCGCTTGCGCTCCTTGACCTCAGTTTAGTTGTACACAAACCTTATAAAGTTGCCCCATTTTGTAAAAATGTTCATAAATTCAATATTTGCATGGCTGAGAGAAATAAGCGTGGAAATTTAGAGAACGAGAACCATTTTTTTTCACGTGCATTTAATTTCGGATATGTTGTCATTGCAATCAGGTGATCCTGGGTTCGATCTTCCGATTGCACAACTCTCATAAGGAGGCAAAATACTTTATATTTGCCCTACTTTTGGCAGCGCATTCGCTAACTATTTTGTGGAAATCTGTAAGAAATTTCAGACTTAAGTATATCTGCCTTTTGTTTGTCGGCGTAGGTACCGCAGTGCGGTCCTTATGTTAAAGTTCAGGCTTTTTTAACACCGTTTTAATGATTTCTTCTGTTTTTCAGAAGAAATTCTTTGAATGCTTCTTAAATTACAGAACTGCGTTCATACATTTTAATAAATTTACACTTGCGAAGCGAAGTGTATTAGTATGAACTGTCTTTATTTCCAACCTAAGTCGCAAATAAAAGTGCTATGTTAGGTGGCACTTTTGAATCGGTAGACTGCAGTAGCAGTATAATATCATATGTGCTTTGGCATTTGATTAGTAAAAAGTTAACACTTTTAATGCATTTTTAATTCATCAAATGAACCGAAAAGAGTTATTTGTTTCAAACAGCAAACTAAAAAGCTCAATTTCAGAAATTTTTAACTCAATCTGTCCCGCAATTTTTTTAAAATGCATAGTTTATACATAATTTAATGTTTTCTAATTAATTACATGCAAACTTTCGTCTTTTTGTATTTGGTGCTACTTTTGCTGTATGCCATTGGCATTTCATTAGCATATGTAGCTGAATTATTGGTTGCTAGTTTTTGGAAATTTTACGCATCCGTGGCTGAGTGGTTAGTGCGTTAGACCCAAATGTGCTAGGTCGCAGATTAGAATCCGACACGTAGCCGAGTTTTTTTCTAATTCGAGGCCTAATTCTACTTTTTTTTATTTAACATGATAGAGCTGATTTTTGGTCGTGTTCTCGTGAAGCTTCGTCTTTGTGTAAAAAATTAGTTAGATAGAATTCGCAGCGATTATAACTGATATTTTTTGCTATCAGCTGATCCTAGATTCGATTTTTCGTACTGCGCAAGTTTTTCACGGAGATAAGTTAGCATGCTTCTGGCAAATCGAAGTAATAGCATGCTTCTGGAATAAGTTTCTAATCGAAAACAAAAACTATTTTTAGATGCGGTGTCTGATGTAATACACAGACGGCACATTTAAGTTATAAAAGCTATTACGTTTTTGATTAGCAATATAAAATCAGAATATAGTTTTTTTTCAGGTTAACTAGTTCAGCAAATCAGAGAATTGTTAGCTTATTTTTCCTTTTTTTGTGTGTGTGTATCGAATTCGTAATGTCAACTTGTAACTTAAAGAGGGGAGGTAAAGTTCATGCTTGGGACGATAGAGGTCTTTAGTTGGAATGCGACTAGGTCCTGTTTTTGTTACAAACGAAAAAGTTAGTGACGAAAAATGTTTGTCGTTTTTTTTCGTAGTTTCAAGTGGTTTCTACTATCAATCAAAATCATTAAATATTTTCCAGTTTTGATGAAAATAATTACGTTCCATATTTTTTTTGCAAATATGACTTGCAAATTTGATTTTTTGAGTAATAAACTCTAATATCTGTCTTGGTGATCTTTTTTTTTCAGGAAAAAGTCGTAAAGGTTATTCAAACCCAATTTTGATTTTTCTGTTTTTCTAAGCTCATTTCATTTCATAAAAGGAAATCAAACTGACTGTCCAGCAGCAAATTTGTAAAAGTAGCAAAAAAGGTGATCGATTTCTAATTAAAGAAATAGAATTTAATTATCAGCTTTCCCAGCGTAATGAAAACTTTACATAATGATCCTAATATTTCAAAACTACGCAAAACTTTTTCAAATATCATTTTCATTATCAATGTTCTGGGCTCAATTTTGTTATGCAAATAACATTCAATTAGAAAATCAAATTAGAACATTTCTTTTTTGGTGCCAAAAATTAGATATTAGGTATCGTCTTAGTTTATTTTCAGGCTAAACTTCAAAATAAAAAATCAATTGAATAGCCCTCGGTAAAAATTAATTTTCACTATTTCTCTATTGTTTTATAGCCTAGATGATCTGTATACAATGAGTATTCAATTTGATAAAAATTGATTGAAATTGATTTTTTGTTACTCAAATACGTAGAAAATGAAAGCAAAAAAAAAGGTTTAACTCGATTTAGAACTGATTGAAGATTTTGATTTTTGAAGCACATTTTAATATCAAATTGAATCGATTCTAAATGGATTCAAATGAATTTTTAAGGTCTATGGTATCAAAATTGATTGCAATCCATTTCTAGTCAAAACGGGCTGAAAACAGTCGGCTGAAAAGATCCGAGCATTTCACGACCTGACTCAGAAAAACTATGCCTTTGGATGTAGGGATGTGCCATTACAAGGCCAATTTATTTTGTGAATTGTGAGCGGATTCCGCAGCAAGGGCGCTCTTTGTTGTTCGTTTGTTCTTTTGTTTTCTTTCAGCGTTTCGACGAGTTTTTAACATGTTTAAATACTATTCAATGCACAATTTGACTCGTAATGACGCTCGCTCCTCATTGTGATTACAAATTCATTGAATAACTTTAGAGAACTGAATGGAGGTGAAATTAAGCTGGAAATCAGCAATGGAAATTTTAGGGGCTGGAAAACAAAACTAATATCCTTCAAAATTGTTACCCACTAATGCCACCAATAACCTTTCGCAGCGAGTTTCGGCCGGTACTTTTCTCTCTTGCCTGAAACTTGCATCGTTATTTTAATCCTAGTATCTGGCTTCGAAATTGACTGCAAATATCTGGATGTCATTTTTTAATCCAATTTTTTAAATACGTAAGATAGATCACGTGAAAAGTTTCTTGGATCATGCAACTGGCTAGCTCTGTCTTGAAAACCCCACAAAGATCTGGAAAAGTGAATTCTGCTAATTAGATTCATAATTTGAAAAACTAAAATTTCGTTTGAAAAACGGAAAATTTCACAGTTTGCATATGGTGCTGAAGTTTAGATTTAGGTGTTTGGTACCAGAACATCGGGCAATAACAAGTATAGCCATTTGCTGTGAAAATAGCGCACAACGTTTCATGAGAATTTTGCTTAAAGTCCTAATCTATCTATTAAATTTTTAATCATGTCTGCCTATCTCCCCACGTTCAAGCCATACCACATGTCTGATGCTTCTTAAGCTGTCAGAATTAAACAAAATTTTACTCGTTAGGCTGTAATATATAAAGCAGTGTTTAGGAAAATTTTCAGGGCTTGGTAGGGCAGGGCCACGCAGGGTAGGGAGAACAAGGCAGTGCAGGCAAGTCGAGGAGGGGCGTGGTAGGGCAGCGCAAGACAGGGCAGAGCGATGAGTGGCATGGCAGGGTAAAGGAGCGCAGGGTGAGGTGGATCAAGGCATGGTAGGGCCGAGAAGGACTGCGTGAGGGAGGCAACGCGATAACGCGAAAAGCAAGGCAGCGCACAAAAGCAGGGCAGCGCACAAAGGTAACGCGAAAAGCAGGACAGCGCACAAAAGAGCAGGGTATTGCAGCAAAGATAAGAAAACAGGGCGAGCAAAGAGGGGTGGAGCAGGGCAGGGCGAGGAGGGGCAATGCTGGGTACGGCAGCTCAAGCTAAGGCCGGGCAGCGCAAAAGCAAGTAGGGCAAGTGAGAAGTGGCGAGATAGGGCCACGCAAGGCAGGTCAGAGCGAGGAGCGGCAGGGTTCGACAGGACGAGGTAGGGTAGGGAGCGCAAAGCAAGACAGGGCAGGTCGAGGAGGGGCGGGATAGGACAACGCAAGGCAGGTCAGAGTGAGGAGGGGCAAAGCAGGGCGAGGAAAATCAGGGCCGGGTGGAGAGTGCAAAGCAGGGGCGGGCGAGGAGGGAAAAGGCAGGGTAGGGCAACGAACGGCAGGAGGGGGAGGCACAATAAAGGAGCACAGGGCGGGGTGGTTCAAGGCTTAGTAGGGCAGGGCACGGCCAGGCAGGCTGTTGTTAGGAAGGACAGGGCGAGGAGGGCTAGGACGTAACAGGAGAGGAGGCGCAAGGCAGGGCAGGGCGAGGAAACGCACGGCAGGGTAGGGTAGCGCATGGCCGAATGATGAGGTACAAGGCCATGGTAGGAGAGCTCAAGGCAACGCGTGACCGGGCGAGGAGGAGCAAGGCAGAGCAGTGCAGCGAACAAAAGTGCAGGATATCGTAGCGCAAGGCTAAGCCAGCAGGGCAGGGAGAGGGATGGTGAAGCATGCAGGGTGACGAGGAGCAGGGCAGGGTAGGGCAGCTTCTCAAAGCAAGGCCGGCACCACAAAGACAGGCAGGTTAAGGTAATGCAGCGAAGCGTCGGGTGATGAGTGCCAAGTTCATGATAGGTGATAGACCAACAGAACAGTGCACGGTAGCGCAACACAAGGCAAAACATAGCAATGCAAAGAGAGCGAAGATAAAGCAAGGCTGCGCAAAGTTGGGCATCGATGCGAAGGGCAGAGTGGGACAGCTCAACTCAGGGTGGAATACATCCAACTGACCATCCCATCAGTCATCCAATCATCCAGCAATCTTCACATTCTTCTACTAAGGCATCCAGTCATCAAACCATTTATCCCTCTATCGAACCATCCATCTAGCAATCTAAGCCACCAGCCATCCACTCGTTCTTCCAAACACCCATCAAAACATCAATTTATTCAACCAATCATCATCCGCTCAACCATCTAACCAGCAATATAACAAGCCATTCCTGCAACCATCCATCCCTCAAACCATCTCTTCATTCATTTAACCATTAAACTATTTAGCCATCCATGCACCCAACCATTAATTCGTATATTCATCGAATCATTTGTCAAACTATCTGGCTATTCATCCAGCCAATCATCTACACAATCATCCATCAAACCGTTCTTCCATCCATCAATCAAGCCATTCATCATTTGTTCATGTATCCAACCAGCAATTTATCAAGCAATCTATCCAACCATCCATCCCTCAAGCACACCATCTATTCTTCCAACTATCAATCTAGCTATCTACGCATCCAATCTAGCTATCTATGCATCTATCTAGCCATCTATGCATCCAATCAGCAACCTATCCATCATACCGTTCAGACATATATACAACCATCCATCCAGCCTGCTATCGATACAACCATCCTTCATCCGTTCTTCCAACCATTCATCGACCCATCTTTCCATCCCTCGAACAATCTTCCTGTTTTTTCAAGCAATTATCCAACCGTTTATCCACCCATCCCTTCAGCCAGCCATCCATTCATCAAGCTATCCGTCAATCCAACCAGTCATCTTCAAGCCATGTTTCATTCGTTCAACAATTTATCTTTTCAGTCAACCAGTCAGCCATTTTTTCACCCAACCGCCCAAACGTTGCGCCATCCATTATTTATCCTTCAAACGAGGAAATCATCTTGCCAAGTATTTATCTAGCCACCCGTCGTCTACCCCTCTATTAACTAACCAGCCATGTTTCGATTTAGGTTACAAGTCATCCATTCATCCAGCCATCTCACCATCCATCCATCAAGTCATGAAACCATCTAGTCGTCTATCCAACCATTCATTTTTAAGCTATCCGTTCATATTTTCTTCCATCAAACCATCATTCATTCATCAGTTCTTCGAGTCATCAGCTCGTCCATCCGTCCACCAGCATTCTGTCACTCCATCCTTTCGACCATTCAACCATCCGTTTGTACAGCCAACCACCCAGCCAATCATCTAGCCATCTGTCCATCCATCCATCGATACAGCCATCTGTCTAGCCATCCACCATCCGTCCATCCATACAACTAACAACTCTTCCAGCCATCCATCGACCATCAATACAACCAGCCTGCTCTCCATCCATTCATCTATCCCCATGTCATCCGCTTACAAAAATTGCTTTAATTTTTCAGGAGCAAGTTTAGCTGGATAGAGTCACTAGTTTTTTTATTCTCAAAAAAGCACTAAAACAAATTTCAACTTTTTTTTGCTGGAGTAAAACTAAACTTTCATGGAATAAAAATAGGTTCAAAGTAATCTCCTATCATAAGCCTTCTTCATTCGCTCGAAGTCAGAATTGAAATAAAGGATTGCAAAATGATTTTTCTCGACACTGTGAAATTTTTTGAAAATACGACGTAAAATGTTTCTATGTGATATCACTCGACGTTTTCCGATGATTTATTTGGCCTACTTGAGTTTGCGAGGAGAAAAATTCAAAAAAAAAAGAAAACACGCCCAATGACAAATTCCCTCCCCATGTTCAGTGGCCGGAACTATAACTGTTAAAATGGATCTATTTTACTTTATATTTGGTAGCACTATATGTGCACTTCGTGAACAACATCGGTCTTACTTTTGGCCCTGCTTCAAAATAAAAGTTGTTACCAATAAACAACCTTGAAAATATTTTTTTGGTACTAAAATAGATGCTACTGAATTAACCGATTCTTAATTTTTCCATGTTGTGCGATTCAAAAGCCGCCTCTGATTTTAGTCAATTTCCTACTACTTTTGTTAAAAGAACCTTGTTTTCTATCGGAAATGAACATAAATAAAAACAGAACCATTTTTTCGTGTCTCTACTTTTCTAGGTGTTTTGCTTACTATTTAGATAAAGCCCGGATTTCATTATCTGATAGATTAAATGAAAGTCAGAATGCGCTATGGAAGCAATGTTTTCACTTGCGAGAGCAAGTGAATTGTAATCGGGAACTAGGTTTTCTCCCGTAAAAAAATTTTTCTTACAAATTCTACCGACATGCTCTATTGTGACATGCTCAATTTTGTTGAAAACTCAAATGAAATTAGTTCTTAGATCAAAACTCAAATGAAATTAGTTCTTAGATCGTTTTTTTTTGCTTTTCGTTCTAACTTCTGTTGGCTAGTTTTTAGCTTTTCCCAAATGCAATTTATGTTAGCTGTTAGGCTTTTTAAGCGGATCTTTTCCAAAGCAGCAGTTTTTTGTTTTTTGGTTTTAAGTTTTTGATATACTTGAAAGAAAGTTGCTTTGTAGTTTGTAATTTTATCAATTCTGGTTTTTAATAATTGTATAGTTTTTTTTTCAAAACCGGCTCAGCGTATGTTATATCGGCTTAGGCAATTTATTTTGCGCAATTTCCAGCAAGAGTTGTTTTCAATGCTTTTGCTTGTTTCAGGAGAGACGAGTCGTATAAATTTTTCTTTAAAAAGTTTCATATTCTTTTAATCTACTGCTTTGTCGTTTTCGGCTCAACGAAGGTCAATCCAAGTTTTTTTTGCCTTAGTTGCCGCTCGGTCATTGACTCTCAATGATCATTTATGCTGTAATGAACATCGTCCCAGTTTATAAACATTTTTGCCGCTCATTCCTTGATCATCAATGCTTGTTAAGGCTGCTGGACGGAGGTATGAAACTTTTGTAGATCGCTTTTTCGATTTTTTTCAAGTTATTTTTCCAGCTTTATTTTTTGAAAAAAGAAGACTTCCTTCTTTTTTTCAATACGTTTTTTTTTCAATATGTTGTTCTCAAAATGTTTTTCAATCGCGAGTGTTGTGAAGCTCCGCTTTGCATTCGGGGTTAACTGAACGCAACGTTATCACTTTGTAGAGCGCAATGCTTGAAAAATATTTATAGGCTCAACGTTTAAGAGAATGCCAAGAATATTATTGTAGATTTCGAAGTTTCATCGCTCGATTGGGTTGCTTGAACAACTTTAACTTATCGCAAATCAATCCAGACTATGAAAGAACTATAAAAATCTCGGAAAATTTTTCGCTTTACCTACCCTCTTACCCTTTTTTGATAAGCAATTCAATTGAAACTTATCAAAATTTCATTGGCTCAAAAGCTTGCTGAGAAAAATTTCAGCTGTTTGCGAGTCTGTTTGCTCTACAAATTAATTGAAACTTTCCGAAGTTTCGTCATTTGTTCACCTTGCTTAGAAAGACTTGAACATTTCGCGTGCCGCTTTTCACTAAATACTCGGAAACTCGTCAACAATCATCGCCTAAATAACTTGTCTAGAAAAGTTAGATTTGCTCAATAAAATTACTTCAGAGTTATTTTGTTTAAGCAGCGCGTTTAGAAAACTGTTCGGGAACCGACTTGTCTCATGAAATAATTGAAGTTTTTTGAAGTTTGCTTTGAAAAAGTTTAGTATAACTTATAACTTGAAAGTTTCTCTTTTCATTAGCTTACTTCGAGAAATTTAATCTACTCGTGAACTGTTCTGTTTTGTGAAGTGACCTGACAATTTCGAAACTTCATCGCCTGAACGTATCGCTTCGAGCAATCTAAACTTTTTTGCTAACTGAATCGGTCCATGAATTTACACGAATTGTTGCAGCGTTTCATGACTTGATTAGCTTGCTTTGGAAAACCTAAAAATTCTCCAACCAATTGGCTTATTGAAAAAATATGTTTAATAACTTTTTGGGTTGCCTACAAAGCTTCTCTTTTTAGCGAACCGATTCGTTTTATGGATGAAAAAGAAATATTTCATTGCTTCAACTAAAAGTGCTTCAATCGCTTGAATAGCTGCTTTAGAAAAAACTTAAACTGTCTGCGCACCGATTTGTTCTGATAAAAAGATTGACACATTTGAATTTTTCAGCAGATTTGACATATCTTAAAGCTGAGTGGCTTGCTCAAACACGTTTTAATTGCTGGCTGAAAAAAATTTTTTGAATCGATTCACGCCATGGTCCCAAATTTTACAAGTTTCATCGCTTAAATATTTTTTCAGTTTCATCGCTTGCTGGGGAAGTTTTAATTTCATGCGAATCAGTTTTTTACAAATTAACCTGATTATTTCAAAAGTTTCATTGCTGAAATTGTTTGCTTAGAAAATAATCTTTTTTTTTACGAATCGTTATATTTTATGAACTCGCATAAAAAATTCAAAACTTTATGTAATTGAATGGTTTGCTCAGAAAAGATTTTAAACCTAGTTGAAGCTGGAACACTTTGAAGTATTTCCAAGTTTACTCAGCCTGAATTAATAGCTTGTCTCGAAAAACTTTTTAAAATGCGCAAACTGATTTACGATATGGAATAACTCAAATTATTCAAGTTTTTTGCTTGGATAGCTTCCTGCTTGTTAAATAAAGTCACCTTGTTGCTAGCCGATAGATTATTGGAGAGGAAGTTGATAGTTATTTGTTCATACGTTTCAAGGGAGTTATTCTGAAACTAGTGTTAAGTTTTCACAATTGAATTACACCATTAACACTATTCAGCAGCCTCTTATAGTAAAAGTTGTGAGAAGACTTGAGTTTTTGACCAGAACACGACTATTTAATTTTCAGCTTCTTTATTATCGCATGCTGCTAAAATTCTAATCTCTGCTTAGCCTGGTTGACAAGTTTTTTTAATTCCCAATTATTTTCTCATACACTTCGAAGTGTTAAGAGTTTGTTTGACAAAAAATAATGATAAAAAATAAGTTTACCATGCTTTAGAAATGTACTAGTATTGTTTTTTGGGCATTTTGGACATGTACTACTATGTACTACTATTTTCGGGCATTTTTTGGACATCCAAACACCCGAAAAATCAAAAAATGTTGCAAACATTATAAAAACCGCTTTAAAAGGCAATTATTCCACATTTGTTCAAAAAGAAGGGCAAAAATCCAAATTGTACCGCTCGCTTAAAAATGCTGTAGTTGCTAAGTTAAAGCGGATTACAGCAGTCGTGTCACCGTTTTGCGAGCTTGCTGACAGAAGGTAGGACTCGATAGGAAAATTAGAGCCGGTTATCGCCGCGAAGTAGCGACACACGCGTAGCACGCCCACCATCAATCTTAAGCCGAGAGTCGGCTAAATTGGAGTTGGATAACTGAACTATGGATCCTTTTTCAAATTTCAACGTCATATTGTTACATATTTGTTGTATAAGCTCAGATAATTGATATAGCTATTTCTTAAAAAATCGGATGTTTGCCCTGGACCCTGTTTTTTACTGCTTTGAGTTGCATCACTAACGTTTTTTATTTATATAAAAATTTTTGTGACTAACTTTTTTGTTAACCTGGGGAAGTAAAAGAGCAAGTTGCAAAGTACTAGCTGTTTTAAGGTCATATCAGAATTTTGAATGTTATCGAAAGTTATTTTTTATCAGACTTTTACTATTGGAACCATTGTCCAAATTTGTATGACCATTTTTATTGTAAATTAATATAGTATGCTTTCTTCGTGATATCTCTCGCAGCGGTTGCTGTATTCCATGCAATGGTAGGTATATTACACAATTTTTATACAAAATTTATACAAAAATTTGTGGTTATGTTTTCATGCATTTTTGTTCCGACCATTGAACATGGGTAAGAACTATGTACTTGGCTATGTTTTAATTTTTTTCTTTTTTTGCCCACGCAATAAAACCACAAATAATCAATGGACAGGGTTGAATGATATATCATATTAAAGCTCATTTAGTCGCAATTGGAACGCTATTAAAAAAAAGTTCAAAAAAATTTCCCAGTGTCGAGAACACCGATTTGAAATTTTTGATTTTTCATATTTTTCCGAGCATCGAAAATCGGATTCGTATTTTGTATATAAAGTTTTACAACTAGATAAAATTATCTTCTTTGAGCATTAACAATCAACAATAACGCTTTGGAATCTTTCGTTCATACACTAAACATGCTGATGCCTTTTAGGTATTCTCCCCAGCCGAATTGAATTGTTGATGTGCATTTTCATACAATGTTTATAAGTTGCTGGCTTGAAAAATAAAAATTCATACTCTTTTCAGTTTCATATTTAGTCGTTAACTAAGAGGCGCGTATCATTTTGGTTTTCTCCTTGTTGTAAAACTAGTCGCTATTTTAAAAATATAGCTACCCAACCATAACATGTAACTGTGATCCACACATGCTGAATTTGCTATTTTAGTAGTAATATCAGATCCACATGCGTTTCAGCTGTTTGATTTGCGGCTGATAAGTCGATTCTCATTTTTCTGTGTCTATTTTTGCTTAGCCGTTTCGTCTTCACTATCGCTCACTTTTGTCTGTCTAATTTGTGACTGTTTACTTGTGTTTGTGTTTGCGTCTTTCAGCTGCCAGAAAATGTCGGCTAGGTGCTAAGTCCGTGGCCACATTTGGCAACCAACTGCCTCCACCTCCAAAAACCCAACTAATCTCTCACTTCGCTCCTCTTTCATCTACCCTCCGGGGATCTCGCGGTGGCCGGCGACTGGGCGAAATTGAGATGACCCAGAAAGGGTTCAGCAGCACCTGGACAGCCTCTTTGCTCTTTCCACCTGGTCTAGTCTGGCCCGGTCGGGGGTAGATCACAACCAGAACCCCTAAGAGGACTGCCTAAGAGGCGACCCCGATTGCCCAGTTTGAGAATAGTCCCTTCCGGCTTCCATTTTCATTTTTCTGGACTTCAGGCTGTCTGCCAGTTGTGTTCATGCAGATATTTGAAGATTTAAAATAATAAATACAAAAATGCACCAATCGGTATAATGTCAAATACATAAAATGATTCAGTTATTTTTTTGCGATAATGAATACAACTCTAAGCTTAAAATTTTTCGTCAAAGGAATCTAGTATCAATTGCTATGAGCGACATTTCGAGAGTTTTTCGATTGTTTTTTAAATCAAAAGCATCTTAAACTCTGATCAGTATGTCATACCGCTAAGTCGGTTATTTTATATTGTTTTTCTGCCAACCTTCTTGCTCTTAGGATTTTTAAAAATAAAGTCAAACTCCAATTTATTATTCTGTTGCTTACTGTCACAAAGTATTAATGCCCTCGAATACAGTTGGTAAAGTTTCTCCAATTTTTGTCAGAAAAACCGGCAGTAAAAAGCGCAATGGAAATCAATTTAGTGTATTTCTTTGGGCGTAATGGTGAAAGAACTAATAAAATAAGCTTTTGCTGAGTTATAACTTTTACAGCTTGAAACAGTTTTCAAGCAGTTTATAAAAACCGGAATTTTTCTGGCGTTTTTGTCCGAATTGTAAAAATTCGTTGGCCAACTTGTCCTTGCGGTTCGCTGTCGGTCCATCCAAGGCCGCTCTTATCCACAGTTTTTCCCATTTTATGCCACTGGCTAATCTCTGGATCCTGGCGCTTACTTCGGAAGGTACAACTAACTTGATTACAAGTCTGGTTTTAGTCTGCTTTTATACTATTGATATTTCTCTATTCTGTTTCAAACCTGATTAGAATGCCACGCCGCCGTTTCCTCTAGCCTACTTTTCTAGAGCCGAACAGACTAATTACGTAATGCCGTTACGTAACAGCTGTAACATGACAAGAATGTTGGGCTTCGGCTTGCGGAGACTTTTAGCTCGTTGGTATGTTACCGTTCAAAACCTTGCCGTTCATCGTGTGTTGGTAATGCAGGGAACAGATTTTGTTTGGCGGCGTATGTTTCTTTTGAAAGTGATATGTAAACATTTGCCCTATTTATTTGTTTACCCTTTGCACCAGTCCCGATCAAAGTCAAAAACTTCTCGAATCCGGTCTGGTCCGAATAACTGAATATTCTTTGAAGTCTCACCTTATCCCAAACTCCCTTACCCCCTCCCCCCCCCCCCCCCCGCCCTCTTCCCAATTACTTTTCTTATTTTTCCCTCAAAATTTGTACGGGTAAACAGAATAATCTGTCTGCAAACTCTCCAAGATTTGGTAAAACGGTTTTGCGGTTTTGGCCCACTCAAATCTTTGCTCAAGCTAAAAACACGTCAGAAGTGGATGGAAACGTAACAATCGAAAAAAACATAGACGTATGAATAAGTATCTTTCTTGAAAACTAGTTTTAACCTACTTGTAATATTTTTGATAACTTGAACTTCAAAAAGCTGATTAATATTGAACCAACTCAACTTTGCCCTTGGCTTAAGTATCTTTTGAACAATTTTAGACGGGCAAATTGCAACTAAATTTTGATTATTTATTTCATTTTATTTTGCAACAAATTTGAAATGAAACAAAAGTATAGACCAACCTTTGAAGCTGCCTATTAAACTGAGCACAAAATTTGCCCTTAGCTGAAAAATATTGCCCAAAGTTTGCCTATGGCGACAAAACGAGATACAAAATTTCTGGCCCGAAGCTTTTATTTTTTCTGTTTTTGGTTTAGGTTTCGGCTCGTGTTTTCTATTGTCTGTCGCTCGTAGCAGTAGAAAAACACGAAAACTTAGTTGTTGTTATTTGAACCACTAAATTGACCCAGATTTCTATCAATCGTGCCGAAATGTAGATCAACCATTGACATAGGTGTCATTCAAATTTCGACCCCTGATTTCCGCGTAAATTCCCCGCCGCGTTTTTTCACCATGCGCTTATTAATAGTAACGAAGTTATAATTCTTGTAATGGCGGGAACTTGTTATATTTTTGGAACATGGTGTAATTTAGGGATGTCCCTATTTTGATAGAAACTCCCAGATTTCAAAAAAACGGTGCTCATTAAAATTATGAATCGCACTTTCGACGATGATGATAATGATTATGAACTCCATAGTCCATAAAAGGTGATTTTCCCTGAGAAGATGGAATCCTTTTCGCAAGTGTTTTTTTTTCAGATCCCACATTCTTCAAGAAGCGGACCTGAGAAAACTTCAAGCAGCAGAAATACAGGTTGTGTGGGTTAAAGTGACATCTAAACAAAAACAATCTTCAAAGGTTTATCTAATTGATTGAAAAATTGATAAATTGCTTATACATTATGTTGTAGCGTTGTATGAAAAAGTAATCGGCAGAATTTTTGCATGCTTAATTAATAGTTTTTTTTGCTGTTTTTCTTCAATCAAGATAGCCAATCAGATTCAAGTAAATATATCTCAGATATAATTGGCCGACGTTTTCAGCTGAAGATAAAGAAAGAAAGGCCAAATATAGTGAAGAATTAACAAAGCTTTTGTTTATTCGGGACTTTTATGATATCGGCCAATTTGGTAAGAGAGTAAAAATACGGCCAACCTTAGTGGCTATAAATTTGACCAATTCAGTTATCCAATTTTACCCTAGCTAAGCTAGTGCTACCCTACCAGAACCCAAAAAGTCCCTCCATTTCAATATCGAAACTGAAAGTATCAAAGTATTACAGTTTTGATCCCCTCGCAACTAAATCGGTAGTATTAGCAACTTACTAGTTGAATCTGAACCAATGAAATTGCCAGTCGCTACAAGTTAGTAAATAAAAAACTTTTATAGACCTCCTGTGCTATTAGCCACAGAGCTCAAAAACAGCAGTGACACCGCAACAACAGCCTTTTTAATTGCGGGCCATTCAAAGTTCAGTCTAACATAAAATATCACAAAATTGTGCGACTATAATTGTCAAATCGAGTAATTTGACAGAGCTGTAAACATTATAAAATTGATTAGTGACACTTCATTGATACATTTCCTTAATTTGTAATTCTTTCAACTCGGTTGTTTCAAATTGTCCCCGCCCGAATAACCGAGACGGGAAAGTGAGAGCCAGTTTATGGTCCCCCTGCCAGAAAGAGAGAAAAGAGTCAAGGCCATTAACACAACATCGACAGGTAGGTGAAAAATTATTTTATTTGCTACTTTACTCGTGTTTTATTGCTCTATTTCTGCTCTTTTTACTGCCCAAGAATAGTTTTGTTTCAATTTATCACCCTCAATGGTTAGTAATTATACCTTTTAACCAGAACTGATCATACTTTTTTACAACTTCGGTTGAAACGTTAACAGTGTCTTGCTTGTTTTATGGTTGGGTTCAAGCTACTAGATTTTTAAACCGGTGATAAACACGTTATTCCCATAGTAACGACCCTCGAAAATCAAGAGAAACATTTTATAGTTAGAGGAATTTCTTTTAACTGCTCTCATGGATGTTTCGATCGTTTTTGATAGCAAAATTAACCCGTAATTATTTTTATGTAAGGATATAAAAATGGTCTGACTTTCGTTGAAATAAACGACTTGCTTTTTTGGCAAAATAGAAAATTGCATAACATCCATCAAACGTGTAATTACTAACCCATAAACATTTTATCGTTTTTTTTTACTTTGCTCGAATCATTTTACCCGATTTTTCAGACCGGCCGAACATCTAATAAACCGCTTCGACCGAAATGCCAAAAATTTCAGATTTTAACTCAAGTTCGATTCAAAGTTTTCGAAAATGTTACTGGAGTCGTAGAGAAAAATTACCCAGAGGAGGTTTCGGCTGAGATAGGTGAGATCAAAATATCTATTAAATACTTATTCAAAATATCAACACAAGTTTTCAATTTTAGTTCTAAGTGTATGAAGTATAATAACGTCTAAAACAGATTTGGTGGATGTAGGATTTTCTCAAGGGCGGGGGCGGATTTTCAAAAAATTTAGCGCCATCAGTTTATTGTATTTTAAGCCTTCATCTTCCTCGCATTGCTGCAGATCTAATAATTTTAAACAGGGGTGGATCTAGGATTTTCTCGAGGGGGGGGGGCGGATTTGAAAATTTATCGACATTTTTTTTAGTTCGACCAAATTGATTTTCCGAGCTCTCCCAAAGCACAAAAAAGACCCTGTTTTGCCCACAATTTCTGCGCCGCATGCAAAATTTTGAAAAAAAAACAGGCCGAAAAAGGCGTTTTTAGGCACTTTTTGGAAAACTTTTACCAAAAAATCGCGTTTTTTCGGCGCGCGCTCCCCCCTCAAATTTAGTATAAATTGGTGCCAAAGGCGCCTTTAGAAAACTTTTAGGGTCCGTTACCAGAAATGGATATCTCAAAATAGTACAAAGGGGGGTACTATTTATGGTACACACAAACAATTCAATTTTATTCTACTGCTTTTTTAACGTTAGTTCAGCTATAATTACTTCTAATTTCTGTATTTTGTACCAATCTTACTCGCCCTATTCTACTAGAAAAAGCAACACATTTAAAACGTTTTTCTTTCCTGATTTAAAAAAAATCCCTTGTTTTTGAATTTTTTGATGTAATCATGGTGTTTGGAACGATTTGTGCTACAGCAACCAGCTATTCTTGTTAGTTCGTTGTTCTTAGCTCCCGGCTGCAGTAAAAATTATTCATGGCTCAGACCCGAACAAAAATCGTTGACATCAAAGCTCATCACTGAGCTCTCGAAGGTGGTTCTCAATTTGCTCAATTTTTTTGGTAGTTTCTAGTGCATAAGTTTCTGCAGTGTTGAGGCCATCGAATTATTTTCTTTTGCTTTTTGAGCTGGCTTGAAGCGAATATAAGAGTAAATGCAAAGCAACTTTTGGTTGTGATTCCAACCTCAATAAAAACCTTTTTGTTCGCGAATTGCTTTTCAAAATGAACTCCAAGTAAATACCCAGTGTCGCAGATTGTTTTTAATTTTAACTTTCTGATAGGCTCAATACAATAATTGTTGAACTTTGTTAGACTCAACTTTTTGTGTAAATAATTAGTCTATAAAAATACAACCCCCCTCCCCGTAAAAACAACAAAATTTGCAAAAAAGTTTTCGTTTTTCGCTCAATTTTTTCAATATTAGTTGATGTAATTTTTTATTCTTTTTTTACAGCAACCGTTTTTTAAATGATTTTTTTGTTCTTTATTTTTTTAAAAATTGATGAAACATGAAATATTTATTTGAATAATAGCCTAAACACTGAGTTGAAGTATACTAGTACTGGTACAATAAATAATCTGACTGAAATTCGAACTTTTAACCAGTTTGTTACCTTTGTACGTACGATACTACAATCTATTTTGGCCGACCGTTTCCGAAAGGTTGACAGAAAATTTGTAAATCAGTATTATCAAAAAAGGCCCATTATCAAAATTTTGAGGGTTTTTTTGACAGTCATTAATCTGGGCTGCAAAAGATACGTTAAATTTAGGTCTTCAACTGTTTTGTTTAGCCCAGACAATTACTGTTAGTCAACCTTGAAAAGTTTTTCTAGACCTGAAACATGTAAGTCAATCATCCATTCTCTAGAAAAATAACTGCTTCCGTGGTTCTCCCTGACTCTCTTTTATTCTCTTGATTCTAATGTGCAAAAACAGCTTCTCCCAGAAGCGTAGAGTCCAGACATTTTGTTGTTTTTGCACAATAACAAATCTGCTCTTTTTGTGCGCTTATGCTAAATTGTATTTATTTTATCCCAGACTGTGCTTTTCGTGCTTATGATGTGTTATTTTTGTTTTGATTCTCACAAACCTGAGAATCTTTTCAGTATCTGTTGATGAGCTTAGGATCCCGTAGGAGGGGGGGGGGGGTTGTATAGTAGGTCTAAGTGAGTGTTAGTTTTCGTGATGGGTTGTTTTTGTTATCCGCTCTTTTCACAAATGGGTTCTTTTGAAGTTGTCGAAACTGGGTTAAACGGTTAACGCACTCCCTATTTACCGCTCTCTTAAACCTGACCCAAATAATGAAACTTTCTAACTAGTTTATAACTTATCAATTAGCAGGTCTTCCTTGAAAGAAAAAAGCCGCCGCCTAGGTGTGTATAGTCTACTATAGCCCTTATAACAGTTAACACCCTTAGTTCAAAATAGCCCCCCTCTTCGAAACCGTCCTTAAAGTGAGTGACTCATTTCGACTTGACTTTAAGTGTACTAAAATAATTGGTCGACAAGAGATGTTTTTGGACCAGGAAGTAACGCGACAAAAGCGCCAAGAGTTCTCACAGTTGTTGGTTCAAATTTATTGTTTAACTGCTTAGTAAACACTACTCGTGTTTCAAAAACAAGTCCACTAGCGCCATCAGTTTCTTGTCCTTTAAGTCTTCATCTTCCTCGCATTGCTTCAGATCTATTAGCTTTAAACAGGGGCGGATTTATGATTTTCTCGAGGGGGGGGGGCTGACTTTCAATAAATTTTCGAAGATTTCGTCGACCTTTTTTTAGGTCGACCAAATTGATTTCCAACCTCTCCCAAAGCAATGGAAAGACCTTGTTTTGGCAACATTTTCAGGACAGGCAAAATTTTGAAAAAAAAACAGACCGAAAAAAGCGGTTTAAAATTTTAGGCATTTCAAATTTTAGAAAAATTTCAGGGTCCGTCAGCCGAAAATATATCTCAAAATAGTACAAAAAGGAAACCCTTTGGGTCGGCAGGGGGTCGAATCCCTGAGAGGGGAGCGTCCGCCCCCACCCCCCTAAATCCGCCCCTGACTTTAAAAGCTCTTCGTAAATGATCACCTCAAAACGACTCCAAATGATTTATTTTTTTTTTATTTCAAACTAAAAGAAATGATGATGTTTATTATTGGAAACGTCCGCGAGCTTGGCCGCTTTGCGATCTCCTTAAACCTTTCGCCGAGTCTTTTCTACCGATGTCAATGTTCAATATCATCAATCAAGCGAATTCTGAGACCTGTCGCCAATTTTTTTACTCACTGCGAAAAATAATACGACTGCTTTGATTCTGAGAAAAAATAGTGTTTACACATTCATTTTGTTTTCTCGTTTTTTCTAAGTTTCACGTACGTTTAATCTGATTTTTCAATCTGTAAACCTTTTTTGGAACTTAAATGTCAACCAGAAGAGTTTATGAAAATACTGACCATTCATTCACCGTAAGCACATGTTGAAGCACTGATTATTGAGACTAAAAACGAGATCAAATTCTAAGAGGACTCTTCAACTCACTTTCATCTGGGGGTCCGACTTTTTTCACACCATTCAATCTGTTCGAACGAGCATCGAGTTTCCAACTCAGACAGTTTCAAGTCGGCTTGTCGGTAACATGATAAGAGCTCCACACTATTAAGATTCCAGACAATATTTTACAACCCCGCCAACTTAACTGTTTAAAAAGGTACGAAATCTGGCTCGGATCAAAAGCGATTTTGCCGACTCGATTTGTAGTTTTTGGTGAGAACAATTTTGGTTATAGTATTAATGAAGGCTTAGCGTGGCTGGGTTAATAAAAATTAATGAGGCAACTTGGTGCAATTGTTAAATTCGTGCGTAACTTGATGATCGGTTGTGATTCGTAACAAATCTGTTTGGACCCTTCAATCATCGTTTTATGGTTCTCACCAAGGTGTCAATATGATAATACCTGTTACAGACCGTTATTTCTGTTGTTTGTTGCAGTTTTCAGTCTAGTGATTCTCATTTAATTGATTTTTCTACGCCAAATTTACTTACTTAAACCGATTTGTCAATTTTGACCCCAGACGAATTAACATAAATACAATTTAATCAATTCAAATTGAAAATACTCAAATTATTTCTACGGCAATTTCCGACCCAATAAAAAGGAATAGTCCAATAAACCGTAAGTTTGAAACCCCATTTTAACTAATTAAGTATTATAGTTTTTCTCTGCAAAAACTACTTTAAAACTATGGATCATATCATTATAATTAAAAACTGAATGATTCCATACAACTGAGCATTAAATTAGTTATTCATTTTTCAAATTCGATTGTATCTGGACCTGAAAAAAAAAAGATAATCAATCAGATACTTGAATAGCCAGTGGCTGCACGAGGAACACAGTGTTTCGACGACATTGATAGAGGAAAAACTCATAAACTCGTTTTTTTTTCAAAACTCAAAAATTTCAAAAAATCAAAAAATCAATATCAAATTAAAATTAGTCCAAACAAAAAATTTTAACCAAAATTTCCCGTCATTTGTTCTAGAAATAGTGATTAAATCAGGCAAAAAATTGCACAAATACGTAGTAAGTAATAACCAACATAACCTTAAAAGTGTGCTTGAATTAAATTTGAAGATCAGCCGCTAAATAAATTCTTACCAGCCTTGTTTTCTTAACATTAAGACAATTTTTTTGAAATTTTTTATTTTTCTGAATCACTGCTGTAAGGACTTTAGCTTCTGCTACACTTGAACTCCAATCGTCTTTAAATAACTCAAAATCAGCTGAAAAAAAACAGACCCTCCGAAACTATAGTTTATTTTCCTAAGGGGGGGGGGGTGATCGGAAGAATCATTCTCAAATAGCAGTTGTTTTCCAGGCGCATTGAGTCCGTTTTCATGCTAAAAATCTTTCCAAATAAAACCAAAAAGGATTCCAAATGAAAATCAAAAAGTTCCCTTAGTTTTCTGAGTTTTTTATTAAATTTTATTTTAATAACCACCTTCATCTCTTCGGCCGAGACCATCAAGCACTCAATTTTTCAGGCTGCAGGCTTTTCTGGCCAATTTCTGAACACTTGAAGCAGTATTAAATTCTTTTTTTTGCATCCTTTTTTTAATTTTGGTTCTCAATGACCGTTGTTAATCCCTAAACTTAATCATGTCTGCACTGGGTTCGTTAAATCAATCATTTTTTTGAAAGGAAATTATAAATTGAAAAAACTCATTTTGTAGTACGTTAAATTTAAGCATTGTGAAATTTCAATTATCATATTAAAATATAAGGAGAAGACGATGAATTGCATAAAATGTGTCGAAAGTCAACAAGTATTTATATTGGACTCATAATTTTCGTTTTTCCTTTTAAAATTTTGATCCAATTTTTCGTTGGAGAATCAGAATTTTGCGAATTGGTTTCTTTTCTAAAACATTTTGCATTCGGGTCATAAAATAATTTTGAGGACCAATTATAATGCGTCAACTAAATCGAAACAGTAATGCTCGTTTATCACGGCAATGGTCTGAATGATCCGACTGCCCCTTAAAGCTCATTAAAAAAAATTTCCTAATGTTTCTTTTCTTTTTTCCAACCACATGTAAAAAACAAAGGTATGTTTTTTGCGTCTCGTGTTGTAATAATAGGAACAAACTATTGGCGTCAGTTAATTTTGGAATGATTTCATTTGTTTTTTTACGCGTGTTATAACAATGCAATATCTCGTGTGTTCTCTATTTCAAATTCGCCGAATCAGCAATTATCAAACTCAATAGCTTTACAAAAAAGACCACACGTGAAATAATCTTTTAAATTTGAGCTCAAGACAACGATATATTTTTTTTAAAAGTCAAAATGTTAAACATTAATGCGAACATGAAGCTTCCACCATTTTTTTGAAAGTCGGAACAGCATAAGGTCAAATCACTGAATGTTCTGACTGCCCTTCTGAATGTTCGATCGAAGCTCTTCATTTAACAAATTTTTATTCTGATTAAAAAATCTCCAAATTGACAAAAATGGCCCAAACTGAAATTGTCAAGTTTCAATTCGACTAATACGCTTTAATAAGACAAAATATATCGCGCGGTAACCATATTAGTTTGATTTTTAGTCGTCAAATTAGTCTCAAAATCAAACCGTTGGAATTTTTTCAAAAAGCTGCAACAGATGAAATATCTTTTTAATTTTGAGCCCTGGGAATAAATATCTTTCAGTATAAATGAAAAAATTCCGCCATAAATGAGTAGTTTAAAAGTCGAAATTTGTCTGGATAAAAACCACTTTTTGCTCATATTTTTGGGCACTTTCTTTGAAAGTTGAAACAAAAAATTTAGAAAACGGACTCATTCTATCTATCAACTGCAAGCATGCAATATAGGGCGCAAAAACGCGCACTAAATGGGTATAAAGTACTAACTTTGCCATTTTTAAACAAACATAACCCTAACTTTACAAAAAAATTTACCAGAAAAGAAAACAAAAGTTTTTGACTTTGAACTCAAGTTCATTTAAAATGCTGTATATAAACGTAAAACAATTAATTTGACTGTGATACTTGTCTAGAAATAAATCACCCGGTCGTAAGTTATATCTATTAACTCGGAAAAATGAAACTTGCGGGTTGAAAAAAATTAGTTCTATGGTTTATTTGCCCACAAAATCTGCACCTTGAAAGTTTTGGTCGAAAATGTTCAGTTCAAAATTCGTCAATTCTTTCGTAAAAACTAAAACGTCCGTTTGAGAAGGGCTATAAATCAAAAGGTACAATTATGATAGAGGGGTCCCAAGAACTCACCGGGTTCTTATGTAAATAGGGTTCCTCAAAATTTTTCTACTTAGCTGATCGATTATGTCAGTTTGAACATCAAATAAGTTATCACATACAGCACAGGTTAGTTACGTTTGAAAAAAACTTGAATTGACGACCGCTGCTTTTTTTTGACTTAGTTAATTACTGTGTTTGCTTAAAACTACCAATCAAACGTGTACGCAGGGGCGGATCTAGGATTTTCTCGAGGGGGGGTTCGGATTTTCAAAAGTTTTGAAAAAATAGGCCAAAAAAGGCTTTTATAGGCAATTCTCGGAAAATTTTGACCAAAAAATTGCGTTTTTTTGGCGCGCGCTCCCACTTGAAATTAATATATATTGGCACCTAAGGCGCCTTTAGAAAAATTTTAGGGTCCGTCACCAAAAATGGATATCTCAAAATAGTACAAAGGGGGAACCCTTTTGGTCGGCAGGGGGATGAATTCCTGAGGAAGGGCGTCCAGACCCCCCCCCCCCTAAATCCGCTGGTGCGTGTACCAATCAAAAATATCGCATAAAGAAGCAGGAGGGCAAATCAAAAATTGAAAGAAAGCTCTCTGATTTTGTTTTGTAAATTGATGAACGCTTTAAGTTCGACCACAGAGGGATTCGAACCCCTCAACCTTCTGATTTGAAATCAGACGCCTTGTCCGTTTGGTCCTAACGATGAATATGGATCTGGTGGTATGATAGTTGGGGGGGGGGGGGGTGTGTCTGTATTAAATCAAGAAGAAATGCGATTAGAAATGCATATGCTGGCCCTTTTTATCCCCCCCCCCAATTTCAATTTTTCCAATTTGGCCTTTTTCATTCAGGTGGGGAAGGGTGGTCTGGGGGAGGGGGAGGGAAGACAAGAAGCGGAAAAAGCGCCAAATGCTTTTCGAATAATTTGAGGTTCAAGTTTTTTTTACTTTCGATGACGCATCTATAATGAAGGGGCCCAATTATAAATACTTAAACCATGTGCCTTAAATGTTTACTTCCTACATTTTTTCTATTTTTCACTATAAAGATTCCAATTAGGTGCATAGAAAGATATGATTAAGATCCCATGCAGTTTTTGTTCCGGAGCTTCATTGATTTAAAAATGCAGCGCTTCACATTAAAAGTTTTCGGATTTCTCTAACTATTCCCCCTTGTGGTACCTAGAAACGAATTGCCACTCTTATAATGATCTTATTCAACAGTTAAGCATATGCAAACTTTGTGCTCTAAAACTAATCCCCTTTGCGAAGGGGGGGGGAGCGGGGTGGGTAGCTCAAGAAGTCTAAATTTTCTTATCATTTTTTGTTTTTCTCTCCCCATTAATTCGTTAGGGCGTTCCGGTTCCCTATCGTGTTGGCGTCCGCGCTTCTTCCTCGCCTTTTCAAGTTTTTGGGCGTTGTCCGGTTGTGATCTGCTCATTTGGATAGTTTGATTTTCTAACTTTATCTCGCCTCTTCCTTTTTCTACCTGTTCTAATCTAAGTTCGGCCCAAAAACAACTGCTTATCGCACGTTTTATGGGATCGATATGGGGAAAGCGAGAGTCTCTTTTTTGGACTTGTGAGCTTTATCGGGAATACTGAAATGCTAATTTTGCGCAAAAAGAGGAAAAAGTTGGACAAATTTTCAGGCAGAGGCGTAATTTTTTCAGCCTATCCCAACTTCAAAGGGCGCTATCGGCTTTGTTTGGACGCTAAATTACAATATTATTCAAATAATTGCCAGAAACCGTGTTAATTGCCAGGCCTCCACTTTGAAAAGTCTGTTATTTTTTCAATTTTTCCATTTTTTCCAAATAATTTCCAAGTGAGCCGGAATAATTTGACCCAGAGGGAAAAGCCCGCAGCCAAAAAACAAATATGTCTAAATACAACTCTCTCAATATGACCGTAACTCAACATTTGTCTGGTTTACAATAGTGATGGCTATTTTTCGTTTTGAAATTATTGTAACCTTAAGGAACTTCAAAAATTTTCATATTTTTGCAAACAAAGCGGGTATTATTTTTATAATTAGAAATATTCCCAAATCAATCGCTTTTCAGGCTATTTGCGCCTTCAAATTGCCCACAAATCACAGGCTTGTGCAATTATTTGAAATGAGTTGTCTTAATAATCGATTGATTGAGAAATCACATATGGAAAATTTTTTATTGCAATGAAGTCTTACTAAAGCATGGCTTTTCATGGCTTTTTTTTGCAAGCATTTCAATCTTGACGCTTTTTTGGTCTCTTCAATCTAGACGCCTCTTCAGGAATTCGACCCGCTCAGCAACCAAGCGCGCGCCGAAAAAACGCGTTTTTTGGTCAAAATTTTCCAAAAAAGACCCAAAAATGGCGCAAAATTTTTGGTCAAAATAGGGTCGTTATAGTGTTCTTGGAGTGTTCGGAAAATCAATCCCCCCCTCGAGAAAATTCTAGAACCGCCCCTTGTTGATGATGACAAAGGTAAAGGTTTTAAGGGCGGTAACAAACATAAGCGAATTTAAGACTAGTTTTCACATATTTTTAAGACTTAATTTTCACATAATTTGCTCATATTTTCATGAGATGGAATCACACTTTTTTCAAGGCGTCCCTGGTAGAAAACACTTACATGGATAATGTTGACCTTTTGGAATCAATTGGAAACCTTTTTCCCTGGCGATCTTTTGATTTCATATATGGGAGTTTTATGGATCTGATTTAGTATCATGAACAAAAGAGTCATCTTAGGGTCACGCACGATTTAGTTATAGTTTTGAGATAACATAAGTGAAGTTATAACTTTAGCAGAAGAATTGTAGTGAACTTTATTTACTTTTGCAACAATTTATCAGTTCAGAACTCTGCGAAGGTCGAATAAAAGGTGAAAAAAGGCTGAAGCAGGGGGTAGAATTTGGGATGAGTTAGTTATTAAATGACAGCAGGTATATTTGGGCAAACAGTTACTCGATAAGGATCGGTTGAATGGACTGAGTTGTCAACACTGATAATAAGATGATACTCTGTTTAATTCCAATAATCGCACAAATATTCTTCTGATGCTGATCCAACTTTAAGTAAACACAGGCAATATTGAGAGATCTTTGATGTTTATTTAATAGATTCAACAGATATATTTTTGAGCGCCGATTTTAATCTCATCAAACCAGAAACTCATCTAGCCTAACAATGATAGAAGATCTTGATTTTGCCAAATTTTGATTTTTTTTTGAACATTTTGTACGTTTTTTCGGCTAGTTGTGTTTCTTTCTGACAGTTTGGAAACTTTTCTCAAAATTTGCAAAAAATGCGAGCGGCCATTGTTTGTTCTAGTTTTGGAGTTTTTGATCAATGATAAGAAAAGGAGAAATAAGTGAGAAATGATTTGAGTAAGCAAACTGAAAGATGACACAATATACGTGTACCAGCTAGGTATCTCGGGAGTGTGATCTAAACTGTAATGTCATCATTATCTCGCTATATCACGCTTTCAAAACACCTTCCGAAATTGAGCAGAAACATCCCAACTTTGAACTATTTGATCTACTGTTTAGATTTCTCATCACGAATAATTCTCAAAGCGGACTGCAAAATACTGAAGCAACCCAACCGATACCATTTCTGAAATACCAGCAGCTTCGAGATTTGACGAGTCGATTCGGATTAGAGCATTTGGCCAATCCAAACAATCCCCCACTTTGGAAAAGGAACAAAAGAGATCCCAGATTGGACCGACTGGAAGTGAGGTCGTGTTCTTAATACAAACCAGTTATAATTAGTATTGAAGTCGTCGGAAGATTCTGATGCCCCCTGTTGTGTTACATCCCCAAAGCTACCCTGCAGCCTCACAGCAAATCGGAATGAGTTGGGGGGCATCTGCGCACTACGCAACTCACGACAACAACACGGCAACACAACATCACCTAAACCACTTTGCCACCGCTCCTCAGCTTCCGGTCGAGTTTGACCCCTTGAATAGGTCAAATAACAAATCTTCAGGGGTCAATGACCTCAACTTGAACTCCTCAGGTCAACAAATTACACCTGTAGATACAATGTTAGCGTCACCTGGCTACGTGAACACCCAAAACTTCATGGCAAATCAATCGGTCGATTCGAAGCTTTCGCCTTTCGAAGACGCCGGCCAGAGCCAAGCGCAGCAGTTGTACTGGACCCACGCGAACGCCTATTCGAATTACTACCACTCAAACATGGCTGCGATCGATGGGTGCAATAGGGTCGGGTTCTACGGGTCACGTGATACTTCAAAATTCATGCCCAATCCAGCAGCCGCCGCTAATTTAAACTTATACGAGCAGCACATTAATAACTACCGAAACATGGTCACAGGGGCAAATAACCCAAACGGGTTGGTAATTAACTCTTCATTTTTGCCCCTTTCCAACCACCCGCATACTAATAACAACAACAACAACAACAACAATATTGTACAGCATCCACATAACAATCACACCACGTACGATCATACCAACCAAACGGCGTTCGAGTTCGGAACGAGTTTCAACTCCCAGATTCAAAACAACGCCATCATTCATACGAACAATGTGAATTTCGTGTCGCCTTCGCTGCTCGGCGCCACTACCAACACCAGCATCAGCCAATCAAATCAGAGTACATTAGTCACAGCTGTACCACCGGTGAACCAATCACAAGCGGGCACCCCAATTACGCCAACCAACCGGAACGCTTCCTGGTCAACAACCAATCACAACACAGCTGCAGCGGACCAACGCAACTCGCTGGCTCCAAACGTCAAAACTTGCATCAAATCGGAGGCGAGCCTAAGTCAGGGATCCGGAAGCCCCCCGCGGGATGTTTCCGGGGGGTCTCTTGGAGTGGGAGGCTGCTTCAACTCGGCAGAGAGCTCGCCGGCCGATTCGTCGACTGAATCTGTCGGCAATATTATGAACTCGCCAGAACACGCCGGCAGCATTTCACCCAGCTGTAAGTTGATTTTTTATCTTTTTCTCATCCTTTTTTAAACTCAAGCTTTCCTGACTTAGAAAGATATTGAATGAGGTCTGCGCTTATCTCGCTCGTTTTGCTCATTTTGCTCTTAATGTTTCGCACACAAAGACTCTTAGAAAGGCGTGACTTTTGTTAAGTGAGAATGTGTCATTTTCATTTAAAATTGCGTAACCGAACCATTGATCTTTTTATATCGATTCTGATTGTTGACTCCATAAGAATAGTTGCTTCAAACTACTTTTTCAATTTGAACTCTTGAACACAAAATTATTTTGAGATCTTATTCGAAAAACGGCTTTTCCGAAGTTATGAGCCAAAGACGTCTTTGCAAACATTTTTGGGTCATTCGACCCTTAAATGGCTGTCACAAAATAGTACCAAAAGGTTGACTCTTTGGTTAGTGAAGGAGCCCGCGCCTCCCTAAATTCCAACCCGCTTGGAGTAATTATTCGCTTCTTGGAACTCCATGAAAAAACGACGTGAAACCATCTTTTGAATCAATTTTACAAATTCAGTTATGACGAATTGGTATTTTTTTCTCACAAACTCACTTAAACGTATCGGTGTAACACTTAATTTACTATTCTTTTTACGACCGATAATAAATTGCAGCCTCAAGTTTTTTCGTCCCACTTTTAGCACATTTATCGTTTTGGGGGACGTTTTATTACCATTTTGAAACCGAATTCCCCCACCATCAAAATCTGAATCAGGACTGTCGTATCTTAGAAATATGTCAACTGCTCGAAGGGTGGAAAAATTCCAATTTTCTACCAATTGTTTCTCCGAGTCCTGTCGAACGCCGACCTTATTCACACGCGATGTGTGAACTGGTTATTTTTATTTGTCTGATTTATTGAGTAATAAAATAGAAAATAGTAAATAAATAGAACAATTTTTTCTAAATCGTCGGTATTTGGATCTTTTGTGTACCATTTACAATAGCATGCTGGTTTGTGTTGTTTTTTGATGGTTGTCAAACGTTTTTTGCCGTGTTTCAGTTTCTGGTATGTGTTTTGTATTATTTCTTTGTGATTACTATATTGATTCTCGCATAATACGTGTAATTAGCGAGATGCCAGTAATTCAGTAATACGTACTTTTATCAAGTGTCGGTCGGATTCGGCGTTCAGGTGTGTTAGTTATAATTGTGAACCAAGTTAATAATTTTTGACTAGCTGTATTGAGTGTGGAGTGCTCTTAGCGGTTTCACTTGGTACGTTTCAACCGTCCAACCATCGCGTTCATCTTCGTTCAAGTGAAAACTCTCTTTTTGATGTTCGGTCGGCACTCGAATTAATTTGTAATTAACTAATTATCTACAACCTCACAACTTCAAAGAATAACTTGCACCGCAAACAGCAGAAGCGCTCCAGAAGTTTTTCCAGTAGCTCTTCACGACAATCAACTTGAAAAAATGCACCATCAAAACAACAATACCAACAACAAAGTCGTCACTACATATAAGAGAAATCAAATCTCAGAAAAAAGCCGCCCCATTTTCATGCGTTTTTGTCTTAAGTTTTCATTCTGTTTAGTCACAATTTTCGGCTAGTATTTTTTGCTCAAAAATAATTTTTTGACTAACAAAAGCAAATAATGCTTCTCTTGGTTTTCATCGAGAAGTGATTGGCTGCTGACAACTACACAAGACAATGTTCGCTCCGATAATTCATATGACTAGAAGAAAAGATCTCAAAAAAGAAACTTGTTATGAATCGGTCTGTACATTGTGCCATGTTTAGCCGTAGACTAGCCGCTGGTAATACCATGTCTGCAGGATGCAAAGCCGACGATACTTTAAGCCGACATAGAAAACACACGCTCGAACATTTAAGCAGAATCCCACAAACGTCGCTGAAATGAGAAAATCATCCCACTTCTAGGAAATTCAAAGTCAGTTGAGGCTTTTATAGACATAACTATGTTTAAAATCTTGGTTATCGACTGGCTGAGAATTCGGCTTGGTGGTGTTTGGCGGACGTTGGGATCTCTGGGATTCTTGCTACGTGTGAGGATCTAGTTTAATTCTGGTATTTTTTCTCGAATATTGTAACTCTTCTCGTTTCTTTTATTCTCAGTTGAAGTTTAGATTTGTCGGCGGGGCTGAGTAGATAGATCTATTAAGTTTGGCAAAGCCTTTCTTTTGAAGTTCTCAATCTTTGCTTCTAGATGAAACGCAACAGCAACTTTTGCTGCGCCGAAACCGCCCGCCGACAGATCTCTTTGAAGTGTGATATGAAAACAAGAAGTTTTTCTGAAACATAATCGCTTTCCAAGCACATTCATTTTGGCGGTTGGGCAACTCCCGTTAGACTATTCTTACCAACGAAAGGGTTCCAAAAGCAACGGAAGTAGACGTTTGTAGCAAGGACGGGTAATAAGCTTAGGCGGGAAGCGAGCCGCCCTATCAAAGGTATTAAGGGGAAAGTATGGCACTTTTGTTGTGTTGCAAAGTGAGCGCCTGAACAAACAAAGTTACTCGACAAATCTAAACCAAATATAACCTAATTTTCCATTCTCGAACCAGAACAAACCAACGCTAATTTGTCGCAATCCCCCCAAATATAAATTGGACAAAACCGTTGCGGGATAGGGAAACAAAATAAGGGCGTTTCTGAGAGGGAATATGAGAAAACTTATCAAGAGACGCAGTCTACAGGTGAAAATGTTTCGCACATGCATGTTATGTCGCGGCCACATTAGCCAGTGTTAATCAACACTTCCAGTAACTTCCAGCAAACATCACAAAAACATCAACTGCTACAAAACCCAACATGTGGCTCTGTTTTGCATGTTCTTTGAAGCAAAGTTCAGCTGTTTCAATGGAAGCAGTGGCGGATTTAGGGGGGACACCTTTTTCTCCCAAGGATTCGACCCCCTCACCAACCAAAGGGTTCTCCCTTTGGTATTTTTTATGACATATAATTTCGGCTGATCAATCCTAAATTTTTCTAATGGCGCCTTTGGCGCCAATTTACACGAATTTTGAAGGGGGCGCCGAAAAAAAACGCAATTTGTTTGGTCAAAGTTGTCCAAAAAGTGCACAACAACAGCATTTTTGACCTGGTTTTTCAATTTTTTTCTGTCAAATTAAGGTTTTTTTTTTCATAGTGATATGGGAGAGCTTGGAAAATCAATTTGATTGACTTAAAAAATCAAAGAGTCGACAAGTTTTCGAAAATTTTTTGAAAATCTGCCCTCCCCCCGAGAAAAGCCCAGATCCGACCTTGAAAGGAAATTGTTTTTTTAACTAAGCAAAATGCAAAATAGAGAATTTTTGAAATCGAGTCCAAAATATTAGGCAGCTGCACGTTTTCAAATTTTCAATTTGTCAAATGTAGCATATGTCATTTCAATTACACTCCCTGATTGATAAAAAATAAAAAATTAAACTAAGTAAGCAACCCGTTGTCAAATCCGAAGATACATTTTTTTCGAATTAACAGCTAGTTTCACAAAATCAGAGTAATAACTTCTGATGTTGCTATGCAGCTGACATGCTCAACTTCATGAAAATTCGAATTTAACTACTGGCTGGGTATAGTTACTACTGGTATATGCTATAACTATAACTCAAACCATTGTCTGTATAAACATAGAGCTTCGATCCTAATTTTATGCTTATGAATATTCGGCTTCATGGTTGTCGACTTAAGCTCTATCGGATTTTTTTTCCAAATTCTGAAGATCACTTTGCACACGCTATTTATATAGCTGTCATGGATCCTGTGTGGACTTTACATGCAATTTCTTCCAATATCATTTCGTGACAAAAATTTTCGGCTGAGGTTCAGCTAATCGGCTGTCGGCCTCATCTCGGCTTATTTACAGAAATTTTTGAATTTATGATGTAGGGGTGTACTTTCGATATTGATAAGACTCTGTCACTAGTTTTTGAATGCCCATTCTCATCCCCACTAGGACCTTTTCGAAAAACTTTAATAAACTTCAACTCAAAAAAAAAAAATTTTTTTCGTTTTTCCCATTCCTGCGTCAATTGTAACTTTGCTCCAGTTCTGTTTGCTAATTTTTGAGCAACATGTTTTATAATGCCTTCATTTTCTAATTGGTGTATCGCAAATGGTGAGAAGCTCAGCTTCGCCTCTGTGTTTAAGCTCAAAAGGGTTCTTTATCATTTTTGCCGTTTCCACCATATAAGTTTCATAAATACGTGATCAAATGCGCTGTGCAATGCCGTTTAATTCGCACTTTTGAAACTCTCCAAGTTGATTTAGTGATCTGTGTATCGTTTACTGTGGTGGAGTCAAAAAGTAGCAATTGACTCATTTCGTTTGCACGTCTGTAAATGCTTAGCAGCAAAATGTATCCGCTTACGGAGGGTATAGCAGAAAAGACGTTTTCATTTATAATTGTTCATTTCAGAAAAAAACTTGATGTGAGCTGGATAGACTTAATGTGTTCAATCATTGTTTATGACTACTAACTGCGTATTTTCAAATATCAATTTTGAAACGTTTTTTTTGTTTTCAGCTCTCTACGCTCAGATGACCTCTGACCCTTCGGGTGTTCTGCAGGGAAATCAACAGGTCATGTCATCCAGCGGTCACTCACAGGGTTCCCACAATCACCACCTGCTCATGACACCCGGAAACACTTCAGTGCCGCCCCAGACACCCTCCAATGGCGGGACGAACCCCTCGTCCGGGGGAGGCATGGCATGGATGGCCAGAAACGTCAGTCGGAAGAAGCGAAGACCATACACAAAGAACCAAACTCTGGAATTGGAGAAAGAGTTTCTCTTCAACACGTACATAACCAGAGAACGTAGACTGGAAATAGCGAGATCACTCAACCTGACAGATCGCCAGGTCAAGATCTGGTTCCAAAACCGGAGGATGAAGAACAAAAAGCAGCACTCCGGAGGACCTGGTATGGGACCCCCGATTCCTGGTCATCCGGCGATGCACTTGATGGTGCCTCAACAACATCCGCCTCATCACATGTTGTGACTATGAGTCGGACCAAATTCTAAAAAAAAACTCATTCGAGCGCAGGAGAAGTTCCGGGAATCGAAGTTTTCCGAGAATCACTTGCTTTAAGTCTCCATTCCCAGTTATGCCCGGACTTTTGCTGGGCTCATTTCCGGTTTAATAGCTTTATTAGTAATACCAATTCGCAGTACCAAACTTTCGAAAAGCTTTATTTTCTCTCTTCCTATTTTTATTAATAGTTTCTTTCTTTTGTAAAACTACAACTTGCTTGATGCAAATGTTTTCTAAGTGCTGATTGTCTTCCATACATAATCCCTCTATTCTAATAATAACAGTAAACACTAATTAAAATTGAAAATGAGCAAAATATAATTTTGATCTATTTCAATATAAGTGTCTAAATTATTTTGAGATAGTTTTGTACGCATTATATCGATGAAATATGCTTGTTTGTCTGTTGAATATCTCTTCAAAATTACTGTTATTTGAGTTCCATGCATAGTGGGGATGAAAAAAAATTGAAAATTGACTTTCAAATGGTGCAGTTGCTTAAATATTGTTCTATGTAAAAGCTAAGTAGCATATTAAATTCGTAAAAAAACCTTTTATTGCATCAGATTTTATCACTAAGGACCAAGAACAGAGCAGAGATGCTCAACAATTTCCATATTTTGGAATTCAACCAAAATGATTACCCTGGCTATTATAACACAAAAGACTCCCTTGTGCCAAAAAAATGTCTCAGATCTACTTAACAAGCCCCCATTTTTTTAAAAAAAAGTCTCGACCACTCTAAATAAAATCAGTGAGTTAGTACTAGAGTTTTTTGAGAATTCTAAGTTTCAAGCAATCTGATTGGTCAAAATATCGACTAACATGTCTCTTCCACAGCCAAGTTTGTTTGGCCAAACATTTTTCGATAAAACTTGCCTGCTGCGGGTGCTTTTTTAGTAAAATGAAATCTTTTTGCTGCTTTTGAAAAAATTTTTGCTCGTTTTTTGAACTAATTTACATGTACAATGATCTTAATTTTGGCATCAAATGTTTAAATTTTTGAAGATAAAAAAACAATATTTAAAAAAATCAAGATTAGTTTGAACGGTTGACAAAAAATGCCTTTTGAAGTAGCAGATCTAGATTTTCTCGAAGATTTTTTTGTTCTCCCAACTCACTGTAGAGAACCTTCTTTTGTCAAATCTTTTGCGCCTGCAATTTCGTACATTGAATTAAGTATTTAAAATATCTAGAAAATGGTCTAAAAATTGTATGGTTAACTTTTTTGTGTAAATTTGTATTACTAGCATTTTCTACATTCTATGAAATTCTACGTCTAATATTGTCTATTAAATTATCGAATCGCATAATTTTTCCTTGGTTTTATTATGATTCATTTTTTATTTACTTTTAAACACAGAAATCCTGGGTTGAAAAAAAAACAAGTAGGTCAGAACAACATTTAAAATCATGTAGAAAAAGGTCTTGAAAACAATTGATTTTTCAACTGTAAATTCAAACAATTTTGGACATTTTGAGTTATTATTTTTTTCAATTTTGTTAACAAATTGGCTTTAAAAAGTCGCACATTTTCGTTTTGAAGCTTATAAAACAATGAAAACTGTGTAGCTAGCATTTCGCATAAAAACAGTTTATGATTTTGTAGGCTAGAAATTTTTTTCCGAGTGTTTACTCGTTGGCAAGAATACGAGACGTAACAAAATTTGAAAATTATCTGTCCTAAAATTTAGGCTTTCAACTCATTCTTGCACTTCATAGTTCAGTAAAAATTTATATCACTTTCTAGAAAATAAAACCAAATTTGATATGATCGAAATTTTGAGTATGGCTTTTGCCCATAAATTTCTTACAAAATATTTGGCACAGTTTTTATCAAACGGAAATCGGACCAATTTAGTTCTTAATTTTTTTCAAGTATTGTTTGGCGCTCTCGAAACCAGTTTTTTTCGCAAAGGAGAAGCCTTGACTCTTGTTTTGAACATTTCTCGATATTTCCCGAGCAGGGCATACTAAGAGATGGCTTTTCTTGAATAGTTGGCCGCAGCTACGACATTTTTTGGTCTCTGAGATATTGAGGGTTGATTCGATCCCTACATTCACATCTCTGATTGGTAAGTCAACAGCAGGAGTTATAAGGTACTGCCGATGAATTCGGGTTCCTAGTACATATGCTTGCACATTTTACGGTCTTTGTTATTCGAAACAAATTTGTGGTATTTCTACATTTATCATAAAAATGATAAAGATGTCTCTCATCAGTTCTGCTTCTAGGTCTTCGAAATTTCAATTTTTTGCCAATTCTGTAAAGATTTCTTTATAAAATTTATAAATTTTTTTGTTCTTCTGATGTCAACTGAAACATTTAAAACGTTCATATTTGAGGTTTGATACTGTGACGAAAGTTGGTTTTAGGAGCTGGCAACATTCAGTAAAGTTGATGTCGAAGTTTTTTTCTCCCGCATTCATATGGGAGCAGCAATTTGTCCCTCCTTTTCTTGTGCCAGATAGAGCTGGTTTTTCAATTTTTTTTGATGTCTCCAATCTGAAGTTCAATAAATTTTTCGATATCCTCTTGTATGTGTCTTTGCATTTCTTCAGTTTAGTTTTTTAGCAGTGCTCTGTATCTCGCCTCTCTATTTTGTCGCTGCTTTTTTTTCATCTCTGCAGGCTGTTTGGGAATCGGAAGTTGTAGCGTAGATTAATGGCTTTTTCTATGTCTACTGAGTCTTTCGCTATAATTAAAAGGTGGAACTTTTCTGCTTGCTCCTTCCAACCATGAGTTATTTCATTAGTCGATTTGTTCCAGAAGAATTCTAGTTCTCTTAAGTTTGAATCACTAGACTGCTACTTGTACAGAATGGAACGTTTGTTAAAACTGAAGTGGGTTTCAAAGATACTAACTAAACTAGTCTAACTGTTGAAATTAGGGTTAAATTGAAGTTGAAAGACAAATTAAATTCTCCAACGGTTGGTTAATTTATGATTTCAACCAATGTGCATTGATGTTCAAAAACTACATCGCTTTTGGCCGGTACTAATTAACAAAAGAGTAACACATCAACAGTTGAAATTGCATGCCATTACTGCTAAACAGAATTGTAAGATTGGTATTACATCACAACTTAGAAAAATTTATAATTAAAATTGAGGTAAACCAATTGTTCCCACCCGTACCCAGTAAATTTTCTAAAACAGATTTGAAATAATCTTTTTCAGATCTAAATTTCAGATCTGAAATAGGTTGTGAGTTGATTAAATAACGCTTGCATACTTTAAGGATTGGTAATTTGAGATCTAATTTCAGGTCTGAAATTTTCTTACTTGGCTATTTCAGATCTGAAATTTAGTAATTCTTGGTTATTTCAGATCTGAAATTTTCCATTTCAGATCCAAATTTCAGATCTGAAATTTGTACATTCTTATCAAGATCTGAAATAAAGAATTTCAGATCTGAGAATCAAATTATGTAAAAAATAAATAAATTCAGATCTTGTAAAGAAAATCCCCTGGGTACGGGCAACACAGCCTAACGTAATCAAATTATATCACACATAAAACATTGCCTCGTTTTTCAAAGTTCTTAACAAAAAATCTCACGAATTTTGATTTCATGAACATCATTTAAATATGATCATACTGCCCGCAGCAAGAAAAACCTAACTGATCTTATAACAGTCCTCCTCCACGAAAAAGGAGGAGATTCTACATTAGCTTACATCTTTTTACGTTGCGGATTATTCTGAAATTGTTTTGAAAATGATGTTCTACAAGTTAGTTTTTTAACAGCTTATAAAATCAGCTAAAATAGTTCAAAATAGCTATTTACAAAATGTACTCAAAAGCTACTTTTCCACAAAAAAAAACAACATTTATTATGGAATCTATGTTAGTTTGGTACTATTTTACTATTTTGTTAAATTTTAGATGACCGGTGCTGAAAAGTTAACTGTGGTATAGTTTTCAAACAACCAGCATATTGTTATTAAGTTCATCTTTTTCAGAAGCTATTTTGTTTCTTTTTTTAAAAAATCAGGGCCACGCCTCGTTTTGAAAGTTTCAAAAAATTTCATTTTAGCAAAAAAGAAGAATTCAGTAAAAAGGAAAAAAACAACAACACATACAGGGAAAAAAGGAGCAGCGGTGGCGGGAAAAGAGGCGAGAGGGTGGGTGGATTAGAGAGTGCTGGCCAAAGTAGTTGTGAGGGGGACTTTGGCTTTGATTTGGGGTTAGAGGAGGCAGCTAGTTGTAAATCAGGGCGGATTGGGTGGGGGAGGGGTGAGGGAAGAGTGGCCGGGGGTGAATTTATTCGGGGGATTGGTGACATTGATTTGTGTTTATTGCATGCTGATCAGACAGAGTCAGATTCAATACAGTTGAGAGTTAACCGCAACTTGTCGTCAGTGATTGAGCATCCTCCCAAATAAACAACAACAAATTAACAAGAAAAACAACAAAACGACCGAAATTCATGAAAATTAAAAAAAGTAACTAAAATTTTAATTAAGAAACTGAATATTATGAAAAAAATTCAACCCTCATGGGCGAAAAACATAATTTAAATGGTATAAAATTACTTCAATTATACAATGATTTAAGTTAAAACTGCCCTCATTTCCTTTAAAAAATTACTATTAAAAAAGTTTAAAAATGAATCCAAAAAATCCTTATTCACTAACCTAAAATTACTGAAATTAATATCTGCAGTGAAATATCTACACACAGGTGTGTGATCTAATTCGCCTGTTCATCCCCATGTCCAAAATAGACAACCACAGATCAAAAGTGAACTCCACTTTCTATACTCGCAGGAGAGAGGGGGGCTCTAACTCTCAATTACAAGGTGGGTACTACTAGATACTAGTGGGCATTAAAAGTCAATTAGAGTTAAGCTGTTGAGTGGCTGAGCTCAAAACAGGATGGATAAATAATGGGAAAATATTTGATAAATTAAAGGAAAAATTAAAGCAGAGGCTAAGTTCAACTTGTATTTTATACATGATTTCCCAAAGAGCATTCTCAGTTATATCATATCATAAAAATCGCTAAGTTATGCATGCTGGTTCACGCTGACTTTTTTCTGTGATTACTGAAAAAAGTCGCGTGAAATTTTACTGATATTGGATGCAAAATTTTTCAAAAGATTCATAACGAAGCTTTTAAAAGTTTTGATGTCTTTTTCTTAATATATATTTGGGCGTTTCAAAGGTATTAAAATAGTCATTCTAAGTCTCAGCCTTCAAAGTTGGTATATATGGCTCTCAGTTTTCATTCTGGAAATTTTTGGAAATATCTCAAAGTTGCAAGAAATTGTGAGCAAATCGCTTGTGGCTTTCATATCAAAAGTTGATTTGAATATGATTTACCTAAAGAGTTTTGAAAAAACATCGTTTATGACATTTGTTCAACTACTAACTGCAGTGTGAAATGTGACTGCCATTAATGTTTCATTTTGACAAAAATGACTGAAAAGTTTATGGACACTTCAGATTCGCTTGGTCGATTTGTTCAAAGGGATATCTAGACTCGATTTGGGTATGAATTTGGTAACGAAGATCCAGAAAAATAACCAAAAGGATGCTTTTAACTCCAAATTAAGTCAAGCAAAGGGCAGCGACCCTTCTAAAATTAACTAAAAGTAAAATTTTTCTTTACTCCTTATGTATAGGTTTATGAAAAAGAAAAATCGTAACGTAAAAATAGTGTTTCGTTGTTCCGTTGCTCTTAATTAGACCAGTTACAAGCAAACATTTGTTATCAGCTAAATTATGACAAAGAACTTTGAAAATAATGTTTTGTAGCATCCATACGAACTGATTTTTGAATAATCGCGCTTAGAATCATCAATTTTAGTAAACTCGTAAGGAGGGCACATAATATCAGAAATGGATTCATATTCAAAAACTTTTTCACTTTTTTTTAAGAAAAAATGCTCTCAAACAATTTTTTCTTTAAAAAAAAAACAATTTTTGGCAAAATGTAACCAAAAGAATTATATTGCAACTAAAAAACCAAGTTAGTTGAAACACTTGTCTTTTTTCAAAAATACACCGCTCCGCGAAAATCTGCAATGCGCTTCTGTGTTCAGCACTGTTTTTTAAGAATATTCATATTTTACAAAGAAAGGCGGAATTGAATGTGCTTTGTAAAAATTGTTTCCAGTTGATTTTGACTTCAAACGTCTTCTGTTTTCCTATCAGTATACGCATAGTGTATAATAAACAAGACAGCTAGTCTGGTCAGTCAAAACGGACCGTTCAAATTTATGACCTAATCAGTCCGACAGTAGAAACAGCGTCACGCTTGAACAGACTTCAGACTAGCATCGTCCAAAAGATGACAAACTTGCAGTCCACTAGCTATAAAATAGCTCTTCGATTGAAGCTAAAGAGAGCCGCAAGCCTACAAAGAGTCCCGACCAAGACTAGAACCGACGCCCATTTGGCAATAAATTGAAAACTTGGCGCTCAGTTTTGAATGGTGGTTAAAACAGAAACAGACTCTGAAACGGTTGCATGTGTTTCTTTATGAAATGCCAGGATGTGATTAATTGCTGACAACTTGAAATATTAACGACTTGAAAGGCTGAACGAAACCATATACTCGACTAGGTTAGGCGCTCACTTTTCAACGGTCAGCAATTTCTAAAATCTTGACTTTGTGGTTTTTGATGTTCAAAGAGCGCAATCACACAACCTAACAATAAAAAAACTCCACTTTGTTGGCTAAAACCCGCAAATCTCAGTTCAGACTGAGAATCAGAAAACCGTTACAATCCGTTACGTGCGAATATAAAATTTTCGAGGGGAGCGGGTTTTGAAAAACCGATTATTTTGTCGACCAGTTTTAGTCACTTCAAAGGTTCTGTTTTGAGCACTCTTTGATAAGTTTTTTTTGGCTGCTTTTCTCTCGAAAAATTATTCGGCAAATTTAGGCGTTTGTAAGGAAAATTTCGATCTCCTCGTCACTTTAATGTATTAGTTTGTGATATCTATAAGTCGACCGAATCTATACTTTTGGTCGTTTTATAATTGTATTTCTGAGGGGGAAGCGTGCGATTAAAAAACAGTTTTTGGTCAAAAGACATTGCGAACTATTAGAGCAACGATTTGCTGAAACTTTTTAATCCTGAATTGGCCTCGCAAACGATTCATCGATACTTTGCTATCCAGAATCACCCTCAATCTCTATTGGGCATTATGTCGATTCTCGAGATAGATTCGTGCCCGAATACAACTATATATAATAATCATGACATGAATCAACCTCAATTACAACCCATACTGACAAGAAATGAATTGAAATCAATTTTATACAGATAACGAAGCAAACCTAAAATTGCGATTTATTTAGTTGAAAATTGATTTAGTTTGATACAAAAATGTTGTTAAAAAATCAGTTTTAATTAAATCTAAATTGATTTATATCCATTTTTGTGAACCTTATTTTGTTTCGATTTCATGCAATTTAGTAACAAAAAGTCGATTTAAACCAATTTTTGTCAAATTTTTTGTAAGCTCATTTCATTCAATGTAAACTCAAAAAAAATTTCTGAATACAAGCTAAAAATATATAAATTTTTGCTAAACAAATTGCAAAAACAACTGCAAACAACAACAAAAAAATTGCCAAAAAATGCTAAAAATATCAAAAAACCATGGAAATTTTTTTAGGGCGAGATAAGTACTGTAAAGCACTTTCTATGCGGAAAGAAACACGATCAATATCAGAAAAATTACTGCAAATAACAGAAAAAAAACAACAAAAATCCTTTTTAAGTAAGCAACGAAAAAAACTGCACTCAACATAGAGGTTGGAATCCCTGAAAAAACGTCAGCCCACTCCCTTGCCCCCTCATCCATAAGCCGCCCCTGATTGGGACTTTTTACCCGATTAAAACTTTTACTTGGGAAAAGATAACCAAAATTAATTAAAAAATGACTACAAAATTTCCGATCTCAATAATTTTCTATCTGTTTTTTTTGTTTAATTCGTCTGAAATAGTTTGATTTTTTTCCTGATTATATGATGTTTTACTTCAGATTTATTGCGTACATCGAAATATTTGCCAACTATTCTATCATAGCGATTATCATCAGGTGAGTGTTTGTTGTTGTTGTTGTTGTTGTTGTTGTTGTTGTTGTTGTTGTTGTTGTTGTTGTTGTTGTTGTTGTTGTTGTTTTGAAGTAATTACGCTTGCAACTAGCAAGCGTTATCAATTCAGACTACAGAGGTTTTAAAGAATTTAGTCTTTGAGACTCTCCATTTTTGAATGAACTTTATTTGGGAATGGTTATCTGATTAATTTCTCTCTGAAGATGGAATCGACAATACTCTAGTAAACTGAATTGCCCTCAAAAAAAATTTCCGCGTTAGAAGGCTACCCTGGGTTTAGCATGTTTAATTAACTGTAATTAGCAAAAACTTCTCGTTTTTAGTAACTTCACTTAAAATTTGATACTATCGGCCTTAAAATCCTTGTTTGTCAATTTTTCATCAATTAAAACATATTGGAGACCAGTTAATGGGCAGTCGGAGCATTCAGGGCCCTGACACAATCATTTTGGTTTTCATTCGGCCAATTTTTGACTTATTAACAAAGCGTTTCTTACGGCGTTTTTGCAAAACATCTGAAATATTTTGCTGCCTAGAGCTTGAATGAATACAGATAATTTATCTGTGATATTATTTCACAAAAGTATATTGGTGTGCAATAAGTTTCATTCTATTAAAGCGTTAGGCGCAAATTAAATCGTTTGAAGGCAAGTTGTTTTTCAGAGTAGGATTCTAATAAAATTTTCCACCAAATTAATGCAGCATTTTGAGTTTTTAGGTCTTCAACTCGATACGAGCGTTAGGGTGACATTAATTTTCGGCAATGACGGCGTTTTTGCAGAACATCTGAAAGATTTTGCTGCCTGGAGCTTGAATGAATACAGATCATTTATCTGTTATATTATTTCATAAAGTATTTTGGTGTGCAATAAGTTTCATTCTATTCAAGTGTTAGGCGCAAATTATATCTTTTAAAAGCAACTCGTTTTTTAGAGTACGATTCTAAAATAATTTTTCACCGACTTAATGCAGCATTTGGAGTTCTTAGGGCTTCAACTCGATACGAGCGTTAAAGTGACATTGTTTTTTGATTAGGATGATTTGTTACGATATCGATTAAGCGGTAAGCATTGATTCAAGCTCACAAAGGTTACGCAGAGCAACATCGAGGCTAGCGACTTATCTCGCGACTATAAATTTTATTAGTTTGATCATCTAGCGATCATAACATATATGATGTGGCGTGAATTTGTAATAGCGAAGTAGCTAAAAATTGAATTCAGAGTGTCACTCAAGCTGCGCAAGCCTAAGCATAAAGTCCCGCAAAGTCGAAAAAAAGCCTTCCAATACAATTTTTTGAAATTTTTGTTTAAAAGGTTGAGCAAAAAGTTTCTGCCCCTAAAAAACTTAAATGCAAAGGAACAGACATTCGTGATGTCTGTTCAAAATGAAGTTCAAAATGTCTCCTATAAAGTTTTGGAAATCTTTGGAATCCTACGTTTGGAATGTAAAAGCCTAACGAAAGTTTGGCTCTTTTCCCTTCCCCATCCCCACCTGCGAGTTATTTCTAGAAAATTTTCTGTTCACAAGGTTTGATCGTTACCAAAATTAGCATGCAGACTAATTATTAGGTCATGATAAACATATTTAGTCTTCATATTCAACCTTGTAAAACCTCTCGATACATCATAAATTTGATGCTGCTTTTGTGATATGCGGGGGGGGGGGGGGCGAAAGCTCTTGTATATATTGAACTTCGTTAGCATATTATTTTATAAACAAATTTAACCAATTTTATGAGAGATAATACACGTTTTTTTGCGAATCCTTCCCAATGTATAATTATGTTCTGGAACACCACGCAGCACTATATCACGTCAAAATCATAAAATGTTTATTTTTCTTATTACTTTGATAGAAAAAAATTCTCATCTGAACTCCAACGGCTGAACTCAAAAATCTCGCCGAATTTATGTTACTCGCGCGTAGTTGCACTGAACTTCTGGGTAGCGCAAAGTCGCGACTTATCTCTTTTAGTTTGTGCAAAATTGCGAAGTAGCCATTTTGAGTCGTCAACCTCCGCCCGAGAGCAAGCAAATTTTAGTTGGGAATTCTGCATCAAATCGGGCGAAAAGTCAAGTTATGTTTAAGAAACAAGACGGATTGAATTTCACAAAAACTGGTAATTAGTGCCACATTAATTGTATCATTATGATATTGATGGTAACAGTTTATTGGAAAACGACTTTTTTCATTCGCTGCTTGTAGAGAACGATTCAACCTCTTGTTAATTACGTCCTATTGGTTGAAAAGGTGAAAAACTCCGATCCGTTTGGATGCTGGTAGTTGTCTAGAGTTGTGTTTCATATCATCATCATCTGCAGTGCGCTTGTTGAAGGGCATTTTTGTAAGCTTGCCATGATCGAGATTTTTAACAATTCCTCCCAAAATTCCACGATCACTCACCTTGTTTTGGAACGCCTCTGCAATCACAACCAGCATCGCAAGGCAAATGAAAGTGTTCATCTAAAAAACAAAAATATTTTCACTGAAAGTCGAATCCAATTTTTTGCACTCTATTCTGTCCCAGGATGAAAATTTTACGTAAGTTGTATTTTATAAAACAAAGATTAACCGATTGCGGACAAAGTTGAAGGATTTCAAATGCTTTTGTAGTCTTCTCCGAGATAAAATGGTTGATCTGCAGAACGCAAAGGTTTTAAAAGAAGATTGTTGAAAACACATTGTGCAAAAAAATTATGAAACAAATAGTTCGTCTAATACAGTCAACTTAATTTAACGACCTTTGGCTGAGTTTAAGGTTGAATAGCAAAACTCAGACCAGTTTTTCTCGGGATTTTTTTTGAAAAGTGTATTCTTGTTTTGAAAATCACGTCACCGTGTGTTATTTGATTCCAATTATTTGATATCAGAAAGAGAGTTGCTTGATCATAACTATTCTTGAAGTAGTATAAACGCTCGAACAACAAACATTATCCGCGATAGGTCCATAGTTCATTCCAAAAGTTTCATGACCGGATTAACGGAGCTGTTTAATAACTCCTGGGCAGGGGTGGATCTAGGATTTTCTTAGTTTTTTAGGTCGACTAAATTAATTTTCCGAGCTCTGTCAAAGCATAAAAAACCCTGTTTAGGCCAAAATTTCTGCGGCGCAGGCAAAATTTTGAAAAAAAAGCAGGCCAAAAAAGTTGTTTTTAAGCTTTTTTTTGGAAACGTTTGACCAAAAAATCGCGTTTTTTGAGCGCGCTCCCCTCTCAAAGTTAGTATGTTTTGGCGCCAAAGGCGCCTTAAAAAAGTTTTTTGGTCCGTCACCAAAAATGGATATCTCGAAATAGTACAAAGGTGATACCCTTTGCGTCGACAGGGGGTCAAATCCCTGAGGGAAGGGAAGGAGGGCGTCCGCCACCGCCACCCTCCGTAAATCCGACCCTGCTTCTGGGTTTTTCATTATGATCTCACCAAACAAGGACATCTCTCAAAAGCAACAAAAATGACAGAAATTTTTTTGATACTTTTTAATCACTCTGTTATTCTAATATGTGGGATTGGCGAATATACTGTATTACATGCCCTAGTAACCTAAGTGTAAGGCTGTTAAGTCAAAATGATAAGTAGAAAGGCAGCAAACGGTCGGCTCTCAAATAAACTCGTATCTCAAAAGAGTGCCTACCTCCTAGGGCGGCTTAAAACTCAAGTTAAGCAGATTGTTGTGACCCCCCCCCCCCTCATAATCGGAACTAGGGCAGCGAACTTTATGAAACTCAGAAGTCGGATAGTAGAGCTTATTAGAGCCGGGCATGCAAAAACCCTGACCACTCGTACCCCCCTGAGGCAAAGAAAAACGGTTCGTGGAAGTGTAGCAATTGATCCCATCAGAACTCGCCAACTAGCGGTTGGAATGGCTCCAAAACTCAGTATTTTGTAGACCTAGTTGAGGGAAGATTAAGTTTAGAACCCGATCTCCCTGAAACTCCACTTCTGGTGTTATGCCCTAAGCCAAATTTCCCTACACCGAAATCCGAGAGTCGTTTCTCGGGCCCCATTCAGCGGCGGGAACCAAAACTTTGCGATATGGTAGGCAGTGACAAAGTACATTGCGTGATCGGCCGGTTGGACCGGAAGTTATTAGAAATTGGAAAAAACATCCGTTTTCCCAGAAATAAGAATTTTAAGCAAAAAATGAGCGATAGGATATTGGTTTTATGACAGCAATAGACTTTAGGCAACGCACCCGAAAAAAAAACCCAGTGAATAAAACCCACCCGGCGACTCATTTCGGTGTTAATAGCCGTTTCCCGGGAAAATTTTTAATGGACGTTTTGAACAGGATAGCTTAGGAAGTACTTTTGCGGTAGGGATAAAACTTGATAGAAAAGATGCATTTCTGACAGCATGCATTTCTGACTCCTGCTGATTCTGAAGTGACTTTGGAAAGACTTTTTGGCATAAGGGCCCAAACTTGCATAGACAGCCCCAAAATTTGCTTCGAAAATTGGTTTTTTCCCCAGTCCCAACCCTATGAGACAGGAGTCGTCACTTTAGCTGTAAGGTGGGCGAGTGTAAATTTGTCCAATGGGAAACGAAATGGAAGTTAAATGGATAAACTTTTCACATTGCAACGTTGAATTAGTAGGTTGAGTTAAAGTGAAACTAGGCAAACATTGGGCTGAAATTATCTACGACAGTTCAGCTCATAATAGCTTTTCAACTGGACCAAAAAATATCGCAGAGAAATTTGGCAGTATTAGGAGTTCGGCGTTTGAATTAATGCACATAAGCAACTGAATTGGACGGGATAGTTTTTGAGCTCCCCGGAGGTGATTTTTTGGCTAAATTCGACTCCTAGTAAACGAGTAAGCCTCTTCGATTGCTAGCAAGTCGGAATTAAAATCGAGTTTAGACCCAGGAGGCCTAGCACGCCGGGAAGTTTACGCGATCAGTTAAAGTAAAGACCTTGGGAGGCTCACTTATTAATCTTTGCATGGTTTGGAGGTTGAACTGAACTCGAGGACTAGAGTTCATGGAGGTCAGGATGTAGTTGATTAGGATTGTATGTCATTTTTCTGCTAAACTCAAACTTTGATTCGTACCTCATACCTGTTTCTAAAAAGCGTGACAAAATAGATGAAAGAAACCAAACTTGACACTATTTAGTGTAGACAGGGAGAGGGACGAAGTTAAAGAACATGCGAGGAGGGTTGAATTAAGCGGATGCCACGGCTGATGGGGAACCGCGTGACTTTAACTGAAAGTAATGGTAAAAAAGGTACTGAAGGGTACTGGAGAGCCTCCATGAGTCAGAATGACAATTGCTACTCAGTCGATTAGTTGGTACTCGAAACTAGAGAAAAAAATTGAGCAAGACAAGATGGCTAGCCGGTCTGTGCAGGATGGGAAGCTCTTGTTTGAAGCGGGGATAGTTGTTACTCAGGGTAGTTCAGGTGATTTGATCCCCAGATTGAAACGGGTTGAATTAGTTGCGCGAGCAGATTGAAAACTTGCAGCTTGCGAGTTTGAATTCAACCATGCGCGGATTGAATAGCATTTTGAGGTAGAGCTGGCTGAATGGAACGAAGCGCGGTCTTTGTTTTAGAAGTAGGCTAAAATATTTTTTAGTAGATTAATAGGTTGAGGGCTTTGTAAATCATTTTTTTTTCTCTACAATTATTGAAAAATATATTTTTTTTGTAAAATTTTAAACTTCTGAACTGGCTAGAAGCGCAACAGGAGAGCTGAAAAGAGCAACTGACGGGGTGAAGCTGCAAAATCCTTTAATCATAGCCCTTCAAGTCTGACTATTAACATAACGCTCTCGGGATTTTAGATATTATCTTATCTCTCTGCGGCCATTGAGGATGGTGAAAACTTGTTAGATGAGACATAAAAATCTATAAAATTAGTTTCAGACAAAACTTGTTTAAATTAATTGATCGCGCGCCAAAAACTTAGTTCAAAAATCAATTCCAATCACCCCTAAAAACCTGAACGAAAAAGTTTTTGAAATCTTTTTTAGTGTAGTTGAATCATATTTCATTTGATCAAATGGCACTTGCTGAACACCAATAGTTCAACAGGACTGTTTGCATGAGAAAAAAACTTTGAACGTCTTTTGCGCTTTATAAATTTCGAAAATAAAACGGCATTTTACACCTGTTTTTTGTTCGAAAGCTTTTCAAATCCATTTGGTCCACCTAAACAACGTTGTCTCAAAAACAGAGGCCAGGTTTGTAGCATGGCAAAGCCCCTCGATTGAACCTTTACAGCACCCCACCATTAGGGTGGAAATATCAAGATCAGTTAGTTTTTTTTTATTAGTTCGAGGTCTTAAAACATCAAAAAAATTATAAAAACTGTCATATCACAAAAAAAAAGAACTTGGGCTGTCTTTTTCCGAGGTCAGATTTGCAACCTTTTTGTACTATAACAGCACCCATACATGGGAACGCCAAGATCTGTTGTTTTTTGTCCAATTTTTTTTTAAAATAAATTGAAAAATCATAAAAATTGCCACATCTCAGAAGCCGAAAAATTTAAGTAGTCGTATTTGGAGGAAGAAATATGTATTTTATCTATTTTTTTATCTATTTCTTTATATCTATTTTTTGAAAAAAAAAATAGATATAATTTCTTTATATCTTTATATCTATTTTTTATATCTATTTTTTTTGAAAAAAAAATAAGAAAAAGCGCCTTCTCCCGAAAAACAAAAAAACTGGAGCAGTCATGGTTGCCAGTTTTGCAACTTTCGCGTGTACCCTGACAACCTTCCAGTATAGGACTAAGAATTTCTTGTTGTATCCATTATTTGTTTATCAAATTTTTTTGAATAAAAATTGGAAACCTCATACAAAAACGACAGATCTCTAAAACCAAAAGGTGTTGAGCAGCAACGCTTGAAAGCCAGTTTTGCAACCATTGAGTGTACTCTGAGAGCACTTCGCTGTAGAGTTGAGATTTCCTAAAATAGTTCAATAAACTGCGAAACAGAAATGTTGAAAGCTTTACGTAACGATTATAGGAAAAGTGTGGAGTTAAAGTTTTCGCTCTACTACAGATTTCAAAACGTCGACTTGAGTAAGCATTTCAAACCTCGCAATTTGTTTGCTTTTTAACAGAGCAACATACAAAATTTTTAAACACAAGTTTAGTAAAGGTTCTTAAGCTTTCAAATACGGTATAGCTCAAACGTGCAAAAATTCTTTCGTTAAACCTGCAAAAAATAATACGTTGAAAAAGCTTAAACATGTCATTAAAAAGACCTCCTCAGCCTGAGTCCAGTGAAACGCCAATTAAATCATGTTCAGATTGCAAGTTTGCGGAGGCTGAATATTTTTCCTCCCAAATGATTGATCACTACTTTTCATGAAAACTGGACTTTTGAAAACTGTAGTTTCAAGGCTCAAGAAAAACTATCTATTTTGAGTGATCGTCAAAAACCTCTTAAAGAACCTAGGCTTTTGTCTGTTTCCTTTGTTGCAATTTTCTGTGCTTAATTTGCTTGTTTTGGTTTTGAAAGTGTTAACATTTTTTATAAGTTATGAGAAGCATATCATCGCCTTGCGCCCAGAATTTAAAAACTGTTTCACTTGCAAAATTATAAGACATAAAAATTGCCATTTTGTGCAATTTGGGATATTAACCTGCGCGCTGTAAACTTTTAATAAAGCAATAGTGTCAATTATGTCACTCACATAGGTCATTTTATTATCATCAAAGTCCAGCAAAACCAAAATGGCAAAAAAGTTACCATGATTGCTCGTAAAAAGGCGAAACCTTGAATATTTTGACCGCCTTCTTATCTTTGTTTTTCAATAATTTTGAACGATAATTATCTAAATAAAAACAATTTTAAGTTGACCATGTTAAAATTTATCTGATTCAAAAATAGATGCAACTGACAGCAGCCCAAGCCCACTATAGGGTTAAGAATTTCATGTTAGGTTTATTTTTTTTATCTAATTTTTTTTGATTGAAAATTGTAAGAATCATAAAAAAATGCCATGTCTCATGTTTTGAGCAGTCATGTTTCAACGCCAGCTTTGCAACCACTAAGTTTACTCTGACAGCACTCCGCTGTAGGGTTGACATTTTCGAAATTAGTTCAAAAAACAGTGAAACAAAATCTTGAAAGCTTTACGTAGCGATAAAAATAGTTTAGAGTTAAAGTTTTCTCTCTCCTACAGAATTCAAAACGTCGATTTGAGTAAGCAAAAATAATACGTTGAAAAAGCTTAAACATGTCAACAAAGGGACTTCCTAAGCCTACGTCAAGTGAAACGCCAATTAAGTCTTGTACCGATTGCAAATTTTGAGCTACCAAAACACAAAGCTAGTGAACAATCACGAACTGTCTTATTTTATTTGGACACAGGTGTTTAGTTTCTGTGTTGGGTTAAAAAACCTTTCTGTTGAAAATTGTTGTTTCAATAGCCAGCACTAGTTTGAATAAGAAACCCAGACAAACCAAAATTTGTTTCAAAAAGCAGAATAAATTTTTTTCTAATACATCGATATCTACTTTCATCAAAATTGCAATTTTGACAACTGTAGTTTCAAAGCTTTAGCAGCAATATTCTATTTTAAGTAATCGTCAAAAATATTTTTAAGAACCAGAGTTTTTGGCAGTTTTTTTTTCGGTGAAAACTTCTGTGCTCGGTATTATGTTTTGGACTGTGAGAGTTTTGACATTCTTGTAAGTAATGGAAGCATATCAACGCCTTAAGACGTGGGCACAACTTAAAAAGTATTTCACTTGCAAAAGATATTTTGCCAGTTTGGGCAATTCGGGATAAGTAATCTGAGCGATGTAACTTTCTTTTAACGCATTAGTGGCGAATATGTCATTCGCATAAGTCATTTAAATTTCATCAAAGTCAAGCAAAAACCAAAATGGTAACAAAGTTAACATGATTGCTCGCACAATGGCAAAACCTTGAATGCTCTGACTGCTCTTTAACTAGCTTTTCAATAGTTTTCCGTGAAAATTTTAAATTAAAAAAAAATTCCAAGTTGTCCCATATAGGAAATTTTTCTGATTCAAAGTTCCTTCAAATTTTTTTAAATTCACTACGCTCAAACAATTTATCTTACGCTTTCATCATCATAAACAATTTTTTGAGAGTTGTGATAAAAAAACATGGCCAAGTTGGTAATTTTAAACCTCTTCGCCAAAAGTAAATGCAGGCATAAAGTTTTTGGATTTGATTTCAGGACGTTAATTTAAGTATTAGAGTATCAAATAAAATTATATAGATTTTTTTCTCTAATGATTTTTTTTTCTCTAAAAACCGAAAAATCTAAGCATTTATATTCTGTTATCCTCTTTGAAAGTCGGAAAAATATTGGTAATCTGAACAGTTAGGGCTTCGCTTTGTTTTCTGGGATATATTTTGGACCTGCAGTGCTTTTGCATAACAATTATTTCTTTGGAAATCATCAGAAAAATACTGATAGAAATGATCTGAATTGAGCTCACCATTTTCGGAGTTTAAGAAGTGATGCCAAAAAATGTTAATCCAGTTTCAAATCTAGCAATTCTTCTTCACGAAGGTTTTGAAATTCATACAGATAACACACCCCTTGCACTTAGTTAAATAATTTTTCACCCACATCATTTAAATCGTTTTTGTTTTTACATATACGGGAAAAACTCTTTGCGAGTGTTTTAAATTAAGTCTTAAAAAACTATCAAACTTTTGGTAAAATATTGAATTTGGAATGATAAAGCTACTCTTATCAATTATTTTGTAAACTTATCTCGTTCAGAAATATAACCAACTTCGAGTGTTTAGAAAACTGAAAGCAAAAAACAAAATTGATTTTTACTTGTAACAGAACAAATTGTTTTCAAATTACCAACTTTTTGAAAACACGCCGTGTACGAACGTTTTGTGTTCAGTTTTTCACTTACAGCTCTGATTTCTTGAGGATCTTGTCAATTAAATTATCTCAATTATATCTCGAAAGCCGTAGTAAAGAAGACAACTAATTCGTCTCAAGTAAAAGTTTAATAATGAAAATTATTCCTTCGCTTAGTAAAATGTCAACTGTTTTGAACTATCTATGGTCAGAACTTCTCTTGGAACTTTCAAATGTTCAAAAAACTTGTTCTAGTTCGAACAACTGATGTCCATTAGATGTCTAGACAGAGCAGCTCCAAGACAGACTGTCAAACGAGAAATAACGTTTAGACATTTCAAAGGAATGAACATCTAATTTCTTGTAGCCTGATGCAACAGTTGCTTAATCAAAAATGAGTTGGACACAAACAACTCATTTTTCTTATACAGTAATGTTTCTGACCATTGACAATGGGGAGGAACATTGTATACGGGTTTTTAAAAATTTTTCTTGTTTTTGTGTTCCACGCAAAATCAGGCACCATGCTAAAACATCGGACTGGATTGAGTGATTTATCATATTATCTCCCAGTGTCGAGAAAAACCCGGTTTGAAAATTTTAGTTTTTCGTCATTTTTCGACCGAATATTGTGATGATAACTTGTAAAATTGGTCTGTTAGGCTAAAATTGGTGAGTTAGTTTTGAAAGCTATGATTGGCACTTTCATGGCTAGAATTTTTTAAATTTAAATATTTTGTTCAAACATTACGAGGCCAAACTGTGCACGGGAAAGGAGCACAATTTTGTGTCTGCATGTTCCTGGATTCCAGAGACAAGTCTTTAAACATGTTTAAGTTTTGTCGGAACGATCAAAGGAAAGTAAAGAACAAAAGAAGAACAAAGGGAGCGTCCTTGTTGCGGATTCCGCTTACAATGCACAAAATGCACAGTTTCTGAGAGGGAATATGATAAAACTTATCAAGAGACGCAGTCTACAGGTGAAAATGTTTCGCACATGCATGTTATGTCGCGGCCACATTAGCCAGTGTTAATCAACACTTCCAGTAACTTCCAGCAAACATCACAAAAACATCAACTGCAACAAAACCCAACATGTGGCTCTGTTTTGCATGTTCTTTGAAGCAAAGTTCAGCTGTTTCAATGGAAACAGTGGCGGATTTAGGGGGGACACCTTTTACTCCCAAGGATTCGACCCCCTCACCAACCAAAGGGTCCTCCCTTTGGTATTTTTTATGACATATAATTTCGGCTGATCAATCCTAAATTTTTCTTATGGCGCCTTTGGCGCCAATTTACACGAGTTTTGAAGGGGGCACCGAAAAAAACGCAACTTTTTTGGTCAAAGTTGTCCAAAGTGTCCAAAAACAGCATTTTTGACCTGGTTTTTCAATTTTTTTTTCTGTCAAATTAAGGTTTTTTTTTCATAGTGATATGGGAGAGCTCGGAAAATTAATTTGATCGACTTAAAAAAATCAAAGAGTTGACATGTTTTCGAATTTTTTTTGAACATATGCCCCTCCCCCCGAGAAAAACCCAGATCCGCCCATGAAAGGAAATGGTTTTTTTAACTAAGCAAAAAGCAAAATAGAGAGTTTTTGAAATCGAGTCCAAAGTATTAGGCAGCTGCATGTTTTCAAATTTTCAATTTGTCAAATGTAGCATATATCATTTCAATTACACTCCCTGATTAATGAAAAATGAAAAATTAAACTAAGTAAGCAACCCGTTGTCAAATCCGAATATAATTTTGTTTTCGGATTAACAGCTAGTTTCACAAAATCAGTTCAATAACTTCTGATGTTGCTATGCAGCTGACATGCTTAACTTCATGAAAATTCGAATTTAACTACTGGCTGGGTACTAGTTACTAATGGTATATGCTATATATATAACTATAACTCTATGTCTGTATAAACATAGAGCTTCGATACTAATTTTCTGCTTATGAATATTCGGCTTCATGGTTGTCGACTTGAGCTCTATCGGATTTTTTTTTTTCAAAGTTCTGAAGATCACTTTGCACACGCTATTTATATAGCTGTCATGGATCCTGTGTGGACTTAACATGCAATTTCTTCCAATATCATTTCATGACAAAAATTTTCGGCTGAGGTTCAGCTAATCGGCTGTCGGCCTTATCTCGGCTTATTTACAGAAATTTTTGAATTTATGATGTAGGGGTATACTTTTGATATTGATAAGACTCTGTCACTAATTTTTGAATGCCCATTCTCATCCCCACTAGGACCTTTTCGAAAAACTTTAACCATTACGAGGCCAAACTGTGCACTGGATAGGCTCACAATTTTGTGTCTGTATGTTCCTGGATTCCAGAGACAAGTCTTTAAACATGTTTAAGGTTTAAGTTTTGTCGGAACGATCAAAGGAAAGTAAAGAACAAAAGAAGAACAAAGGGAGCGTCCTTGTTGCGGATTCCGCTTACAATGCACAAAATGCCCTTTTGGCCTCGTAATGAAAAAAAAAAACCGAAACTTTTTGAATTTTTTTCTTCATTTATTGTTAGTTATTTTTTTAAGACAGCTGTTGCTGAACATGCTTAATTTATCAACCTTTTACTTGCTTAGTTTTTCTTCACGCCGCGTACATAAAACTACACTGATTTGAAGAATATATTGAAAAAAAATTATTTGTAGTTTTCTGAAAATGATTGGAACATTCTGTGCTACTTGCACAGCCGCCGGCTATCCTAGCTTCTTTTTATATCATGAGAAGCATTTTTCCCTTATAGTAATGTTGAGACTACCTGCGTTCAGTGTTTTACTCGAAGCATGCTGTGATCAAATTGCCATATTTATAAACAATTTGTGAAAACTATTGCGTTCATTGCTCGATAATTGTTGACTATTTTCTTCACCACCTACTTCACCACAAAAGAGAGCGTTCGAAGAGTTTAAATAGGTTCTGGCCACTATGCTCATGTGTCATATGTGTCAATAAGCGGTTTCTTTCGTCGTAGCTTTCTTTTTTGTCATAATGCTCCGGCCCATATAGTCTCGCGCTGTCGTGAGTTGTTGTTTGTACATTGGGCTCGTGTCTTTTCTCTCTGCTCTAAGTCCCTTTTCGACAATTTTTTGAGATTCTCCCTTATTTGGTCGATTCTTCTTTTCAGCTGAGATGCTGTTAGATCTGATCGTTCTAGATGGTTTTTTGTCTAATTCATCGCAAATCGCGGATTAGTGCGCCGAGGCAGAGATTGATCGAACGTTTATTTTCTTCTAAGAGCATCACCCCCAGTCTTCGCCTTATTGTTTGCATTGTTTTTTCCACTAAGCCACAAACTCGATGGTCTCCAATCGGACGGAATTTTTGTTCAATATTATTTTTGGTACAAAATTTTTATAAGTGTTTTTCCTTTGATTCCAGAAAATTAATCTGTTCTAATCGATTCTGGGATACAATATGCATTTATATAGGTTCGCAAAAAATTACCATTGCTTTTCTGATCGTTAATTTAGGTATTTTCACCGACGGTAATTTTGAAAAGCGATCGATAGCTACCAGCAAGTAATTTTTTCCATTCATTTTCCATTGGTCCCCGTAATCTAATTGGAGTTTCTGACCCGGCTGCTTAAGCAGCGGTAGAGATTGTGATGCTTTTTTTGGAATTAGATATTTTACATTTATACCAGATCTAATGCGACCACGGCATTACTCGGCGATATTCACGATGTCTGTGTGCACATGAGGCCACCACATATATCTTGATACTCCGAGCATTGCTTCTTGCCCTGGATATCCTCTGCGAGTTTGTATCCGGGCGTAGTTGTACTGGTACGGCGAGGCGATTGTCTACCTGTATGCAGTCGTCTAATACTGCCATCTGGTTCCACATCGGATTCGTATAGGGTCCCATCAACTCAAATCCCTGTTTGTCACCTCTCTCGATTACTCCCCTGAGTTTACCCATCCAGGTAATTTCTGAGGTTAGCTCCGCTATGAGTCTCTTGTGGAAGAGTTTGAAAGATTTCCTAATCATTCTTTTCCCAACTGCTCTGACAGTTTGTTATTCTTTCTTGGGATGAGAGTATTGCGGCTTGGTGGTTCTATCGTTCAAACTTCTTGCTCGTCATCGTTTTCTTTTGTTGTTTTCAGATCAACTTCTAGCACTTGGATATCGCTCTGAGTTGAATCGTTTGCTTTTGCGGGCTTAGTACTGATTAATGCTGGGCTTCATTCTCCGGTTGCTGCTTCCAGCTCTCACGCGCTGTTTGGTGGGGTGGTCAACTCTCCTCCGAATAGCTGCCAGGAAGAAAAGACTCTAGTAACAGCCTCCTTCTGTTGGTCCTCTGACAGTGCCAATTTCACCCTTGATTGGTGACGGGTCTCGCTTTCCGAACGGTCTCGATTTTTTCGGCTTCCCCTGATAATCCTTCTCGTTCTCTGTAGTTTCTCTGTGACTTTTTCCTCCTCCCACAGATCGTTTGTATTGCTGGGCTGATGGTAGGGCTTAATGGTCAATCAGCGCGGGTCCAATCAATTTTCCTCCCTGCCTTCACTTCTCTTTCGTTCATGTGGTGTGTCTGACCACCCGTCGCGCGATCTGTTCGGCTGCTGGCTCGTTTTCTGTGTGTTTCCTCTGAATTGAGTTTGAATTGAATTTTTTTTCTGAATTTCTTGTCAGCCGTTTTCTGAGATATAAAGGAGAGAAAGTGTTTGCAGTAAAAATTTGCAGGACGGTCGCGAAAGTCAATTTATTTCGTTCCGGTCAACATGTCCTTCCTTGGTATGTAAACTGTTTTGAATTGATAGGGCAATAACCTAATTACCAAGCGGGTCAACCTGGATTGATATATTTTGTTTGCTTTGTTTCCATCTGGGCTGATGTTAGGGCTTTATGGTCAATTGCAATAATGAACTCCAATATTGACCGGACCACAATAAAAAAAAGAAAACAGCGACGAAAAAACATGGAGGACACAGGATTCAGGAGATGCTCTTGGCAAACAAAGAGCAAGGGACCTCAACGTTCCGGTGATCCAGTCAAACACTCAATACGGAAGATATCGGAAGAGGAACTATCAGGGGGCCCTCTTAAAGGCGGTTCAACAAGAATACCGGAGACGATTAACGCATTTTAAGACAAAAAATGATCGACCAATCGAACGAGACTGGGACTACTAGAGCGACAATTTTTCCAGCGGAATTTTGAATACCCGACCCTGGACGAGGAAGACGATTGAAACCCCAATGTTGGATGATAAAATAAGACAAGGACTAAAAGGAGGAAGATGACAACAAATAATTGCAGTTAAAAAATGAAACTGGCAAAACTGAGAATCAAACTCTTTTTGTTATGATATGATTATTTACATAAATGCAAAAAATTCACCCGAGTGGGTATGTGTCAGTCAGACCAAATGAAAACCACGCTGATCTCAGCAGATCTCTCTTAGAAAACTTTTCACAAAAGAGAACATTTTAATTCTTTGGAATTATACATTAGTTTATCTCAAGCTAATCATGTTGGATATCACATTTTCGTCGCAGTTTTACTTTTTGTCACAGCGCTCCGGCCCATTTTGTGTCGGAAGCTTGGCTGGCACTGAAAGGAAGCAAATCGTTTGGAAAAAGTCGAAAGATCATTAAAACTTCCACAATTTTTTTTACAAAAGGATCATGGAAACAATTTGCAGCAACTTGCTTGAAGCGTTGTTGGAGATTTCTATGACATACTAGGCAAAATTGTAAGAAAGAAGAGGCACGTGTTCAACACCTTACCCGCTTGATCACTCGTTAAACAAAAGATCAAAAAAATGTGGCACACGTGCAGGTGAATTTGAAAGCGCAAGCTTTCTTAACTTTTTTTCAACTAACACTAATTATTACGTGCAAGGGTAATCTTATGCCAACGCAATTTGGTCATGCTGGTTGTGTAAATATAAGTTCTATAGCAGAAAAAGCACGCAAAACAGCATGCTAACTCCAATATTCTCTTAAAAAATCGACGATATTTTACTGGAAAGCACAGTTCTAGATTGTTAAAATCCTCTTGCACGCATCTTTGATTTGGACTTCGGAAACGACAGAAATGATGGATCCACAGTTTTTAAATTTTTCTTGAATCTTTGTCCGCGAAGGTTGCAGCCGAAACCCTGAAAAAATCCATGATGATTAGGGCGTGAAAATCAATTTAAGGCAGGATCAATAAAGCGGATCAAGATACAAAATGAGCATCCCATAGTCCTGATGGTTCAAAATCAAGGAAGCAAAACAAGACACAAAGTTACGCAGTTTTAAAGTAGTTTTTACCACAAGAAAACTACGACCTTGCTAAACGTCTCTCAAGTCAGGAATTTACAATGGCTTCAGCTCAAGGTCGGTTTAAAAATTGAATTGTAACGAATGTACTTCCATCTCTCCCGGACAACCTGTTCAACATTCGACCACTAAAACTTAGTAATTCAAAAATTCAGGCTAACCGGTAGGTCTCCACCATCAAGCGTAAAAGAAAAGAGATGCTGGTAATGAGCAATCAAAAAATTTAGACCCAAGACCTCTGACGTCAAAAGAGTCGTCACCAGAGATTTTTTCTGTTTTCCTTTGCTCTGTAATTTCATTAGGTAACTGATGCGTAATGATCAGCGGGCGCTCTGTTTAAGTGTGTTGAGGGTCATGATTGGGCTAGCCGGACTACTCGGGACCTCAGTTTGGATAAGTTTACTTTCCTCAAATAGATAAGACCGAAAGCTTCGGGAGAAAACAGATGAAAAAGAGTGTCAGCCACACGCTTTTTCAACGACATCAGGACCAAAACAACTCCAGAGAGAGCATAAAACTAATTTAAATTGTTTTCTAGTGAAAAAAAACGAATTTTTTTAAAAAGTTTAGGAAAGGCCAAAAAACAGTATAAACAAAAAAATTCCATAAAAAAATAACAAAATAGCAGTTTATAGAGCGTATTTAGACGTACTAAGATCCTTCCTTTTGTTTCACTGCTCATACCAATTAAATTATATCATTATTCATTGACAGATCAATTTTTTGGCTGTTTGTACCCTCAATGTAGTCGTATTTTAGCACATTAATTATAGCTTTAACGACATCCGGAAGGTATATTGTTGTTACAGAAATTGGTGATGCGGAAATGTAAATGATTTTCAATGTTGCACGTCCCAATTTAAAAGAAAAAAGTCACAACAATTTTAAACGTAGACGAATGCCGGTACACAGTTAGGAAATTTTTTTTGTTTACGTAATCGCTGTGCATTTTTTGTGATAGTTTTTAGGAGGCAATGAGAAATGTAGTACAGTGCTGATTAAAATTATCCGGACGAAATGAACAAAACTTGAATTTTCAAACACGTTTTCTCGAATTGGGTTAAAATTAGACACAGAGTGAAGAGAACAAAAGTTGCTTCGAATTTCAACAGAAATAATATGGTGCAATTTTTTCTCCGAAATTCCCACCCAAAAATTTACCCCAAAATGGGTCATTTTGCTTTTTTCAACTAATCAAAAAATACGCTGAAAATATTTTGTTAATTGATAAGTATTATATATCACAAGAAGCCTCTTACACAGCCCAACAAAATTCTAGAAGGGTTAAATCTCCAAAAATTTGAGTAAATTGTTTAAACTTTATTTTTAAGCAAAGATTTTGGCTTTTATATAGTAAAAATTACGTTTCTTGACTATCAAGCAAAAACATTTTCTCTTATAAAGGTTTTTGGAGATTTCACTTTTGTATAATTTTGTTGGGCTGTGTAAGATTTTTCTTGTGATAAATATTTCCCATCAATTGACAAAGTAGTTTCAGGGTAATTTTTGATTACTTGAAAAAAGCAAAAATGACCCATTTTTGGGGTAAAAATTTGGTTGACCTTTTGAAGAAAAATTTAAACCATTTTCATTCTGATGAGACTCTAAGCAACTTTTGCTCTCTTCACGTTTTGTCTAATCTTAACCCAATTTGAGAGAACGCGTTGGAAAATTCAAGTTTTGTTCGTTTTGTCCGGATAATTTAAATCAGCACTGTATAATGCCAATTATGGCAAGTTCAGGTGCTGTAAATGAATTTGGATTTCTGAAGGACATTAAATACTCCGTATTATAGATTTCTACTCTTTTTGATGACAAGTTCTCTGGATTTGGGCATTCCTTTGGGGCATTGATTTGATTTTCCGGGGAGCATATCCATTCTGTCAGAAGTACAAGTACATGCGAGTTTTTGAACCTTCTAAAGATTTAGAGTATCAAAGTTAACGCGACCTTGATGTAAGAAACAGTTTCTTTTTCAGAGTCAAGTAAAGTTTTGATTCTTTTCAAAACTTCGATTCGAGACCAAAACGACATGGCCATCTTCGGAGAGAAAAACAAAACTTTAAAAAAATGTACAAAGCAGTTGAAACTGAGACGATTGAGAATGAAGATTCGAGCTGGAATATTCGTGACAAAGAGAAAAATAGCTTCAAAATTCTGCGGACAAAAGAGCTTGCAATGGCAGATCTGGACCAAAAAGGAAGGAGCAACAAAATATTATGTCCCACGAAGTGTTAGATTTGTTGCTTTGGGACTCGAACTCTTTAAACACTGAGTTCATACATTTTAGCTACCGGAAAAACCTACACATTTTAATTTCATTTCAACTTGAAAAGAATTATCTTTTAGCTTAAGTAGTTTTGAGTCAAAAAGACAACCAAACTGCTATGCATTCAAAACCAGATAATTGTCACTGAAATCAATTTCAAATTTTCTTTTTAGTTCTATTTCCGATTGATACCACGTTTTTTGAGGCCAATGAGACCGGTTGTTTTGTTCGATTGGTTATTTGTAAATCTTAACGCGGTAGTCGGCTCTTCAAGAGACCAAGTTTACAAGTTCAACTGGCTATCTCGGGACGGTGAGAAACACGTAAAATTATGTATCTGGCGTCAGACAATTGTCAGAAAGGTTCTTTCTACGCTTCATCGCTCTTTAAATTCCAGGCAAACTTTCAAAAATGTTTTCCTTTTTCTTAAGTCATTTTCCTCGAACGAAGTATCATTTAAAAAAATAAGAGTTTTTGTTTAGAAAAAATTCTAACGTTTTAGCAATTATGTGCATTTTCTGGATATCAATAAATTAATCTAGATGACAATTAAACATGGACTTACAATTGTTCTTTCATCATTTTACAAAAAAATTTTTACATCCATCCAGTTGAGAATTTAAGCAGTCAGAGTTGATATTTAAAATTAATCAATTCGATTTAAAACACTTTTAAACTTTACGATTCTTTATAAGAAATTACCTAATTTTTCAGTAAGTTTCTGAGTCATAGCTTTGATTTACACATGTACGGTTTTGAATAAAAACCAAAAATGTTTTGGGAATGTTTGTTCAGTGTCAACTCCAAGCTTCTAACCTAGCCGCGCGTGTTCAAGCCTCCCTTCTTTTTCCTAATACGAATGCATCCGATGTTAGCAAGTCAGTTTGCTTGCTCAAACTTTATAGAATTTTCCTTTTAACAACTCTGCTTTTAGCCTCAGTAGATGTTAGTAGACGTATTTCCACACCCAGACAATATATGAACCGCTCTTGCGATGAGAAACATAATTATAGTTTTCTTCTGGAGAGAACTACATAAACAATTGTGAAACTTCGTAGCCTGCTTGCAAAATACTGACTTCCGTTACTGACTTTGAGGGCTTCAAATCTCTTTATGATTCAGATAAACAAATCTTACTGTCGAATTGCTTATTCTTGCCCTCAATGATTTTTCGCAGGACGTATCCTGTCGTTTTTGGGGATAAATGTTCAGGGTTCTGATTCGTCAGCTACAGTGCCCTTTTAGGTTCCATAGCTCTATCAAATTGCTCCCAACTGCTCTTAAACACTCTATGTACAGTGACTTGTAAAAAATATACCTGCATTGAATTGGACGGCAGTTACTATGAATTATAAATCAGTTTAGTCCCACTATCTGTTGGTTTTTGACTGCAGGCTACTCTCCTATGTTGCGATACATCTATGCGTAACTTTCCCCGTTGAATTAGTTTCTTCTAACTTGAAATAAAGATTTGTATGCAGAGAACTGACGGCGTCAAGAAAACGAGTTGGCTCACCGTTGACTGTTCTGACAATGCCAACCACATAAATGACGAACAGTTTTGCATGTGAAGAATCCTTCTATTATTCTTTGCGCGGCAGTAGCTTTCGCAATACCTGAATATCTCGGTTGATGCGTGTATGTCATCAGATTTCTTTGCGAGTTTAAGAACCGTATAAGTGTATTAAAAATTAATTCGAAAGTTAGAGCTATCTGAAATTCAAAGTCACTGTTCGTATTTTCCTTGTAAAAAAATTTTTTGTTCTTTTTTAAGTCTTTCTAGTTTCTTGTTTCGTTCTCCGGTCTTCTCTTTCGGCTGCTCGCTCCTTTTCTCTGTGTTTCCTCTGGACTAAAATTTTTTTTGAGAATTTTTTTCAGAATTTCTTGCCGGCCGTTTCCTGAGATATAAATCAGAGAAATGTTGTTAGCAGTAGAATATTGCTGTTCAGCTGTTTGAACGGTCCGGAAAGTCGATTTATTTCCTTCCGGTCAAGCTTTGTTCCCTTGTGACCGTTTTGGTTGTCATAGCAACCGTGAAGAGATGAGTTCTGCGCTTCTTCAAACGGGTCAACCTGGATTGATATATTTTGTTTGCTTTGTTTCCATCTTGGGCTGATGTTACGGCTCTATGGTCAATTGCAATGATGAACTCCAATATGGACCGGAGCACTATAAAAAAAAGAAAACCGAGACGAAAAAACCGAGCTACTGACTCAAAACTAAAACGAAAGAAACCAAGCATCCAACGACTCGAACATGGAGACACAGGGGTCAGGATATACTCTTGGCAAACAAAGAGCAAGGAAACTCAAGTGATCCAGTCAAACACTCAATACGGAAGATATCGGAAGAGGAATTATCAGGGGGCACTGTTAAAGGCGGCTCTACAAGAATACCGGAGACGATTAACACATTTCAAGAGAAGAAATGATCGACCAAACGAACGAGACTGGGACTACTAGAGCGACAAGTTTTCTGGCGGAAATTTGAATACGCGGCACTGGACGAGGAAGTAGATTGGATCCCCAGTTGGATGATGAAATAAGACAAAGACTAAGAAAGAGGAAGATGAAACCAAACAATTGTAGTTGAAAAATGAAACTTTCAAAACTGAGAAATCAACTCTCATTGTTATTATAAAATTATTAGCATAAAAGAAAAAAATTTCACCCGAGGGGGTATGTGGTACTGCTGCTGCCTTAGCAGTAACGTAACGTTACGTAATCTTGAGTGATATATAACTATTTACTTAACTCCTAGCGAATAGACCAAGTTCATTGAAGTTCATACTTCCGGTATACAGCTGAAAAATTCAGACCAAAAAAACCTTGCTGATCTCAGCAGACCTCTTTTAGAAAACTTTTAACAAAAGAGAACAATTTATTTTTTTGGAATTATACATTAGTTTTTATCTCAAGCTAATCATGTTGGATATCACACTTTCGCCGAAGTTTTATTTTTTTGTCATAGCGTTCCGGCCCATATTGTGTCGGAAGCTTGGTTGGCACTGAGAGGAAGCTAATCGTTTGGAAAAAAGTCGAAAGATCATGGAAAATTCCAGACTTTTTTGACGAAAAAATCATGGGAACAATTTGCAGCTACTTGCTTGAAGCGTTGTTGAAAATTTCTATGACATACTAGGCAGTAATCGTAAGAAAGAAGAGGTGCCGTGTTCAACACCTTGCCCGCTTAATCACTCGTTAAACAAAAGATTAAAAAAATGTGGCACACGTGCAGGTGAATTTGAAGGCGCAAGCTTCCCTAACCTTTTTTTAACTAACATAAATTATTACGTGCAAGGGTAATCTTATGCTAACGCAATTTGTCCAGGCTGGTTATGTAAATATAAGTTCTGTAGCAGAAAAAGCGCGCAAAATAGCATGCTAACTCCAATATTCTCTTAAAAAGCGACAATCTTTTACTGGAAAGCACAGTTCTAGAATGTTAAAATCCTCTTGCACGCATCTTTGATTTGGACTTCGGAAACGACAGAAATGATGGATCCACGGTTTTTAAAGCAGTGGACAGCAAAGTTACCGACCCGCCAGACCGTTCAGCTTGCTCCGGTTTTTCCTTCTATATATGACAGAGATGTGATGCAAAGCAAAATTAGGGTATTGAAAGCTTGAGAAAAATTTAAAGATAAAGTATTTTTTCACAAGGAATATTATCATTATCTAGTCGTTGTCATGAGGCGACCTTCGGTACCTCGGTTGTTCATTGCCTTTTTGCAGCCGTGCTGCTCATTTCATTACCAGTTTAGTTCAAGGCCACCGGCTTGGCCTATATTGAGTGCCACGCTGTGCGTGGTCACTCTGTTGTTTGATACATCGTTTGCGAGATGTAATTAATCCTAAACTTCATTCAATGCCTTCTCTTATTCAGAGTTTGACTAACAAATATTAAATTGGAACCAAGAATCTAAACAACTAATTAATCAATTCACTATTACGAACAACCAAGTTTTGTCCTCTAAATCTCGGCAAATGTCATGGCGCAGCTAGCAGTTCCTGTGAATGAAGACAGGACTGACCTGTTAGGTATTCCTCCTTTTTGGGCGAAACCTTCGATCAACCCGCCGTTCCTTTGGGAATCTTGATTGGACAATTCTTCTTGGCAGTTGGGCTAAAGGATAATATAAATCCTCATTGATGAACCTCCTCCGAGAGCAGAGGCTGTCGGTGCTACGGAAGATGCAGGGGAGGTGAATGCCCGGATCCTCAGAGACCAAGCGGCAGTTCGTCGAATCAATGAATTGAATATCGAGCGCAGACGAAAAGGACCTCGAATTGGACTGAACTGGTTTTATCACGAAGCTGAGGCCCGGCTGAAGTCACGATTGTTTTTCGCTCTGGGAAACGAAGGGAAACGACGTTTCGCAGATTCCTACCCGCACACGGACATTAGTGTTACTCCTTTTCGTAATTTTCACATCGCTTGTGAAACGCTGTTCAAGATAGAGCGTGATTATACTGTCGAGCGTATCAAACTGTATAACACTATATTCATGTTGGAAAACGATACCTTCTCTTCATTCAATGCTCGTCTCAGTGCTCAAATCGACTTGTGTAATAAGCCCAATGCTCAGGAGAGGGATACATTGAAAGATCTTTTCATTGGACGAATCCGTGATGTGGATGTCCAGCAACAACTGATTAAGGCAAAAGCAGACATGAATGACACCTTTAAACTCGCTCTGGAGTGTGAAAAGGGGGCCAGAACGTCGGCTCAGTTTCAAAAACTACTCCCGCACAATCAGTTTTCCAGCACTATAAAGGTTAAACGAGAGCCTACTTTCTCAATCCAGTCGTCCCGAGGAAAACGTAATTCCCCTCAGAACCAATTCAACCGACAAAGCACGCAAAGTAACAAAGGAAACAAAGCATGCTATTTCTGTGGCAACCCTTTTAGTCCAGAACATAGAAGGTCGTGTCCAGCTCGAGAGGTTACATGTAACCTTTCTAAGAAACGAGGTCACTTTGCCAAATGTTGTAACTCATCAAAACGACGTGTCAATTTGGTTGACGATAGTGAGGAAGTGTCAGATCCCCTCATCGAGTGTAATTTTACAGATGTCGATTACGATAGTGAACCGGAATACGGTGTGTTGCAACTAGAAAGTGCTGTCAGGATTGATAGTATTGAGCTCCTAAAGTCAAACAAAGGCAAACCAAAAAGCCTCAGTATTCAGTTGCGTACAGGGCAGAGTTTCTTTTACTCAACTGTCGATACTGGAAGTACAGTTTCGTTCCTCAACAAACTAACTTGTGATTTAATACTTCAGCGCAACCCGTCCTTCCAATTCCGCGATATTTCACGGTACCCTATAGATACTCTTTATGTCAATTATAATAAGAAACCTATTCGTCTTCTCGGCTCAATTAGTCTCCCGATCTCCCTCTAGTGGTTGGAAAGTAGAGGAGGCTTGTTTCCTGAGAATCGAACCCGAAATCTGTTGGGTTTAGATTTGCAAGATCAACTGGGTATGGTGACTACTCAACTGAGGGCAGAATGCGTTCAGCAGCTGGAAGTTAAGGATCAAGACCCGACTTCTGACTATTGGAGTTCCTTCTTCGCCAAGAAAGTTGCTCATGTGTTTAGTCGATTGGGAAGATCCAAAAATCACAAAGTGTTCACAAATTTCAAGTACCCTTTGGTACCGCGTCAAGTTAAAGGACTTAAAGTCCCGATTCATATCCAGGATAGAGTCGCTAATAATGAGATCAAACAATTGGTGAAGCAGGGTCACATTGAGAAACTGGATAAATGTACGACTGACTAGTTCATAGCGCCCATTGTATTGACAGCCAAGAAGGATGGCTCGATCAAACTTGCCTTAAATGCTAAGCCGATGAATGCGCAAATCTGGAAGAATAAATACCAGATGCCAAACATTCATGAACTTATTTATTCGGCGGCTCATATAATCACCAAGGATGTGCCTGATAAGGTTTAGCTTACCTCATTAGACCTGAAGTATGCCTTCAGTCAGTTACCACTATCGTCAGTTACCAGTAGTCACTGTAATTTCAATTTCTTGTGTGGGGATGCTACGGGGACCTATCGGTTTAAGACTGGGTTCTATGGTTTGACTGATATACCAACCGAGTTCCAGAAGGCGATGGATTGTACCTTACAAGGACTGGAAGGTGTAATTTGCTACTTGGATGACATTTTAATAGTCACGAAGGGAGATGTTCAAGAACATAACAGTTTGGTTGAGAAAGTGATGCAGAGGTTCGATGCAGAAGGCTGGGCACTGAAGTTTGGTAAGTGTGAATTTTCGGTAAACCAGTTAACTTGGCTAGGTTACGTTATAAATGAGGACGGTTACTCCCCAAAAATTTCAAAGGTTGATGCGATCCAGTCACTTAAGCCCCCCAGAACTTTGAAACAGCTTCGTTCGTTTATGGGAACGCTAAATCATCTCGAACGGTTTTTACCTGACTTACATACTTATACAGTTCATTTTCGAGAATCTTTAAAGGCATGTAACAAGCAATCTTTTCGTTGGGGTGAGGAAAAAGATAATGCCTTTAAGAGTATATTCAATATGGTGGCTAAAATCCCCAATTTGTTCCATTACGACTCTTCAAAGAAGTCTCGAGTGAAGTGTGACGCTAGTCATAACGGACTAGGAGCATGTCTTGAACAAGAGATTGAACCGGTAGTCTGGTTCCCACAGCGTTTGCTTCGCGTTTTCTCAATAATGCCGAAACGAAGTATAGTACGAATGAATTAGAGTTGTTGGCAATCGTTTGGGCGAGTGAACATTTTCGTACGTATTTGTTGGGTATTCGTTTTCAAGTGTTGACGGACCACAAAGCTATTATTTTGGCACTGAGTGAAAACTATAATAACAAGTCTTATCAGTCGCGCCTTTCGCAATGGGCGGATTGGCTGTTACCCTTCGATTTCGAAGTTATTCATGTCCCTGGGGTTACATTAGGCATTGTAGACTATTTGTCACGCTATCCTACTTTTTCGGCTCCGGCACCTTCTATATACGAGGAACTTTTTGTTATTAAGTCCATTGAGGCTTTTAATTCAGCCCTGACATTTATCAATTCATCTTACGTGATTCATTCAGATGACGGTTTTTATCCTCAGTCGCAAGAGGGCGTTGTTCCTCAAATTTGGGAAACCAAATCGTTCTCTCGACCAATCAAATCACGTTATGCAAATTCGTGCTTTAAGTTTCTCACCGAAAGAGGGCGTCGAGTTATGCTGTACAAGTGCTGACCAATCAGAGACGGGTATGCAAATTAATAATTGTAGACCGGTTTCGCTCGCTTTAAATCATTGTCTCCGACCTGAATCGATAAAAGATAGTCACAAATCTTTCTTCTCATCTTTTCCTTATTCAACAAATCAACCTCATAACCTCATAATGATTTCATCTCATCTTATTGTACCACCAGTTACTTGCCCGCAACCTACTGCCGACGACTCACATTCTCAACTAGTTCACCCCCCTGACTCACAACAACTACTCAACTCGGCGGCGGAACAGACAGACCTCCTCGCTTTTGTGGAAAACTTTCCTTTAAATTCCCCGAACTTCAGACGACCGAGCCCGCGTCCCATAGTGAGATCTCGTCAGGTAGGACGAATCTCTCGTCTGGATCAGGTGCGTGAACACAATCGGACCTGTGAGCGTGCAGCGAAGACACGTTTTGTGGCAGCCAGGACCGTCTCAAGAAAGGAGGGTCACAGCCAACTGTTGGAGGCTATGAGGAGGTGCCGCTTATCACGACCGGGGAAAATTCATACTGCTGATAAAGTTGGCGTGTTTGCTGTTAACGGTGGCAAACCTATCCTATCAAAGTCCAAGAAAGAAATCGTGGGACTACCAGGGTTGTTCGACGCCGATCTTTTAGCAGAGCTCACTGAAGAAGATCGATTCCTGGGCCCGATGAAACTAGCTATTATCATTAAGGATGTTACCAGCTTCAATAAACTCGGGGCCTACATGGCTCAGTTCTGGCCCAAGGCAGCGGTCGTCAATAATTGTGTGATAGTTGACAATAAGTTGGCCATTGCGGAAACTTTTAGGCAAGACGTCCTCGCCCGTCTCCATCAGTCTCATCCTGGACAAGAGGCCATGATTTCAGCCTCAGAGTACATTTGGTGGCCGTTTTTAAATCGACAGATTGTCGATACCTGCGAGAAGTGCCGCGAATGCACGTTGTATGGTAAGAACCTTAAGCCTGTTAAAAATTTTCATACCGCTCAACCTTTACCTAATTTAACGGGGCCAAATCAGGAGTTACAGTTAGATTTTGCTGGTCCTATTTTGGATGACAAAGGTGTGAAGATTTTCCTCTAAGTAGCTATTGATCAATTCTCGAAATTTCCTTCCGTCCTTATTACGAAAACTACTGGGGCTAAAAAGGTTATTAAATTCCTTAAATCTTACATTCGAAACTCATGGATTACCTCATTCTATCAGGACTGATCATGGCTCTGGGTTTAAAAACTTTTTAGTACAACAATTTTGTTCTAGTAGAGGTATTAAACATATCCTTTCTCCTGTTGGAGATCATTGAGGTTCTGGTCTCGTTGAACGTATGATACAGACTATAAAACGCAAGTTGGGCACGGAGAAACTTGATCCTAATTTCGCTAATTTTAAAGAGGTACTCCATCAGATAGTAGAAGACATTCGCAAGAGTAATCATTCTACACTTAAGAAGTCGCCTTTTGAGTTGCATTTTGGACGTAAGCCTAATACTGAATGGTCACAAGCTTTTCATAATGTCGTTAATTCTGATACTTCAGCACAAAGACTTGAGCGCAACCTCTTAACGCCGGATCAAATTGCTAGCCAGGACTACAGTCGTGATCGTGCCAAGGTCGTGCCGAGAGGAAGTGCCAGCCCTCAGATTGCCCCACGTTTCAACCCTATGTTTTCTCTGGAGGGAAATGTTGCTGAGAGTGAGCCTTACAAAGCGTTAGCAGATCTTGCTCGGGCGGCCAATAAATGGACACAATACAAGAGAAACCTTCCGCCGGATGGAGGCAAACGAGTCCTTCAAGAGTTGTCGAGTCGTCACTCAGATCTGGCTCATTCGCTCAAAACAGGCCTTTCTCGCAAAACACTCTGTTTTGCGGAGGATCGTTCAGTTATTACGCCCCCATGGTCTCACTCCAGTGTCCATCGTTTACCGACTCTACAATCTCGTCGCCAGTCCAAAACAAGTAAATTAGAAACTCTTCTCTTATCCGATCCTAGTCGTGTTAGAGTATTTAGGAAAATTGTAGATCGTCAGTCTAGCAAACCTCTTTTTAAGCTTGCAAAATTCAAGATAACTCGCATTACCGATCACACTTATGTTACTGACAAAGGAAAAGTTTATCAAAAAAACCATGTCTGTCTTAAGCCTAACTTTCGTAATAACATTTCAGCAACTCAAAGCACATTAGGTGATCGCCTTCAATCACCAGGACCGTCTTCACGAAATGGAGGAAAAAAGCCAGTTACTCGTTCGTTTCAACCAAATCTGTTGAAGAAACGCCCGGATGACACTAGTGTTTCACAACCGGTGGTGGTGGATCTCACTATCGACTCGTCAAGTGAGGGTTCCTCTGGCCAGAATACTCTGCCGGTGGTTCGGGAATATACCCCAGTGGAGAAGCGACCACGGATACAAGATAACTTGTCGCCAGTCACGTTTGCTGACTCGTCTTTTCCTCTAAATCAGTCTCCAATGGATACTCTTGCTTCTTCCCCGCGTATCACACAGTCTGTTAACCCCACAGTAGCGAATGCCCGTTCTGAGTATTCTTCACCTGCGAATGTCGCTCCAGAAGGTTTTGTTCAACCCGCACAACATGTATCTTCAGACTCAAATTCGTCATATCCTTCTCTTTCTCTCCGGGCTCAACCGATTTTGGATGACTCGAAAGCTGTCAGGACCTCATCACGTAGCAAAAAGGCTGCTAAATTCTTTGGGGACCCTTTACGGCACTCCGTTAAAATTGTGGAAGAGGACACATTATTGGGGGAGGAGGCATGTGACTTACCCTCTCAGAGCAATTTTTCGTCCTCGCATTCGCCTAGAAGGCCACTTATTCGTGACCGACCCCAACTGGTTACGCCGGAGGCGTCATTTTCATCGTTAATTAATAAACTCAAGATGAAAATTGACCGTCTATCTATCAAACTATTCAAAACTTTTGCAAAAACTTTATATATACTTTATTTTACCACCTTGCATTTTTGCGGGATAGCGGTGCTATCTATCTAATGCTTCTCTGGGTGCTGTTCGTTGATTATAAAAAATTTTGTTTTCTTTCCAAAAAATTTTTTTCCCTTCCGCGGGGAATGTCATGAGGCGACCTTCGGTACCTCGTTTATTCATTGCCTTTTTGCAGCCGTGCTGCTCATTTCATTACCAGTTGTGTTCAAGGCCACCGGCTTGGCCTATATTGAGTGCCACGCTGTGCGTGGTCACTCTGTTGTTTGATACATCGTTTGCTAGATGTAAATTAATCCTAAACTTATTCAATGCCTTCTAACAAATATTAAATTGGAACCAAGAATCTAAACAACTAATTAATCAATTCACTATTACGAACAACCAAGTTTTGTCCTCTAAATCTCGGCAAATGTCAGTCGTCAAGCATTTCGCCCTCAAAACATTGATTTCGCGCTAATTGAATCCCAACAACAAATCTCGCTAATTGATTATCATCAATCAAAAATTACGAAAAACTTGCCCTTCCACGCTTGACTTACACTTCCTCGGGTTACCCACTTCCCTACAAAGCTACGGTTTTGAAAAAAAAATGAAGGAGAGCACTTTCAGCAAGGGTTCGAAGCAATAAGCGCAAATAGACCGTTAGTAAAAATTTAGTCCCGTAACACTTCTGGTTTTTCAATCGAAAAATGATTTTTTTGTTCCTTAGATATACGGATGAACTTACTAGTCCTTATTAATCAAAGGCGAGCCATATTTTTTCTTTTAGTCCACTACCTTTATCCAAACGGTTCACTTCAGAGGAGATTTGTCAAGCTGGTTTACTTCAGAGGAGATTTGTCAAGCAAAAAAACGTTCCTGGTTTTGAACATAAGTGAATCAATTAAAGAAGATTAACCTGCAACTGGTAAGAAAAACAAACAGATACCAGTTTTTTAAAATATAGGTGGTGCACATCAGCTGCTCAGTACAAGCAAAATATTATCCAAAACAAACTATGTAGAATCCTTAGAAATTCATCTAGTTGAAATCTTTTTGAATAAGCCATGAAAACTAATAGCTATCATTGGCTGGCAAACAAATTTCCTGAATTTATGTTCGCAAAGGCTGCAGCAGACACCCTGAAAAAATCAATGATGGTTGGAACGTGCATATCAATTTGAGATAAGCACAAAAATCCCTGAGTGCTGATGGTTCACCATCAATGAAGTATAACAACATACAAAAAAGAGCATCCCGGAGTGCTGATGGTTCAAGATGAAAGAAACAAAACAACATACAAAATTTACGCAATTTTAAAATAATTTTTACAGCAAGAAAACTACGACCATGCTAAAAGTCGCTCAAGTCAGGAACGTACAATGATTTTTGATTCAAAATTGTTTTGAAAATTGAGTTTTAGTGAATGTAGTTCCATCTCTGCTGGATAAGCTGTTCAATATTCGACCACTAAAACTTTGTAACACAAAAATTAGTTTCGTGGGTTTGTCTCAACCGAGAGAGAGAGCGCAAAACTGAATTTAAATGTGTACGAGTGAAAGTAAATTGAAAACTCTTTTAAAGTTTAACAATTTAACAAGACTGCTCGTATCAGGGCGAAGCCCTGAATGTTTCGACTGCCTTTTAAGGTTTATGGGGCAGTAATAACATTAAAAAGTCAAATGTAGTAAAACAAAATGAAAATTTTTTATAAAAGTCACCCCCCCCCCCCCCCACACGCTATGTAAAGTACAAAAGATAGATTTCGCTCCTTGTAACAAATCAATTATGGCAAATAAGTTTCTTTCAACCAATTTGGAACGATTTATAAGACGGATTAAATCTCCGCTTACGCGTTAATAGCGCGAATTATATCGCGAGTTAATTGTCCCAAATTGGCCAAAATGGCATTTTTTGAACCCCCATAATTTTACAAAAAATGATCACAGGTGAAATATTTTTTCAAATTTGAGCTCAAAACAACAACACCTTTCGAATGATATAAAAAAATCCGTCAAAAATGGCTAGTTAAAAAGTCGAAATTTGTCTGAAGAAAAAAAAACCCACCCCGATCACAAATATTCCGTTACTTTCGTATCGAAAGTCGGAACAACAAGAAAAGGCAAAAACAGTACGAACCAAAAATGTCCTTAGAAAAATGTTCATAGATCGTATTTAGACTTGATGAGTTCCTTTCTTTTTGTTCCGACTTTCGATACGAAAGTAATGGAATATTTGTGCTCTGGGTGGGTTTTTTTTGTGCTCGGGGTGGGACAAATTTCGACTTTTTAACTAGCCATTTTTTACCAAATATTTTTTATATCATTCGAAAGGTTTTATTGTCTTGAGCTTAAATTTGAAAAAATATTTCACCTGTGATTATTTTTCGTTAAGTTATGGGGGTTTAAAGATTGTCATTTTGGCCAATTTGGGACAATTAACGCGCGATATATTTCGCGCTAATAACGCATAAGCGGATATTTAATCCGTCATAGAAATCGTTCCAAAGAAATCATAGAAATCGTTCCAAATTGGTTGAAAGAAGCTTATTTGTCAAAATTGATTTGTTAAGAGGAGCAAAATCTATCCTTTTGTAGTTTACAGGGCGTGTGGGGGGCTGATTTTTCACAACAAATGTCAAATTTTGGAGAATAACAATTTTCATTATATTTTATTACATATAATTTTTTTTTATGTTACTACTGCTCCATAAACCTAAAAGGCAGTCGGAACATTCAGAGCTTCGCCCTGATACGAGCAGTCTTGTTTAATTTACTGCTCATAAGAATTAATTCAAATCATGATTCATTGACAGATCAACTTTTTGGCTGTTTGTTGGGTACCCTCAATGTGGTGGTATTTTAGTATTTTGGCACATTAACGACATCCGAAAGGTAGGTTGTTTGTTGCAGAAATTGACACAAACGTGCATCCGACCCATTTGGAGGACAAAAAACAGAACAAGAACAAGTATTGGATGGTATCGTTAAAGGAAAAAAGTTTGAAATAGAAATTTTCAATCAAGGCAGAAAAAGTTGAACATATAGCAACAATCCGTCCAAGACTAACTTAGAGCAGGAAAAAATGATCGGACAACTTGACCTGGTCGAACACAGTCGGTTAGACGTAACTTATTTAATTCTCATAGGGGACCCCGCTGTCGCTAATCGGTTTTTTGTTAAATTAGGAAACTCAGCCAGAGGACATCTTATAGACTTGGACACTAGAAATGACCCGAGGAATATCTCAGAGAGCGAGTAGCTCGAACGAGTTTGAAAAGCAGGGAAAATGGTAGAACCAAACCCTCTGATGGAAATCAGAAAGGCTTAGAAAATAGCTTAAGCTTTCCAGAAGGATTATCCTCCAGAAACACTGACAAATCGGAGAGCAGAGGAGATATAGAATAAGTTATTTGTTGTGCTCACTAAGCTTGAAACTAAAAATCTGGCTTACTGATTTTTTGTTAGAATTGAGAGAAATTGAGTAGAAAGTTGATTGCAGCAGTTATAAAATTGTTCTTCGCAAAAAAAACAATTATTGTTTAATTATCTAGAAAGGCGCAAAAGCAAGTTTTTTTCATTTTTTGAACATGCGAGGTTGCCTTACAACAAAAAAATTGTTCTCCTTGTGTCAAATTGAAGAATCCCGTTTACACTTAATTGAAAAATTAATAACCTCAGCAATATTCATAGCATCGAAATTTGTTAGTTTCAATGTCAAGGCATCGAGACTTTGAAAAAATTATAATTTATTACGGAAAAGCAAAAGATTTGTAATGTTCCACGTCCCAATTTAAAAGAAAAAAATCACAAAAATTTTTTCAAACGTAGATTAATGCCGGCACACCGTTCGGAATTTTTTTTTAGCTTACGTACTCGCTGTGCATTTTTTTTTTGATAATTTTGAGGAGGCAATGAGAAATGTAGTATAATGCCAATCATAGCAAGTTGAGGTGTTATATATGAGTTTGGATTTCTGAAGCAAATTAAATACTCCGTATTATAGATTTGGACCTCTTATGATGACAATTTCTCTGGATTTGAGCAATCTTTGGGGGCATTGACTTGATTTTCCGGGGAGCATATTCATTCTGTCAGAAGTACATGCGAGTTTTTGAACCTTCCAAAGATTTAGAGTACCAAAATTAACGCGACCTTGGTGTAAGAAAAAATTTCTTTTAGAGGGCCAAGTGAAGTTTTGATTTTTTTTTCAAAAACTCGATTCGAGACCACTAAGCTTGAAACCAAAAAAGAGATTTATTGATTTTTTCTTAGAATTGAGAGAAATTGTGTGAAAAGTTGATTGCAGCAATTATAAAAATTGTTCTTCGCAAAAAATAATTAATGTTAAATTATTAATAATCTAGAAAGGCATATGAGCAAGTTTTTTTCATTGTTTGAACTTGCGAGATTACCTTACAATAAAAAAAATATTCTCTTTGTGTCAAATTGAAGCATCCCGGTTACACTTAATTGAAAAATTAATAACCTCAGCAGTCTTCATAGCCACATAGCCGTTAGTTTCATTGTCAGGGCGTCGAGACCTTGAAAAAAATTATAATTTCTTACGGAAATGCAATTGATTTTTAATGTTACATGTCGAAATTTAAAAGAAAAAAGTCGCAAACATTTTAAACGTAAACTGACGCCGGTACATCGTAAGGAATTTGTTTTTAGTTTACATACACGCTGTGGAAATTTTGTGATAGTTTTGAGGAAGAGAAATCTAGTATAATGCCAATTATAGCATGTTGAGGTGCTGTATATGAAACTCTATTTCTGACTTCTGAAGCAAATTGAATACTCTGTAGTATGGATTTGGACCATTTTTGATGAAAAGTTCTCTAGATTCTGGCCTTCTATGGGGACGCTGACTTGGTTTTCCGGGGAGTTTATCCCATTCTGTCAGAGGTACATGCAGTTTTCTGAGCTTCCTCAGACTTAGTGTATCAAAAGTAGCATCCTTGGTGTCAGAAAAAAGCCTTTCAGAGGGTTAAGTATAGTTTTGATTTTTTTATCGAGACCTCAATTTTCACAGAAAAGCGATAAATGACCACTTCAGAGCGAAAAACAAAAATAAAGATAAAAAATAGAAAGCAGTCCAAACTGAGATATGTGAGAAAAACGATTCGAGCTGGATTTTTTGTGACGAACAGAAAATTAGCTTCACAATTCTGTGGAAAAAGATCGTGCAATGGTAGATCTGAACCAAGAAAAAAAGGAGAAAAACAATATTACTTCCCATGAAATGTTAGACAATTTGGGACACTAACTCTTTAAAAATTGAGTTTATACGTTTCAACTGACGAAAAACCTTGAAAATTTTAATTTCATTCCAACCTCAAAAAAATTTTTTTGCCTAAATAGTTTTGAGTCAAAAATTCAACCAAACTTCTATGCATTCAATACAAAACTGTCACTGTAAATATCTGAATTTTTGCTTTTCAGCACTGTTTTCAATTAAATTTACGTTTTTTGGGTTCAGCGAGACCCAATCAGTTGTTTTTTTTTGCATTAAAACGAAATCTAAGCTAGCTCTGTTCGACTGATAGTTTAAGAATTTTATCGCGGTAGTTGGCTTTTCAAGACATTAAATTTGACTGGCTATGTAGAGAGGTAGACAGATACGTAAAATCATGTAACTGACGCCAAACCATTGTCAAAAATTTTTTTCTGTGCTCGTCGCTCTGTAATTTCTGGGCAAATTTTTAAAATTATTTTTACTTTCTAGTATCAATTTTCTAGAACAATTTTAAATCGAAAATGTTTGGTGAAAAATTTTTAAAAGTTTTTGCAACTTTGCGCATTGTCTGGATTCTTATAATAACTTAATCTACATGGCAATGAAACATGGGCTTACGATTGTTATTTCATTATTTCACAAAAATTTTGGTCTAAGCCATTCAGGTGAAAATTTCCGCAAAATAGTTGATAGTTAATAGAACTCACTTTGAATGGAAAAACTCTAAAACTTGCAATTTTCTAAAAGAGTTTGTTCAGTTTTTTGGGAACTTTCTGAGCCATCAGTTTGATTTAGACATGTTCGTTTTTGTATTAGAAACGAAAATTTTTGTGTGACTAACTGTTCAATGTCAACTCCATGCTTTCACACTAGTCGTGCCTCTTCAAGCTCGACTTCCTATTTTATAATGGGTTAGCTCCCTGGTGGCAACAATTCAGTTTGGTTGTTGAATTTTTCACAGTTTTCCGATTATCAACTCTGCTTTTACCCTCACTTCTGCCTTGCTGAAATTTGAGGCCTACTGGTAAGCTTGAGTGCATGCTCTTCAATTCTAGTGGCCAAGTGCCGCGCGAGTCGTCTATCATAAGTGGACGTAATTCCACTACAAGACAAAATATAAACCACTTTTAACAACAGCTTAAAGAAATGCTTATTTCCGCGATCGTAAACATGATTACAATTTACTCGTGGTAAAAACTACTTTAGGTACTTTAGCAATGGTGGAGCTCCTTAGCCTGCTTGCAAAATGCTGATTTCGGTTACCTCCTTGAATCATCAGCTTTGAGGGCTTCACATCTTTTTGTGATTTGGATTTCTTCTCTCTGTCGAGGGGCTTATCCTTGGCCTCAATGAGTTTACACAGGACGTCTGCTGCCACTTTTGCGGACACATTTTCTGGGTTCTGATTCGTCATTCAATGGGACTTTTCAGTTTCCATAGCTTTTTGAATTGCTCCCAGCTAGATGTACTCCAAAACTCTCTATGTACAGTGCTTGGTATAAAATACGCCTCTACTGTTGGAACGCAGCTCCTCTAAATTATAAATCAGTTTAGTCTCAGCATCGGTTTGTTTTTGATTGCAGGCTACCCTCCTATCTTGATATACATCTATGTTCTTACCTGGAAGCGCAAACTCACGTCTGGAATTGTTTCTTCTAGCGTGAGCTATAGATTTGTGTGAAGAGAATTGACGGCATCAAGAAAACGAGTTCGCTCATCTTCGACTGTTCTAATAGTGTCAACCACATAAAAATTTAAAAAGGTAAAATTTAAAAGGATTTCTTCCGTTACGGTCGTGCACAAGCTGGATAGAGCCCGAACCAGCATAATATAAATACTACAATAAACATTATTGCAGGAATTAAATCAAGTCAGCGTTTAAGGCGTTGTCGTTAAAGCTATTTACTTCATTCGACCCTCTCTTTAATAGCACTAAATAAATTATCTATGAGTTGCGTCTTACGCTGTGATCTGCACCCCCGTATACAAAAGATAGCGCTCCTCATATCTGCACCCCCGTATACAAAAGATAGCTTATTTTAGTTGTTTTTATATAGTTTATTGTTTCTGAGTAGCTTTCGCGCCATTTTGCACTACATTTCTCAGCTATGCGCTGCATTGTCCGCGTAGCTGCTGGTGCGGCACCACCAGTGCAGCCAAAAATGAGCGGGCAGAAGCTGCGCTGTTCGGCGTGTAGAACTCTTTGTTGGTATTTTAAGTTTTTTAGTGATTCGTGGTACTTATAGGCTTCTCTCATTAATATTCGTGAAGTTTTTGCGCGCTGGTTGAAGACTTTGTCATCAAAGAAGGTTCGGCTAAAGCTTGAGCCTCATAATCCGTTTGCTTTTACCTTGTTTACCTTGCAACGACCGAAGTTTTGTCTCGATTTCAACATCATAGCAAAACTTGCTCATGTTAGCCAAGGTATCTCTGATTTCGTCATGCCTCTTGTGGGTGAATCCACCATTCGCACAGTGAAGGGCGATGCTAGGATCGGAAGATTGACCACATGCACATGTGAATAGAATGTTGGTTGAACCGTATCCATATCTGAGATAATTTCCATCCCAGAATTCAAGTTTTTTGAGGTTGAATTTATATCTGCTAAGTAGCTGTGCATTTAACCAGTTTGAGGCTCTTTTTTCGGAGGCTAGCCAAAATGCGTATTTTTCACTGTCTCTCAAGTTGTTCAAAATTTTAGTTCTCCTCTGGTTTGATCTTTCTTTTTTTAGTGTTTGATTTTTTGTATAGATTTTTGTTGCTCAGATATAGCTGTTAATGGGTCGTATGTGTCTAAGACTGACGATATTTTAAGTTACCATTGCGAAAAATTTTAATAGTCACAAAGTAGCTGGATATTTACACCGCTCATTTTTAGTGGCAAAGAAGCGATGTCTCTAAGTTGATTGCTAATATTACCTATCAAATTTGGACTGAGTTGTTTCTGAAGTATCTTCTTGCTGGCCTGCATGTTTTCTGTGACATTGGGCGTGATTCTAGCTGAAAACGTTAATTTTTTTGTAATTCTTTGGTGTAACAGGAGTACATGTTTTGTGTTGATGTTTTCGCGATCTTGCCCATCTTTTTCAGTATTTTTTTTTGGATCAACCGAACACGTGCTTTCTCGGAATGAAAAAAGGATTGAGTAAAAGTTGAATTCGAAACATCTTTATCTGTTTTAATACTTTTATTCAAAGTTGGTCCCACAGACTTATGTGATAATAACCGAATTTTTTCATTGAAAGGGTTTCTCATAGAATGATTTATAAACCAACTGATTGCTCTCAATAAACAATTTTCTGTACAAACTGGTTGCCCCATTTCTATTCTTAACCCCAGTAATGACTGATTTTACCTAGATTACGGATTTTTGCATCTTTTGTCAGCTTTATCTGACACTATTTAAGTGAAGTTTTCTCCCACCTGTCAAGGCGTTTGCATATTTGTCAAATTGTTTAATGCGCTGACAGCTCTCAGACATCATAAATTAGCAATGACATTCGCCAATCTAGTTCAAGTTATGATCTTTACAATTTTTAACAAGGAAACTTCCGTTTCCCTACAATGTTCCTATCCTTGAAATTAGATTGGTCCACTCACGACGGTTTTTGCAAATTAGTGGGTTCCCCATGATATATTTTTACTATATTTATTGAGCAAATCAGAAACTTTGTCAAAAAAAAACAATTTTCCAGTTTAAAAGTACATTTTATGGTGCAACACATCTCTTGCGGCATCTAGGCCTCTTATATTGGATCCATGAGAACATTTCGGGCATCAACCAGCATCTTGAAGTATTCTTCTTTTTCGCCTCTGTCTGGGTGGCATAGAAGGCAAAGACTCTTAAAAGCGCATCCAATGTTTCAGGCGCCGCTAGTTCCGGCAACAACAATTTATCAAAGAGGATTTGATGGCGGAAAAAATTACTCTGTGCGTCATGTAGACGCTGTCTTCTCCAGAGTAAATCTTTTGCGAGACTTTCTGCCTTCAAGTTAGCGTGAAACTTCTTCCTCACCCTCTGACTTTCAGAGCTTTTCTTCTTGTACTCGCTCTCCAGCGAGTAACTCTCTATTTCGAGAGCTTTAACTTTTAATTTGTATTCTTCAACGGCTCCCTCCTTTTGCAGGAGTTTCTCAATCCGTTGTTAACCTCAATTGGAGAGGGTCTCCGTTGCTCCCTGAATTGTCACCCCCAGGTTCTCGCTGTTATCTAAATACCTCTCGGTTTGACTTATCTGCCCCTTGAGGTTGATCACCTCTTCGCATGAAGTTGGTGCCCGATTCACAATATTTGGTGGTTGAAGTTGCTCAATACCTTAAATTAGCAATGACCTTTGCCAAACTAATTCAAGTTATGATCCTTACATTTTTCTAACATGGAAACTTCTTACTGTGTTTCCATGTTAGAAATTGTTTCCAAGAAAGTTTCCACTCAGTCTCGGATCTTATGACAGATTCAAGTAACTTCGCCACTTTCTTAATTTGGATTTCGGTGTTGTTGAATTTTTTTATCGCTTTGTTGTGTTTTTCATTTTTTACTATGAGCTGGCATTTCGATGCCGTTACATGATATCCAAAATATTTTCCGTCATTGATAATGTTGTTATAGACTGTTCGCAGGCTGTTCAAATTTTCGACTTCGTTCCCATCGTCTGCATACCATTTCTGAGCTAAGTTTTTTCGTTGACTAGTTCATTAAAGATAACGTGGCTTGCCCTTTCATCGCCATTGCTATTGGGTCTCCTTGTGTGGTTCCCTCTCTAGATTGGATAAATTTTTTTACGAAGATTTTGGATGGATTAGAGTATGAGTTCTTTATAGCGGGTAGTATGGGTAGTATAGAAGGGCGTATATTTGCAATGTTTTTCAAAGCCAGGTTGCGGTTTAGGGAGTTAAATGCATTTTCCGCGTATGAATTGCATATTCGATGCCATATTTTTGGCCGAGGCATAGTAGGTAATTCGATCCGAGTACCATTCAAGCATTTTGTGATCCTTCTACCTATTATTCTGCGGATGACATCGCCTATGCCAATTGGCCTACCTCCTGGGTTTTTATCAAGTGAATTAGGCGACATGCATTATAGGTTCAAGAATTTAGTCGATATGCGTTATACCACATGAATTAGGTACAGTTTCACCTGTGGAGTATCCTTCCCATTGTTCTTAGCGCGGCAGCAGCTTTCACAATACCAGACTATCTCGGTTGATGCGTACATATCAGATTTTTTCCCGTATTTACGATGTTGCCGCATATATCGGGTGTTTAAAGTTTTTCATCTTTCTCATTCATTCAACTTCGGTCTATATGTTATTTCTGCTGCAGCATGATTCTTGTCATCCACTGGTTGTACATCCACCCAGCCGGTATTTCCTAATTCAAAGAAAGCTCATGCTTCTTCAGCCATAGATGGGCAATGAAAGTCCCATTGTAAGACCAAGAAGTAAGTTGCTTCAAAAATAGCTACATAAGTCCAGAATCAGGTAGGCCATATCAGTCACATTACCCCTAAAAGTCCGTACCCACCCCTCAGACCATCTGGTCGCTAAAAAATCCATCCCTCGTTATACAAGTAGGACTCTATCACGATTGAGATCCGGGTACAACCTTTTTCTCCACGGGTACCTGAAATGAGATCCCAACGTCCCCACGAACTGTCCCCACCGTTCTTCCCCCGCACCACTCTCCATCCTTCAGCTGTTTCTAGATAAGTAAGTTTTAGACCATCATAGACTCGTCCGTCGGAAGTTGCGACGTGTCTTGGGCATGGTTTGAGCATGCCGGACGCGCTTCCTCGGACCAAAAAACAACCACACTCAAAGAGTACCAACAACACTAGATAATATACTGTTGAAGAAAAAAAAATCATTTTTCTTTTCTATAGCAAAGGTTAAATAAATCATATTGTTTCGCTATTATCAAGGCTGTTTTTCTTGCAATCGACATTTACATTTTAACTGATTTTACAGCAAACTTCAGAATATTTTGTTTGTTCAGTTTTGTTTCCAGATCACTGTTGTGTTTTTACCATGTCATCTACTAGTCAGAAACATAAGAATTTCATCAGCGAACCCATGGGGGACAAGCCTGTCAGTGAATTGGCCGGAATCGGTCCTGTTCTTGGCGATCGGCTAATTGACAAAGGATTCATAAAAGTAACGTAGACATTGCTTCAGTTGATTTTATAGCGCCGATGGAAGCTGCAGAAAGCAAAATAGCATTTTTTTTCAGGCGTACATGGTCTTGGGACAGTTTCTTATTCTGAACAAAGATGAAGATTTGTTCAAAACATGGCTGAAAGATACCATTAGCGCTAATGCAAAGCAAGCTAACGACTGCTTCACTTGTCTCAACGAATGGTCAAACAATTTCATGTGATCGATCAGAAATGTTTCAAGTAGTTTTTGCTATATTTGAGCCATTGAAATTGAACGTCTGTTTTTGAAAACGTGAATTTTTTATCATTTTTATTTGATTATTTGTTGAAATATATTAGTTATTTTCAATCTGAATTGAAAAAAATTTAAATTTTGCGTGATTATCATTGAAAAAGAACCCGAAGCTCTTAAATAAAAAGTTTTGTGCCCTTGTATCGCAAGCGATGGTAAAGATTGCTAACAATCATAGGTTGTTAGCTAGGGTCCTGCACGGTGAGCTTTTGCAAGTGAGTCCTAGCTTATAGCCTAGATGAGCTGGATTAATTGAAAAATCCAGCTGAAGTCCTAGCCTATATAATTGAAGTCCTAGCTTATAGCCTAGATGAGCTAGATTAATTGAAAAATCTCGCCTCCCCCCCCCCCCCCCCCACGTAATGACCAATTGAGATATCTCTCCCAAATCAAAACGGTAAAACGCTATAAAAATATCTGAAAAACAATTAAGTGTCATTATGAGCCACTTAATTCCGGACAAATCAACCGGACCAGATAACATTGGAAATCTAATTCTGAAATAAATGCCATCACACTCTTTGTAAATCCATGAAACTACTATTTCAAACTTTCCCGAATAAAAGGTATTTTCCGACATTTTGGAAAATTAGTCAGGTTACACCAATTTTCAAAGAAGGAAATAAAGCAGCAGACGTTACTTGCTATAGACCGATAAGCCTTCTTTGTTGCTGTTCTAAAGTCTTTGAAAAACTAATCTTAGATGAAATTTATAATTTTTTTCTGGACAAGATTCCACCCTAGTCAATACGGTATTCGGAAAAAGCGATCGGGCCACACTACAGTTAATACAGTTTTATTGATAAATTATATGAATACAATGATCTCGAAGCGACGAAAGAACTCAGCGTGCTATATCTCGTATTTGCAAAACCTTTGACAACGTCCCACATGATAAACTACTGCTCAAACTTGAAGAGCAAAGACTAGGCGGAAGTGTCATAGGTATAGTCAACTCATACTTATCTGAGAGACAACAATATGTTCAAATCAATCAGAAAAGGTCCCGCCAAAAAATTGTCAACGGAGGAGTAACCCAAGGGTCCAGACGACGCCGCCTTCAAGTGGTGGACCCGACATCCTGGCTTGCCAGGTTGCAAATGGCGTCAAGCTCCCCCTCCCATGGGTCGGGGAAAGCTCAGAAGTCTCGGGTTTTCGGTTACGGAGCATCTGAAGCCGGCCAGGCTGCTCCGTCTGCTCATACTCACCCTACTCCTAAGATCCGGCATTAACCCTAACCCCGGTCCCTACAAGTGTTCACCCTGTAACCTAAACATTAGTATAAACCAAGCTAGTGTCTGGTGCCACATATGTGGCTGGATACATTTTAAATGCAGTGGCCTCAAATTTTTAAAAGAACATAACAGAGATTTTTACTGCCCCCTTTGCACTACTTTCATTTTACCTCCCCCCGGAACCAAAGCCCCATCCACCACCTCTTACCAAGTAACGGTTCCCACAAACAATCCTTGCCCACAGCCCTTTCTGCAATCAATTCCCAAACCAAACAATCAAAAGGCATCCTTAGAATCCTCCAGTTTAAATGTAATGGAATATCTGGGAAAGCTCCTGAAATTGCAGCATTCCTAGCCCAGAATGAAATAAACATAGCCCTATTCCAAGAAACCAAGCTCAAGAAACAAAGCCGTAACCCCTCACTAGGTCCCTTATTCACTCTTATTCGAAAAGACAGGCCCAAAGAGGGTGGAGGCCTCCTCATTGCAATACATGAATCCATACAATGCGAAGAAGTAAGTTTAAATACCGACGGAACACAAGAAGCTATGTGTATATCGGTTGTAGCCGGTACGTCGAAACTTCGTATTAGTAATTTTTATATCCCCCCTAGATCTAGTCGTCCCCCCAGTTATACTGCGTCCCTAACTGATCCCCTGATTCCAGGCGACGCTCTTGTACTCGGAGATGCAAACGCCCACTCTTCCCTGTGGAATTCAAACTTAGAAGAAGAGCAAGGTGGTCAATTACTCTCCAATGAAATTACTGAATCCACTTACGCCCCCCCCCCCCTGAATGATGATACTCAAACTAGAGTACCTTTTAATTATTTATCCTCCAATGCACATTTCTCCTCACCTGACATCTCCCTAGCATCGCAGAGCCTATTACTTTTTTCGTCCTGGACCCTAATTAAGTCTCTAGTTTCCGACCACGTCCCCAGATTTATCGAATTACCTCTAGAAAACAGCATACACTTTTCTCCGAAAAAGACTTTCATTAACTTCCTCAGCGCTGATTGGCGGCAATTTACCGAGGAGATCGAGTCGGGTTGCTCGTCTCGAGGTTTCCTTCTTCAGTTACGGCCGGGGAGAAAATCTTTCGGGATCTGGTACTGAGGGCAGCACGCCACCACATCCCCACCGGGCGCCACCGCCATTACAGCCCGACTCTTTCTCCAGAGTCAGCCTTCCTTGCTGCTGAAGGAGAGCTCGGCCGCCACAACAATCAGCCCATGGAACCTACACAGCACTCTCGTTTCACTCCTTCCCAATTGAACTCCCAACTCCTCAATCAGACAGCGAAAGACAAGAGAAACAAATGGCGTAATATCCTCCAGACCTGTGATTACCGCACTGTCGCCAGAAAATTGTAGAAAGTGGTACGCTCCGTAAACTGATCCAGGCCTGTGGTAGGAAGGCACCCTATTCAATTTGAATCAAAAACAATCTCTTCAGACACAGACATAGCTAAGGCTTTTAATAAACAATTCACAAATGCCAGGATTCATGGGTCAGATAAGCTACTCCGGAAAACCAGACGCAAAATAGCCAAGCTCACCCTGTTAGATAACCCCACTTTCTCCCCCCTACAAACCAAACAAGCCATAGCGGACAGCAAACCCTCGCGAGCACTTGGTCCGGATGGCCTTTGCAACTTTCACTTAATTTACCTGGGACCCCTACCTCTTGAATATTTAACCCTTCTTTTTAATGTCGCTGTCTGAAAATATTATCCCTCAAATGTGGAAAAAATCGAAGATAATCCCCCTACCCAATTATCCACTTCTTATAGGCCCATCTCTTTACTCTGCCCCGCTGTTAAAGTTTTAGAAAGGCTTATTCATCCTTTTTTAAACAAAGTATCTCCCTACCGCCACACATCAACATGGTTTTCGTCTTTTCCACTCTACATTTACTGCGCTTTCCACACTTGAATTTTTTTGTCACAGAGTTTTAATTAAAATTGCCCCCTCCCGCACCATTCTCGCTACGCTCGACCTCTCGAAGGCTTTTGACATGGTGTGTCATCGTACTCTCGTGGAACTAATTCATGACACACCGCTCCCGAGAGGAATTGTTCGTTGGCTGAGTAACTACTTGAACGGCCGACAAACCACCACACTTTTTAACTCCCAAGAATCCCCTCACAAAATAGTTCACTGTGGAGTCCCCAAGGGCTCTGTTCTTTCGCCCAATCTTTTTAATTTTTACGTCCATGACGCTCTCACACTCCCCTATAATGTTCGTTTCAAATCTTGCGCTGACGATTTCCATCCCTTTTTCCAAAGCCCTGATGTAGAGGCAGCATCTCGATCGTTGAACGATTACCTTCATCATCTTTTTAATTTTTTCACTTCCAGGAAGTTATCTTTCGCGTCCTCTAAAGGATCAGTTACCCTTTTTTCTTCATCCAATAAAGATTTTAACAGAACACCCAGAGTACTTTTAAACAACGAGCCATTCCCTCCTAACAAAAACCCAAAAATTTTAGGGGTTCCTTATGCTTTGCTGCACACTAAAAGATCTACCGACAAGGCTCGGCGCAGGTTAGGTGTCCTGAAAGCGTTGGCAGGATCCTCTTGGGGACAGACAAAAGAAACCCTCCTCTTAACTTACAAAGCCTTAATACGCCCCATTTTAGATTATGCCTCCCCTGCCTGGTCACATGCCGCCAGCAAAACTTCCATTAACGACCTGCAGGTTACCCAAAAATAAGCCCTCAGAGTTATTACCGGCTCAACACTCATAAGTTCCACTGCCCACCTGCACAGTGAGGTCAAGATCCTCAATGTCCCAAATCATCACACTCTTTTAACCTCTCAATTTTTATCTCGTCATACCGCTCCCATCACCCAAATAATTTGTACCAATCACACCCCACACCTCCACGTCAAGTTCGACAATCATTTTTAAGCGCTTTTAAAAGAAGGTATTGACTCCGTTTTAACCAATCTTAACCCTTCACTCAATCTTAACAACCCAGAAGAAGTTTCCACTTTCGTTTTTAACCACCACAAGTCCATTTTAAAACGCAACCACACAAATCTAGTAACCAAGTTCCTCGCAGAAATCCCTCCCTCTAAAGTAATTTGTATACCGCCCCCTAAGGTCGACCCCAATGAAAAATCTCTCCCCAGAACTACCCACTGTAAACTCTCCCAACTCCGGTCTGGTTACAGCCGGCTTTTAAACACATACCTCTCCCGGCTAGACAACAAAGTTTCCCCACTATGCCCGGACCTTGCACCCCACACTAGTTGCCACATTTTGAACTGCCCCAAGAATCCCTGCCCATTCACCCCCGCAGACTTGTGGCTTAGGGCTGTGGAAGTTGCGAAGTTCCTTAGCCTGGAGACAGACGAGCCTAACCCGACCAACATGGGCTAATGAAAGAAAACCCCAAGGGTCTATCCTTGGACCACTACTATTCCTCCTCTTCATCAATGATTTACCTGGAACGATGAAAGAAATACCCTGTTACGGGTACGCAGGTGACTTTAAAGCAATAATCCGGAGCCAAGGTGAAATGAACAAAGCAACAGAAAACATTGAAAAATGGCTTTCTGAAAATAAGATGACACACAAATTGTAAACATTAAAGGAGCACTAAAAGCCAATCTCATGGGCAGTCCTCTGGAGCCAGTGGAATCCCAAGTGATCTAGGGCTCATTGTATATCAAAACCTAAGCTGGTCTGAAAATTGTCAAATACGTTCCAAAAAGGCAATGAATGCGCTCTTTCAAAATAAAAGAAACCTTACTTCGGACTGCCACTGGAAGGCTAAGTTGAACGCGTAAACTGGAAACGTAGTACTGGTAGCAACATACGCTTCTCAAACGTGGTGGCCAAGCAAGGGAAACCTCCAAGAGTTGGAAAAAGTCCAACTCTATGCAACAAAACGGATATTAGGATCGAACATCAATTACCGTAGCCGCCTCCTTTCCCTAAGAATACTACCACTCAGTCAATATGTCGTGATGTATGTTCTTCTTTTTCTATTGTCAATGAGAAACGGTGATTATATTGCTTCGCTAGGAAACACCAGACAAAATCATAGAGGAGAATACAGGCTGTACGAATCAAAATTGATAAAACCGATGACAACTTTTTCCGACGAACGAAACTTCTCTTCAACTACGTATCACGAACGTACCCTAATTTTAGCAACGAAACTAACAAAGATACCTTGCAGAAAATCTATTGGCACTTTTTCACTATATACTACTCCGAGGAAAATAAATGCACATGGAGAATAATATGCAGATGTGGAAACAGTAACATCACAAACAAGATAAAACTAAACTGATGAACTTGAATCTGGGTGCGAACCCTTGAGAAATGTCTCTAAATCTTTTACTACTACTATACAAAAGACGATATCAAACGGAAGCAGATGGTTGATGTGTACATAGCACGCAATTAATTGATCGGTTGAAGTTTGATTTTATAGTGTCGAGAAAACCTTTGAAAAAAACTCGAATTTAGAATTTAGAATAGCCGGTTGATGTGCAAGTAGCACAGAATATTCCGGCCAAATTCACTTAAAAAAAATAGAAAAAGAAAGTTTTTTTTTCTAAGTTTCTCCAAATGGGTGTCGTTTTCAGTGCGTGGTGTGATTTGAGAACTATGCGATCGCGTAGAAAGTATGTGAAATCGGCATGATCGACAATATATCTTTTTTTTGCACATTTTTTTTGCACCAAGTTGTAATTTTAAAAAAAAAAATTTTTTTTTTGCCAAATAAGCGCAAAATGAAACATTCGCGAAAAATGAAACTAGCGAAAAATGAAACTATTTTTCTTTCTAGTAAGATCAAGTTTTTTAGCCTTAAAGTATAAAAGAAAGTAAATTTCCAGGTAGTGAATTTCCAGTAAATTTCCAAGAGTGTTACTCGATCGCGTTATTCGCCCGAAATTAGACTAAATCGCAATCAAAAATTTCAAATCAATTTTTCTCGACGCTGGGACAATTTTTAATCACGACTGAAAGCGCTCTTATATGATGTATCACCTGACCCATTCCGATGATTATTTGGATTGGCACAGTTTTCGTCCTATTTAATTAATATTCAGATTTCGTCCCATATCCAACATCCTATCATCCCATATTCAAATTTGTGGGACGAAATCTGTACGCTTTGAAATCGGACGAAATCTGTTGAAATTAAAATGGGACGAGATCTGTTATGGGACAAAATCTGTCACAGTCGATTATTTGTAGGTACCTAATTTTGCGTGGAAAATAAAAAAAAAAAACTTTGTATCTGAATTTTGAAAATTGTTTTCCTCAGCGGGTTAGGCTTCTGGGTACGTAACTTTAAAAATTGATTTTTCAAGGTCAGAACAATAATTTGCTTTCAGAAAAAAATGTTTGAGACTTCAGTGGGCGATGCCTACAGATGCATCGATCCTGAACTCTTGAATGAGAAGCACTTGGAGCATAATCTTAGAGTAGACGGTCGACAGCTCTTGGAATCGCGCCCTATTCTCATCAGTAGCGGAGATATCAAAAGTTGCGACTCTAGTTCTTCAGTTAGAATTGGAAACACTAAGGTTTATTTTTCTCCTAACGAACAAACATTTAGTGGCAATGAGCATTTTTTTTTCAGTTCTCATAGTGGTTAACAGTCATTAATTTGAGGAAGCGTTTATCGAGGTAAAATAATACAGGTTTAGGTTATGTGTGGAGTCAATATGAGACTGTGCAAACCCATTCTGCAGTATCCTGGCAGAGGTCTTCTGCATATCAGAACCCAAACTAGTTTCTCCAACCCTTTCCAAAGAAGTCACAAACGAAATGCCGTTCTCAGTGACGTCATTTCAGAGACTATTTTGTCATCTTCCTTTTTGGATCTGAACAGTTTGTGTGTTAAGCGTGGAGTGCTTTGCTGGTGTTTGATGCTCGACCTGACAGTGATTGAAGATGACGGCTCATTGGTCGATGCTCTCATTTTTGCAGCTGTTTTGGCCCTGAAAAAAGTGAAGCTACCTAAAGTTGATCTAGATGAAGAATTTGAAGTGAACGGTGTTGATGTTTCGCAGTCAGGTAAATTTTAAAGGTACCGCGATCAATACATTGTCTTATATAGTTTTTCATTTCTTGGAGATTAATTTTATTATTCTAGGGGTCTTATAGCTCATGGTTTTTTAGTATTCAGATAGTTCCTTGTCAATGTTTCTTGATATTTCCTCAGATATTTCCTCAGATAGTTCCTTCAGATAGTTCCTTCAGATATATTCAGATATTTCCTTCAAAAATACCTTGTCATTGTTTCTTGTTTTGACCTAAGTGATCTTCGAGCATTCCTGACGGCAAGATTTGTTGCCACTTTGGAATTTTATTTTGGTTGATTTTAAATTGAAGTCAATCACTTCTGAAAATCAGCGATTTTTTGAAAACGCTCCTAAATAATTTAATTCCTTTCGAACTATTCCTTGTCTGTTTAGAACTCTTGAAGTTGTCTGATAATACTCCAGTCATGACTACATTTCTCTCTATGTCCTCACCTCGCAATCGGGGGCATAATGTGATAGTGATGGATCCGAATGATCAAGAGGAAAGTATCCCTTCATCGGGAGTGATAAGAGTGACAGTACTCGGAGACAACTGCAAATTTGCTCAAAATGGAACTGTTTTGTTAAACTCTCATTTTGTTTTTGAAGAAGCTAAAAAGAGAACCAAGTTTATGTTAAAGCTTATGAATTAATTTCATTTTTTTTTGCTGTATTAGAGTCGGTTCATAGTTCAAAATATTTAGACGATAAAAATATCACAGAAAAGCCAACCATTAAGATAGTTGACGAATAATTGAAAACAAAGTCTCAGCATATTCTAAAAAGATACTCTTATGATATATGAGTCCCTATAAATGACCACGTATCATGACGAAAACATGTCTTAGCTCGTAAATTGATAATTATTTGAAAGGTGACCATTTAGGAACATGCCCAATATATTTTGAAACATTTTTTTTCGATAGCGAAACATACATTAAAATTCCCTCTTTACCATCCGCATTCGAAGTCGCAAAGATTACAAATTTCAGCAAAATTGAACTTCGAGTGGTAATTAGTTATCCTACTGATGATTTCAAAGTCCTGTAATAATTGAAACCAGCCATCTGCTTCAAATAATAATTACGCTTGCGATAAGCCAGCGTTATTAAACTGGAATAAAGACTTTTCACTTCTTTTCACTTCTCTTCTTACCTTCTCTTAGCATTTTTCAGGTTGCTTCCCCCATGGCCTGTGTTCGAGTCATGGCCTGGATTCAGTATCAAGAAAATTGAAAAAAAAAATTCCGACAAAAATTAATTGTTAGTTTTTTCTTTGTTTGCTCAAGTTTTGTCGGCTAAATTGCAAGTGCAAGTGTTGTTCATTCTAATTTCAAAAGGGGACTTGAAACATTTTAAAAAGCTTTCATAAATTTTTTTTTCGGTTCAGTTGGTGTCAAAGATGGTCGGCTTAGTTGCCCCATCACTGGTTTTTTTTTTGCTGTAAACAACTTACATTGTAGTTTCAAGTGCAGTTGTTGTCCATTGTTGTTTAATGTGGGACTTTTTAATATAAAAGCATATTTTTTTCGGCTCAACTTGTGTCTGCTTAAAGGTGTTCCGTTGTTGCTGATTTGAGCAAGTGTGAGGCATGTTTGCCTGGAATGAATTTCTATCGCGACATGAAAGTTTATATGACCTAGTTTCTTTCAAAAATTTCCATTTTCGGCTTTATATTTTTCTCCTCTGTAATAATAATAAATCGTTGTGGTAAACAGTTCTATTGTGGTAATTAATTAAACAAATTTATAAACCACGCCAAGATTTTTACTATCTGGGAGAACACCATTGGTTCTACAGATACGATCCGTTCACAGGTGTCTCAGCACAAATTCATTAAGTATATTTTTGATACAGAAAAATGAATGAATTCTCAATCTTCATTTTGCTTTTATTTAAGTTTTATTACATTTGTTTTCCATTTTGTGTTCTGGTTTTGGAATTTTCACGACGATTATATAACTGCTTCAGACGGTTCTTAGAGGCAACTTTTCCCAATTGCTTATCCATCCCGACTTTGCGTGCTTTCATGTTGGTTTTTTTATATACTGTTACAAAACGATTTAAATTCTCTGCAAGAATACCTTGCAGCTCTTCGTTCAAAGTGGTTCAATTTAAAAATCAAAATTAGTTTATAAATTATATTACATTTTATAGTTTTGTTTTAAGTTTCAAATTGAGAGACAAAAACATTAAGAAACTTTGTATCGACTAGTTTTGAAAATAACTAGCACCAGAACTCGTGGTAAAGTTTGTTTCAATCTTTCCAGTTTTTAAACTGAATGAAATTGAAATTTTTTCTGATGTACCCGTGTCTTTGTTTCTTCCGGTCGCAGTCTCAAAACCTGAGACAAGCTTGACCGCTGACTCACTGGCAGGGCAAGGGAAAACTTAACTGATATATTCCAATAGACAGATTTTTTCAGAGATTTTCCGAAGTGAACCTTCGTATCGTTTTTAGCCGGCCGGGATCTCACAACATAAGACAAGATTTATTGCAGACAGGGCACTTGGAAAATAATTTATTTTCAGGAGAACAGCAAAGCAAACAACAGTTTTTAAATATTTTCAAAATTTAAAAAAATAATAACTTTTTTGTTGATTTAAGACAGTAGGGGACATAAAACATTTATTCGATCTCGCGTGATTTCAATTTAATTACTTTCATCACAAAAATGAATAACGTGAATCACGTCAAACAAAAAACTAAGTCTTTTGCAAAATATCAATCTCTATAGGTTCAAATAAAATTGCTAATTCTGACCATTGCTTACTTTTTTGCTTTTTCTAGTCAATGTTTTGTTCTAGTCGTTTTCCGGCAATGTTTTGTTCCAGTCGTTCACCCTTGCATGTCTTGATTCCTCTGTTGATGCTCTTTTTTTTGTACGAGCTCCTTTCTTTTATTGATGCTCCTTTCTTTTGTACGAGCACCGATACAACATTGTTTGCGGTTTAATCAAGCCCTTGTTTTTGGCCGCCGACTTGATTTGGTCCTCACATTTGATTAATCTTTCGAATAAGTATATATACTTATTGTTCGCCGCGTTGGCTGTTTTCATCTACTAGCTTGTAAGCCGGACAGCTTTGTCCGCAAAAAAGACATGCAAATAACTAAGAACAAGAGTCTCTTAAGATCACCCGGTAATATATGACAAGATATAATGCCATCGTACTTCAGTTTTTTATCTTAAGTTTTTTGAACAATCAAGTTATTCGCTGTTACATCTTCAGACACCCTTGCATCAAAGGGTAGGTTTATTATTGATACCCAGTCCTTATTTGAAATCTCGTGCTCTAAACCTAACGTTCATTCTTTCTTTGCTAATGTTAAATTTAATTTATTTTCGGTCCGTTCAATCGCTAGACCCCGAAAACTTTTTTTTTCCCTCATGAACATATTTTACAACATCAGTCTGAACTTTTTTGCTCTCGCTGCTCATTAATCGAAAGATATTTTTAATTGGGAGCAGAGTTTTTTCTGTATCTAATTGATTATTAACCGAAACTTTAAATGAATTTGAGTCTCATGTAGAATATAATGCAATTCCAACGCTTTCGAGAAAAAAAATTGTTTTAAGCTAAAAAATGCATGGAGGTTGACCGACTGTTTCAAGTGAAGGAAAAGTTGTTTTTTTTCTCAACTCATTGTTTCGCGAGATGTGATGGTAAAATCGTGACCTGTACATAATGGCTTTTTCTGGGGATATGTGTATCAAATCAGTACCTCTAAATAATCAATTATGTTTTTTATGTATAAAAAATGAGAGAAATTACTCGCAAAATTTTTATTCTAGTTTGATGAGCGCAGTTTTTAATATTTAAATGTGAAAACTTCTCTGAAACTATAGTATTATATTTAAGTTCAATTGGATCACTTGAAATTGCCGAAAATGAAAAATCTTTAGAGTGGAGCAATATGTCTTGAGGAAGATTACTCTTTTTTTTTTCTGATGTTCGATGTACAACAGTTTTTTTAATGGATTTTTGCTGCTTGTACTACCCAGCGTAGTGTTTAGTTACCGAATCACTTTTTTTCCAAATCAAGTCGATTAAAATTTGTTCATTTGGTGGCTGCATAAGTTCGGCAATTTAGTATCACCAGTTTGCTGATTTATTGTAGCTAGTGATTGCTAATAATCAAAAGACTGTGGTGAAGAGGCAAGTACGTGAATCTCCAGACTTTAGGTCGGACTTCAAATCTGCAACAAAGCAATTTTTTCCAAGGTTGTTTTGCCTTTCTATCGTTCACTTTTTGTCTTTTTAGAGCTGCTTTTTGCCGTTTTGTTGCTTCATTTTGCATAGTGCGGCTTCGTTTTTGTCTCAAACTGCATTAAACAGTGTAAGCTGAATAAAGTGCACTGATTTTGAGCAAAATTTTGCATGCAAATTGAAGCTGAAACAAGTTTTAGACAATGGTATGATGCAATTTCATGTGTGGGTTGCGAAAAGGGATTTCTTATACAAGTTTGTAGCTTTCTCAGGACAATTTTTTACTAGTGTTTGGGCTGCAGCTTCGCCAATTTGCAAAATTTTATAATCAAACAGTTCCGACATTAAAGATTTGAACCCGTACACTCCTCTGCAAATTCGACCGAAATTAATGAGAATATATGAAATCGAAATTTCTGTAAACCGTCAATTACTGGCATACTGAAAAAACTCCCGTTCAAGTGAAGCGTTTAGAAGGTGAAACGTTCAAAATAAATTAAGAATTATCATAAATAAGAAGCAGTTTTTGACAGTATTGACATTTTAAAAAGATAATATTAGAAAGTATTTACAAATCATTAGGTAACTTTTGATTCTTTTGGGTAATCAAAACAAAAAATTCGTAGTAAATATTTTTAGTAAACTCAAAATTAGTTATACATTGAAGACTTATAGTTATACATTGTAGTTATATATTGACGACTAAAAGATAGACGTGATTATAAATCTCCGCTGTGTTGGCTAATCAAGTTTAAGAGGACTATTATTTGGCTACTCCATTTTCATATTGATTTCTTGATTTTCGACTTGATTGGTTTTGACGTTTGTTGAACCTGCCTCATTATAAGTCCAATAGCATCAGAAGCATAAAAGTTGATGTTTTTGGCTAATTTGAGATTCGGGGGTAGCGGCAATGTTTTTTGGAGTCGTAAATTTTTATATATCAATATTTTTAACATTTTTTTTGGCTCACGACGTCTATCCTAACAATTTCTGACTGTCGGCCGCTCGATTTTAAATCTGCTCTGAAAATTGAATCGTAATAACTCAATCCAATGGATGTTTTTTCAATTCAGTGATAAACCAAAAGAAACAAAATTCGCGAAAGTTTTAGAATGGTTAATTTATACACAAATTTTTATACATTCCAGTATATCAGATGCAATGTTAGTGTGGTTGCCTTTAGTTTATTACATTCCATATTTTAACAAGCCAAAATACATGTGCCATACTTTTGTGCATTCCATATTTTTGTGCAATTCAAAGGTATCTATTGCTACTTTTCGGGTGTGTTTGCTAAGTTGCAGCTTCGCTTCTGTAATTTTTGTCTCGCTGCTACAATTTCTAATAATTTAACTCTGAGGATTGCTTTCTGTGACTGGTTTTTAAAAAATTGAACATCATTGGTGACGCGCAAATGAAAATATTTTAGATGTAGTTTGCTCTCCATTTTCAAATAACTTTTTTTTGATCTTGCGTTTTTCGTCTCGCTTTTATCCGTTAGCCTGCAATGCTGCATGGATTACAAATTGTGTATACTTTTTGAGAGTGTCAAATATAAATAGATCAATGACGGTTTGTTGCTGCAAAGAAAACTATAGCAGTTTGATGTAATTTCTAAATCTCCAGAATAAAGTTATGCGCGGGAAAATAAACGCTCACAGAAAGTAGTATATAACTGATAATTTCTTCAATTTGGGTTGAAAAAAATTCTTTTTTTTTCAAGGGGTATTTGATATGAAAAAACTTTGTTGCGTTGCATAAATTGTTAGGCTTCGAAAATCCTCCGAATGCATTTGTCGGTTTTGGCAAATGTGAAAATTGAGCTTCAATTTATCTTTTTTTTGTGATTTTAAGCTCAGTAAAAGCTTGAAATTATTTGTTTTTCTGCAGTTTTGAGCACAAAATGAATCCTAAAAATGAACCAATTGGGCTAAGTTCTAACTTTACCGATGTAGGTGGCCTAATAATTTTTCGATTAACTTTTTTTGTTTAATTTCGTTTTTATAATTTTGCCATTTCCAATTTTTTTTCTCAAAAATTGTTTTTCAATTGAATATTGGTGGGGCGATCCAATTGTTATAGTTTATATTAAAAAAATTGTGCTAAAAATTGGTGATTAAAATTTAACTCATTCACATCTGAAAGTAAATTGATATTTTCGTCAAACTTCGGGAGTTTCGAACAATTTTTTCTTCATATGACAATGAGGCGCTAGCTTGAAAAGATTAAGGCAGATAGTATGAGTTCCGGCGTGACCTGAGCTGTTCCGCCGTTTATGTAGTTTGATTATGCATATATGTCTTGCTTTTTTCTGCTTATTGCCTTAATTCTCAATTAAGTCTCAGTTCTACGTCTTCGCCCCAAGATTTTCTGACTGAAGCTTTGTCGATTAGGTTTTTGAATGTTACCTTCCTTCGTATTGTTGCGACTTTCGATACGAAAGTAACGGAATATTTGTGCTCGGGGTGGGTTTTTTTTTCTTCAGACAAATTTCGACTTTTTAATTAGCCATTTTTGACTGAAATTTTTTATATCATTCAAAAGGTATTGTTGTCCTGAGCTTAAATTTGAAAAGATATTTCACCTGTGATCATTTTTCGTTAAGTTAGGAGGGTTTAAAGATTGCCATTTTGGCCATTTTGACCAATTTGGGACAATTAACGCGCAATATAGTTCGCGCTATTACCGCGTAAGCGGAGATTTAATCCGTCTTATAAATCGTTCCAAATTGATTGAACGAAGCTTATTTGCCATAATTGATTTGTTACAAGGAACAAAATCTATCTTTTTGTACTTTATATGGCGTGTGGGGGGATGATTTTCATCAAAAATTTCAAATTAAAAAAAAATTTCATTTTAATTTATTTCATTTAATTTTTTTTATGTATTACCGCTGCTCATTAAACCTTAAAAGGCAGTCGGAACATTCAGGGCTTCGCCGTGATACGAGCAGTCTTGTTGTATAAGTGTGCATATAAATGACGTGTGCATATACAATGACGAGCACCGATACAACCAAACTGTTTGTGGTTATAATCAAGCCTATGTTTTTGGCTGCCGAGTTGATTTGGTCTTCAAATTTGGTTAATCTTTCGGATAAGTATAAATACTTATTGTTCGCCGCGTTGGCTTTTCTTAATATTCTACTAGCTCGTAAGACGGACAGCTTTGTCTGCAAAAAGAGAATTGCAAATAACTGAGTACAGGAGTCTCTTTGTGTCACCCGGTAATACATGACACGCCTTAATGCGATCGCACTTCAGTTTTTTATCTCAAGTTTTTTTTAACAATCAAATTGTCCGCTGTTACATCTTGAGACATCCTTGCATCAAAGGGTAGGTTTTTTATTGATACCCAGTCCTTACTTGAACTCCCCATTGTGCCCTAAGCCTCATTTTCAATCTTTTAAAATAATGTTGTTAAATTTAAGTTAATTTTGGCTCGTTCAGTCGCCAGATCTCGAAAACTCTTTTTTTCCTCATAAAAGTCACTTACATTGTCTGAAGATTTTTGCTCTCGCTGCTTCAATTGCATTCTTCAGTTAATCAGTTAAGATTCGGTTTTCGGATGTGGGCCTCAAATTTTCTTTTTGGTTCCATAATATAATTTTCCTTCTATTTCTGCTTTCTAACTAATTTGTGAACTTTTTGATTAATTCAAGGTTGTACGCATTGTTTTCCAACGTGAAAAAAATCAATTTGAGGAAATTTTTTTTTAAATCACTAGAAATTCTAACAACAAGATAAATTTTAAATGCGCATTTTTTTAAAGCGAGTTTTAATTTTAATTATTTTTTCACCTTTTTATCATCCTATATATACAGTAAAATGAAATTTACAAATCAAAAACACTTTAGTCTACATGATGTTGAAGTTTGTGGTCATCGTATTTTTTTTTTCAGTCAAATGTGTACTTTTTCCTGTGTAATGTTTTTTGTAAGTTTGATGCTAAGCCTATTAGAAGTTATTTTTGTTTACTGGAAAATTTATTGAATAAAGCATCATTGTTTATGTCGCCTGGAGAGTTTTCGAAATACAATTAGTTTAGACGCAAAATATTTTTTTTCGAACTCAATTGCTCCTTTCTACATGCTTTTAAATTAATTTTTGAATTTTTTTCCTATTGTTTTTCATAACTTAGTTTCGTATTTTAATTTTAAGTTTAATTGAGAAATGCATTCTTTTTTGCTCTGCTGAGTCTTTTTTTATGGGAAAACGAAAACTTTTCATTAGTTTTTATACTTGTTTTAATTATTTGTTCAAAATGCGTTCAACGTACTTGCTCTGCCATTATTTCTTCATAGTCGCATCTCTTTTATGAGCAAACGCGATTTAAGGATTGTGAATGTTTTTTTGTTAGTTTGTGGAGATGGAAATGATTTTTAAATAATCTCTGATATTGAATAATTTTTTTTCAGTGAAGCTAATTTCCAGTATTTTTTTCCTGTTAATTTTTATTTACATTCGATGTTTTTTTTCAGTTCATCTGTTTTTCATTTTGTTGATTCTGCTTTTTGCGAGAAATTATAGCAATTTACATGATAGCATTTGTTCTGTAGAGAAATTGATGATACGATATTTCTAAATGTTTGGTTTTTGGTATCCCTAATACTTGATGTTTTGTTTGTATCAATTGAATGGGAATTCAATCCCTTCGTTTACCGTTTTGGTTGCTTTCGCATTTTTTTTAAATTTGCATAAAATGTTTGGCGTGCATTATGACTCTTCAAGTATACTCCAAATTTTGCTAAGTTTTGCTTTAATTTCTGTCACAAAACATATTTCGGAAAGTTTTTTAAAGAAATTTAAAAAGTTTTCAGAAAATAATTTGGGTTTTTTGTTATAAGAAAAACAAACTCAGAAATGAATTCTCAATAAATTCACAAGCAACCATTTCAATTTTTTTGTGGAACCTTTCTCTCCGTTTTATTTTTTAGCGGTCAGTTAATCTGAACCGCAAAATCAAAAGCAGTTCCTTGATGAGTGGATAAAAAGATTTTGCGAACGTAGCCATTCAAGTTCAAAAAAACTAAGTATAGTCGGTTTTTGATAAAGTTGTAGAGAAAACATTCACTACGACTGTGAATAAACAATGCAATTTTTTTTATAATAAAAGTTATGTTGTTTTTTGTTTGTAAAGAAATAAGAAGATTTAAAGGATAATTTTTCAGAAATATAAGATATTAATAGTAAAATTGGTATTTTCAAGAAATGAAAAGAGAAAAAAAGAAAAATCTACAAATATTTCAAGAACGTTTAAAAAAATATATTAACTGGAGCTCGTGGAGTTCATGTCCTCAATCGAAAATTATTACTCTACGACTGATCGAGTTTTTAATTGATACATAAAAATTGATCAATTCCAATGGTTATTTGCGGTGCCTGCTTTCAAGTGGAAACTAAATTTTGAAAAACGAAATCACTACCGAAGACAAAGTTGCTCCCCCTTTTATTGACCAGAACGAAAACCGTAAGGGATTGGGTTTTTTATCATGTTTTTTGAGACGCTTTTGAAAGTTTTATCAATTTTTACAAACACTTAAGTTTTATGGAAAAAAGCGTATCCGTAGAAAGACCGCCTACAATTTGTGTGCCTGCATACTTCCCTGGTGTTTTTTGCTTCCCAATTTTGTCTACAGCCTTCGAAAAAGTCTGTGGGGGAATATTTGACCGATATTATTTGATTTTTTTGTTTTCTCGATAACTACCCGTCTCAAATCTGAGTTTTTGGTTTCAATGAAAATGTAAAACTCCCCTTCATCAGTGACTAGGCCCAAATCTTTTGTACATATAAAAATATGGCCCTCGGAATAGTCAAATTTTTGATTTTTTGACAGTTTTTTTGAATCTTTTTCAACTTTTCTCGAAAAATGATCTCCTAAACCTGAAGTTGTGGATTCATTGGAGATAACAGGTAGTGGAAAGTTCTCCTGCCTGAGCGGTCACTCACAATTGTTTTAATTAAAAAATCGTCGTCATCGGAAAAATCAATTTTTTTCGAGCATTTTTTTTCTATAAATTTTATGAATATTATCAAAAAAACTCTTGATATATGAAATTTTGGGTTCAATCTGAAGAACGTGTTGTGAGAAGCTCCTTTGCATTCGCAATTACGCCCAAATTTTTTTCGAAGCAAAAATTATGGCCCTCGGAAAAGTCAAGACTTTGATTTTTTGATCGTGTTGTGACCTTTTATCTTTCTTTGGCAACTACCCTGCCAAACCTGATTTTTTGGGTTCAGTTGAAATTACAAGTTGAGTGAATATCTTCTGCATAATCGTCTACGCCCATTTTTTTTAAAGGAAAGCTTTGATTCTCGGAAATTTCAACTTTCTAATTTGTTGCCGGTTTTTACTTTTCTCGATAACTATCCTGCCAAATCTGATATCAGAAAAATTGATTGATTTCTGGTAGTTAAATTTTTGAGCTTTGATCCTTTTTTTTGGAAATTTTTTGAATTTTCTTAAAAACTACCTTATCAAATCTGAGATGAAATTTCCAATCGAAAGAAGCGCCTGCGCCTGCGCAAACTTTCCTGCAGAAGCGGCTAATCCTTATTTTTTTTTAAAGAGAAAAGTTATATTTTTGAGAAAATTCCAAATTCTCAAAAATGTTTACTCTTTTCACTTGTTTTAGTGGAAAAACAACTAAGGTTTTGGGTAAAGTCCAACTTCTGAAATTACAAAATTCATTCTAACAAATTCAAAAATATGCTCAAAGTCTAAGCATGACGTTTTGATTGCCGTGCAAACAAAAAAGATCCAGAAAAATTGGGAAAACCCACTTTTTGGGGATATTTACAGGTTTCTGAGCTTTATTTTGCCTTGACCCTAGCATTTTTGTTTTCTGGGTCAATTTTTATTTGAGTTGAAGCATTTTTGATTCCATCACTTTTGTTCTCTGATTCACTCTGTACTTACTTACTGAACCCCTTTACTCTTATTTTCTTGAAACCCCCTCTCATTTTGAGACCAATTAATTTGGTAATACTACTATTTTTGTATGCTCATGCAATATATTTTTAATTTTTATTTTTGTTAAGCAAATCGTATAACATATCTAACGAGCATCGCTGTAATTTTTAGTAAACGTATTGGTGTAAAATGGTCCAAAAAACGTACTGGTCATAAATTCAATCATCATCAGCACTACGTGACTCATTTCTGTTCGCAGTTAAAACATGTATTACACAATATTTGCGTTCAATTTCTAATTGTACATCAGGTCTGGTTGAAAAACTTATCACCTGAAAATTACAGCAAAACAAGCTGTTTTTGTTACATTTGACAGCAGTTGTAAGAATTGAAAACAATTACTCAAAATCCAATCGAACAAATTTGCAAAAAATGAACCACCAAGAAAAAAATTGAAGACTTTTTTTTGAAAATTGAAAGCCTTCAAAAACCAGTATAACCACTCGCAGAATTTATTTTTTTTGAAAACTATATCTTGATGATTTGCGAAACTAGATTTGGTCCTCGTTCAAATTTTAAATTGCTCATTGTTGTTTTAAAACAAGCAAGAAATTGTGCAAGTTATTAAGTTCAACCGAGTTTTCATTCGATTTTACAATTAACTCAAAGATCTAACCAGAACACATCTCAAGAGAAGTTATTTGGTTTTTGGGTTTTACAGTTCCTGGAACTTTGCATGATGGGCGAACATGCATTACTGGAAGATTCCATTCAGCAGATGGTTATGTCGGCCGAATCTAAACTGCAAGTGTGGAGTATTAAGTACGGCACTTTAGACGCTGTGAACATTCTGCTGAAAGACTACAATGAGTTTTGTGTTACGAGAAATTTCCCTCAGGCTTGTGAAACTGTAAAAAATGAAGTTGAACAGTTTTTGGCCACACATGCAACGAATGGGGTAAAAGGTTTGTAAATTTCTCGTTATTTACAATAAAACGTCGCGCTATCTGAAAAACTCGTTAAAAAGCCAAGAAAAAGGATTACGTCTCAAATGGCATAATTCCCAAATGGCATAAAAATTAAAAATGTCCCAAATGGCATAAATTTCATGCAACAGTTGCATTGAAAAAATCGAGAACAATCTTTTCGTGAACAATGTGAGAAAATTAGTCAAATTGTCAATTCAAATGTTGATTGACATTTTATCTTGAAAAAGTTGTAGAATTTTTTATAAAAGCAAGAAGTATAAGCTTGCGGTTATTAATAAGCTTATTGTGGTCAATTTTTTCGACAAATTTTGTTGCGTAAAATTGTTTGGAAGCAATTAATTCCAAATCTTGTTCACATGCTTTCGTTCCTGGCAAAATGTTAGAATTAGAAATTGACAAAAAAATGTTTAAATTACAATGAAAACTTGAAATTTATGCCATTAGGGAAAAGTTTCAATTTTTATGCCATTTGGGAATTATGCCATTTGGGAAGTTACCAGAATTTAACAGGTCTTTTTTCTTATTCCGCCCAAAATATTGAACCTCAAATTTAAAAAAATATTTAAAAGAAAATTGCTCGAAGCTGACTAGTTGAAAATAAATTAATTGCCGAAAAATAGTTCAATAGGAAAAGACGCATATTTACATTTTAGCGTCGACTCTATTGTACTAGCCATTGCACACGTGCCGCTTGAATGATCAAAAATAATAAATTAGTTTCTGAAGAAACTCCTGTTTGAAAAAAGTGGCATTTTAAACCTATTGTTTTTCCGGTAAAAATCATTTGCTTGATTTTAGGTTTTTCTAATATATTGTCTTTTTAAATTAGTTTTTTTACTCAAATGTTTTTTTTTCTTGCTTCTTTGTTATCGCCCTACCTGATACGCTCATTTTATTAGAAAAAAAGTAGGTAACTGTCTTAAATATCAAATTTAAAAAATTATAAAATGATAAAATGATTACAGACAGAGTCATACTTTTTGAGATCAAGCGCTAAATCCGCCATTTTTAAAATCTCTTTGGTGCCTTAAAAGTCTCTTTCTTGCCTACAACAGTTTCAATATTGTCTATTTTCTTCAGATTGCTGCCTTAAACTGTAAAATGTTCTATCAAAAAAGACGCATATATTTGATTTTTGCTTGAATTGGAATTAAAGTGCTAAAAACATCAATTTAATTTTTTCAGTTCCACTTTTTGTGACTTTTTTTCACTAGCACTCTAGAAACATATTGGTATATTGGTTCTAAAGTTAAGGAAAAATAGTGCAAATTTACCGAGAAAAATTCATAACCTTTAGGTAGATAGATTTAGTCACAGGAAATTTATTGAGTACAATAATTGTTCTAAGTTAAAAGTGAGGTCCACTAAAATTCAGGATATTATTGGTAATCTAGAAAAAAATTTAGTGGTGATTTAAATCTGATCTAAAATCAATCCAAAATGATGCCAGGCGTGTTTGTTTAATCTAAATAAATCATCCTTGTCAAATCCAAATTTCTAAGTGCACTTCAGTTCTGCTTAGAACGATTTCTGAGACGGATTACATTGCCGCTTTCTTCTTAATAACACAAAATATATTGCGCGCAAATCATCCCGAGATTGACTAAACCTATATAAATTTATGAAATGTGATCAAAGGTGGGGTGTTTTGCAATTTTGAGCTCAGGACATCCTTAACTTTTGGATGATAAAAAAGTTTCGTCAAAAACGGCTAGTTAAGTCAAAATTGGCCTGGCAAAAGAAAACAAGACTGCTCATATTAGGGAGAGGTTGTGATTGTTCGACTGCCTTTCAAGTCGGAAGATTTTTTCAGAACACTCTTCACGCTATATAAAAAAATAAAATTTTTGCAAATAGCAAAGTATTACATTACGAGGCCAAACTGTGCACTGGATAGGAGGACAATTTTGTGTCTGTATGTTCCTGGATTCCATAGACAAGTCTTAAAATTTGTTCCAAAACGTGAGTGGATTCCACAAATAAGATTTCAATGAATTCCGCATACAATTACCTGTAACGTTAATTTTGTCGGCATATTTGTTTTGATGCAGATTTCGCAACAAGCAATAATAGCTAGTTGTTATGGATTCCGCAAGTGTAAGTGGATTCCGCAAACAGTGAGTGGGTTCCGAATTTTGTTCAAAACTGAACTTGCATATGAACAATTAAAAGCTTAGCTGGAATTCTTATCTCTAGCAATGCAGAATTTAAAAGCAAAGACTTAACCATTGTGAGCGGAATCCACAAACAAGTCTTAAAAAATTGGTTACCTAAATCGGTGGATGTCATCTTTTAGTATTTTGGAAACACAACACCGAATAATTTCAATTTTTGGAGTCATTGAGTTGAGAGTGTATGGAACACACATCATATCGACAAATTAGGTCAGTATTTGGTATTGGGTCAATCCCAAATACTGATTTTGGAAACATATAGCCGAATAAATGCAGTAATTGTAGTCATTGCGTTGAGAGTGTATGGAAACACAACATACAGCATATCGCCAAATTAGGTCAGTATTTGGGATTCCATCGATCCCAAATACTGGTCAGTATTTGGGATTGATGGAATCCAAAAACTGGAATAATTTAGAATAAATATGTAATATATCCATTATTTGGAGTCATTGGGTTGAGAGTGATTAGAAACCCAACGCATAGCAAATCGTCGAATTAGTTCAGTATTTGGGATTTCATCGATCCCAAATACTGGTCAATAATTGGGATTTCATTAATCCCAAACACTGATCTTTTCTAGTAAATTTCTTTTCTAGTAAATTTCTATTCTAGTGAAATCAAATCATGTATTTAAAAGATATAATTTCAAAGGCTACTACACATATAAATATATATAAAAGGAATCCGCAAACAAAGTGCGGATTCCAATTACAATTTGCGGATTCCACTTACAAATGCGGATTCCGCAACAGCTCAATTTAACGATGCAATTGTTTTATCATTTATTTGTGGATTCAACAAACTGTTCTGGATTCCGCAAATACAGTTGCGGATTCCGCAAATTTGCTTATTTTTCGAGCAATTTTGAGCGGTACAACAGCACAGAAGATCAAAGAAAAGTAGCAATGTTGCGGATTCCGCGACAAATCTGATTTTGGCCTGTTGCTTATTCCGCTCACAATGCAGAGAATGCACAGTTTGGCCTCGTAATGCAAATCGACCAAATAACATGCCTCGATTCAGTTCGTAACTACATGTAGGACGGATCAAATCTTTATTTACGCGCTGCACGAAACACGCTATACGCGCGTTAATGAACCCAAATCGGCCAAACTGGCAATTTTTAACCGCCATAGTCTTACAAAAAAATCACAGGTGAAATATCTTTTAAAGTGTGAGCTCAGGACAAGTCGGAGAATGCTAAATGATATCTTCCGTAATTACTCAGATTAAAGAAATTTTAGTTTTTTCTTGAATAATCCAGGTCCCTCCCCTGAATCCAGACTGCGGTCGCTTCTCTCGACCCTGGACAATATCCAGGTAGAACTGAAGGCAACGGGGGTCATGTTGACTGAAGTGAGAGACACGTGGAGCAGGTTCAACACTTCAGCCGAAGATCTCAAAGGATACATGAAGCAGTGCCTGGATATTCTCAAGGCCACCCGTCCCCAACTTGAGAACTCGGCGTCCGAATCGTCAGTTTCAGCAGTGAGCCAATTTTTTTCTACTATCTTTCAGTTATGAGTTTCTCATTTTTGAAGAAACATATACAAAAAGAAACAAAAAAAAATTGAAATATTTTTATCGAAACAAAACTAGACGCCACCCTCTGAAAAAGTTTATAGTTTGGCTAAAGATTTCTGTTGAACCAAATCAAGTCTCCCTTTCATAGAAGTCGGATATTTTAAATTATTCAATCACACTGAATGATTACGCTAGAAAAATTTTTCTCATCTAATTAAATAATTTCTCTTTCAAAAAGATACCCCATTCTCTTGGACATTCAAGTAAGTTCTTAGTATGCGAGTCAAAAAATATCCACTTTTTGATTATGGCGCTGGACATAGAAAGCGCTGGTGCGTATCTTAAATACAGGATGTAATACATTTTGTTTTCGTTTTACCAGTCCAGTTATCAACATACATTGAAACTGAAGAAACTGATTTGTTCCTGGTTTAGGCATTAAACACATGCATGAAACCTAAGGAAGATTTAATTTCTTAGAAAATTTATACCATATCTATGTTTTAGTGATAATCTTGGAAAATGTATACAATATTTATGTTTTTAGTTATATGAATTTTTAATATGAAATTTGAGTTCTACCGAGACCCGGGTGATCACTTGGTAAATTTAGGGTGGAGATTGTTCACACCTTAATTTCAACTATTTTTTGAAAGAAATACAAAATCTTCAAAACTTTTCATGTATAATTGCACTCCAGAGGTATATTTGCTTGGTTAGTCGACTTTTATAAAGACAAAAGAAAATATAGGAGCTCTATCAAAAACCAACGTATAAAATGCTTTACATTAATTAAGACTTTTTTCAGAAAATTCGTTCCAAACTGGTTGAAGGAAGCTTAATCGCCATAATTGATTTGTTATTAGGGGCTAAATCTATCACTTCGTACTTTATATGGTGTTTGGGGGATGATTTTCACGAAAAAAATCTCAATTTATAAAAAAAAGTTTCATTTTATTTTATTGCTTTTAATTTTTCCATGTTGATACTGCTCTAAAGACTTTAAAAGGCAGTCGGAACCTTCAGGGCTTCACCCTGATACGAGCAGTCTTGTCTTCGTTTGCAGTCTAACTCAAAACTTTGGTGTTTCACTTTTGGTGCGTTATGCCATCTAGAAACTCAGCGTCAGCGTTGATTCTACCATTAACAGGGCGATTTTGACCTACAATCAGAATACCTTCCGCAGGCAAAGGCAGAATCAATCGAGTATACCCACTTCCTGATTATCGGATTAACGGAATCCCCAGATTCCTGGTGTATTAAAAAAAATGAATTTTGATTTAAAAAAAACCAAATACTTTATAACTGGTTTTTATATCAAAATATGTTGGGGCAAGACCTGAAACATGCATAAACGTGCGTTTTCTGTCTTCCAATTAAGAGTTTTTTGAAGATTCTCTGGACATGTTTCAGTCAAATTTGGAACTTGGAAATTTGCTTATTCAACTCTAGAAAAACTGAAACTTGCTCTTTGAAAATGAAGAATTTGGATGATTTCTCAATTTTCAGCTGCATTCCTCAAAATATTTTTGACAACATCCTTAAAATGCGGTTGTCAAATTTTGTTAATAAAATTTCGGAAGCGGCAGTAAAATTGATCGGAAAACACGAATAACATTTTTGCCCTGCTAGAGGAATGCACCCCTGATTGGAATTCATGATTGATGTTGTGTGTTTTAACCAGACCAAAAGTTTGTCCATTTTACAACCAACTACTAAACCTCAGCATTTCAAAAATTGAATATGTTCCTGAGGCAAAATTTCAAACTTGGTCCAAAAAGGCAAGAAAATTTCAGTGAGCCAGTAACCCATACATCATGGAGAATCTAGCAAAAGCTATCATCGACATTGCTACTAGGACATCATGCCCAAATCATCCGATTTGGCGCTCAAATATGCGTTCCTTTTTCACTTTAGCAGAGGTTGAAGCAATTTTTTTGATTTTATTGCAATAACGACAAAAAATTGTTTGAAAATTAGGTCATAAATTAATTTTTAAGTTTTGTTTCTGTACTTCAAACTGAATATGAATGTAATAGCTGAACAACTGAATTTTTTTTGCGCATATTTTGAGTTTTTTTTTAGGCAACTTCATAGATTTTTACCGCATATACATACCGCATAAAACTAACAAGTTTCCCAAATAAATGTTTCCCATTTAGTATATTTAGTCTAAAATTCAAATTTTGTCATAACTTTTAAAGAAAAACGATTTGAGACTAATTAAAGGCAGATCGAACTTTCAAGCCTTTGACTTGATACAAACTTTCTTGATTTAAATTGACTAGCTGCCACTTTTTCAGGTTGGACTGTAGTAAATTATGATTTTGAGGACACTTATAAAAATTTTTATAATGTCCTGTGCAAGAAATTGTCCTAAAATGGTGTTAAATGCCTTTTTGCTTCCTGCTAAGTATTTTTGAGTAGCCGTTCGAAAAATTCCGACAAAGTATCTGTTGAGATATTGCGAATTTCTAGGAAGAGTAAATAAAAAAACTGAAAATGCAAATTTTTAACGACCGTTCTTTTACCCATTGCGATAAGGAATGCTATTGCAACCGGGTGCTGCATTCTTCTCTTAAAAAATGTTGTTCACAGAATGATCGTTTTTGGTAGTTGGAGCTTTCAGCTTTTTTGGTTTTGGCTCCAATTCTGTCGGGTTATTTACCTAGTTTTTTTTCTTTTAGTTTGAGTAAATATTTTTTTGTTCTTTTTTACGGAGACAGATTTCTTTAAAAAGAATAAATTTCATAATCTCTTTCGTTTGAAATGCATTCCTTATTTATTGTGTTTTTTGAGTTTATGTTTTACCTTCATGGTTTAATGTTTCGATTTTTGCAAAAAAAAAATTTCTTTTAGTGTTCAAGAACTTGGTATCCTATATTCCATAGTGATAACCCTTTTCAGCGAAAAACACTGAGTCAGTAAGATTTAAGAGCTATTAAATCAAAAACTACGTTCCAAACAAATTGGTCCTGTTTTTCTAATTCAAATTTTAGCTGTTTGATTTTACGTTTTTTATAATTTTTAGGTCTTTGATTTCATGTTCATCAGACCTATTTTTAGTGAAGAAAAAATGGAACTGGAAATCTGTTTTTCGGCTGTACGGCTTCTGCTTATTTTTCGTTTTGTGTATTTTGACTTAGTTTTTAGCTTTAAGCGCCTTAACTCTCTTCATATATTAGGTTTTTTTGCTTGGATTGGATTGTTTTAAGTTTGATTGGATTGTTTTAAATTCGAAGTTTTTGGCAAGTGTCCACGAGACTCATAATTGTGATTGTTACTGTCTTTTTCCTGTCAGTAACTGGTGTCTTTTTGAATTGTGATCTGTTTCCTGTTAACAAGAATCAACCTTCTGATCAGTTCGTAATAATTTCATATTTGATAAGTTTTCTTAATTTGGGTAATTTAAAAGGATTGAAAAGCTTTGTAGATTTTCGGCAAGCCTGTATTGTGGCAAAAGTTGGGAATTTTTGCGTCCAAGCTTCTTAAATATTTAGTGTTCCAATTTTTCTTTTTTTTAGTCCTAGTTTATCGCAAGCCTCGCGTATGTATAGTCCTCAACTGATTCTTTAGGTAATGTAGTTTGTTTGATTTCAAGATCTGTTTTTATCGTTTCTAAGATTTCATAGTTTTTCTTACCGTTTATATCTAGAAATTATGAAAAAGAACAGCCGAGTACTTGTTTTTTTCTTTGGGAAACTTATTTTTCTTTACAATTGCAAACATGTTTTTTGATTTTTTTACCGTACGGTTTCTTCAACAGAATTCAATTGATTGTATAATTTTTCATTTTGTATCGCAAGTGGTGTGAAGTTCAGTTTCGCCACCGAGTCCAATATTACTCGTTCTTTTTGGTATTACTAATAAGGAGGCAGCGGGTAAGAATTGATTCAATCACCAATTTTTCAGATGAAATTGTAGTAAGTTTGTTTCAAAATTTTCATCAACTCTCTTTCAAAAAATTGAAGTTTCTTGGATAATTTTTGTGCAAAATTTCCATGTTTAGTTTTTTTATGAGAAGGTAGTAAATGGAGTTTTTTATAGCTTGAATTCTTTATTATGGCCCACAGAAAAATTGTTTTATTAGTAAAATTGGCAAAAGGGCTTTTTTTCTAGCCGATCACTTTTTCAACCGAATTCAATTTTTACAGAGTTGATTAAAGACTTCTACTTTAGTTAAACCAAAAATGTGTTTTGTTTGATTATGAGCATTTCAAAATAAATCTAACGAGATCCTTACAACTTCCTTCGAGCTGAAACAAGTTTTAGAAGTATGGTTTTTCAAAGTCTATTTAAAGAAACTTATTATATCTTTTGAACTTTGGCATTCATTTTTGTGTTGTAAATGCTCTTTTTTTCCGGCAGTTCGAAAATATTTTGAATGCGTGATTGGGCATCAAAATACCGTAACTAATTACTCAATTAGCATAAACAAGATAGAAACAAACTACTATATCTTAGAAGCAAGTTAACAATTTTTTCATGCAAAGCTCGTATATAACTTACGCTAATAATTTTTTTTTTCGAAGTGTTTCTGAGAAAAAAGAGATTCTGTCCATATAACCCAAATGTCAACTTGAAGCTTGCCAGAATTGATTTGCTCAAATTTTGTAAAGTTTATCATTTCATATTCGAGTTGGTTTTTCCTCAGACATTGCTCCACATTTTAACTGATTGCAACCTTTGAAGGAAATTTTAATACAGCCTGAAAAATTTTGTTGCCCATGCATGGCTCAAAATCAAATAGATGTGTACTTGTGGTAATTCTTTGTCGTGGCGATCAATTTTGTCGTATTAAATTGTAAGCGCCAAGAAAAAAATTGTTCCAAACTGAATTGAGGCAGGCATTTTTTTTTCATAATTTATCACTTAATATTTTACAAATTTCGACAATTTAACAGGCAACCGGTGGCTAAAATTTGTATAAATCTGAAGAATTTCAATGCTCAGGGTGCCCTCAGCTTTCAAAAAGCTCTTGATCAATGATAGAAGAGATACAGTGCAGATTTAAATTATCCGGACAAAACGAACAAAACTTGAATTTTCAAACGAGTTTTTTCCCAAATTGGGTTAAGATTAGACAAGAAAAGAACAGAAATTCCTCAGAATTAATATGGTGTTATTTTTTTTTCTCTGAAATTCTCAACCAAAATTTTACCCCAAAAATGGGTCACTTTGATTTTTTTCAAATAATCAAAAATTACGCTGAAACTATTTTGTTAATTTATAAAAAAATTATATCACAAGAAGCCTCTTACACAGCCCAACAAAGTTTAAGAAGGGTTAATTTTCCAAAAACTAGTATAAGAGAAAAATTTTCTATTTGATAGTCAATAAAAGTAATTTTTACTATATAAAACCCAGAACCTCTGTTTATAAACAAATTTTAAACAATTTGCGCAAATTTTTGGAGAATTAACTCTTCTTAAATTTTGTTGGGTTGTGTAAGAGGCTTCTTGTGATTTAATTTTCTTATCAATTAACCAAGTAGTTTCAGCGTAATTCTTGATTAATTGAAGAAAAAAAAATGACCCACTTTGGGGTAAAATTTTGGTTGAGATTTTCGGAGACAAATTTGCACCATATTAATTCTGATGAAATTCTTAGCAACTTTTTTCTCCTCATTTTTTTGTCTAATCTTAACCCAATTTGATAAAAACGTGTTTGAAAACTCATGTTTTGTTCATTTTGTCCGGATAATTTAAATCAGCACTGTAGTAGGAACTTTCAGTTTTCTTCCTCTTTTTAGTAAGAGCAGTCCCCTTTGATCTAGTCGAGATGTTTCAATGTTGATGCTGAGCTACAAAGAAGGCCTTAAATCTATAAAGAAGTTTTAAAACTCTGGCTTCAACTTAATACTATATGACAGTAAAAAAAATTCGTTCGAGTTTTTCAACTGACACTTATTGGTGGTCTGCAACTGAAATCAGTCTCTGCGAATTTGATGAGATTTGAAGTTGATGAGCTGTTAAACTCTTTTTCATTAGAGGTTTCATAGAGGTTGTATACTGCAGTTTTTTTGAAGAACGAATTTCCAGGAAAATTTATTCTGTTTGCCAAATCTAATAATTGATGAAACAATTGAACACTTTGATCATGTTTTTCATGAAACGTTTTATGAAGATTTTCTTCTCTTTTGACCGTTCAACGGTCAAAATAAATTGAAAAGAAGCATAGCTGACAGAAAGCGACTGAACTCAAGTTCGAAAACAATTGGAACAAAGTTCAAACCCTTCAAAGAACCCAAGGGTTTTATGTGAAGAGAAATAGATTTATTGATATAGTCCTAACTTGGAATTTTTTAACACAACAGAAATAACTATTTTACATGCAGACCTGGGCAATTGAGTCCAGCTTAGATATTGGAGTGATTGATTTTAACCAGTTTTTTTCTTTTGGGGGGGGCGGGGTGGTAACACTGGATTGACTTTTTTTTTCCTTTCAGGATTTTTTCCAAGACTTCCACCACTGGGCTGGCATACACACCATAGTGAATGAGAGTGGCAACTTTCTAATAGAGGGTGCGGATGACAAGACAAGGGAGAAGTTGAAGAAACAGGTGCTTGCCATCAACTCCAGATGGAAGGAGATCGCAGACACAGTCAAGGCCAACTTCGGCGACAAAATGGTATGGTCAGCTATAAGTAGTTGGATCTTAAGTGAACCACACTCCTTAAATGTTTAGGTGTTTTGGTGAAAAAAAGTGATGGGTTTTAAACCAGTGTCCTTGACCCCTCGTAAAATAAAAAAAACACAGTGATGACCTAAAGAATTAAACCCTAATTAATTAAAAACTTCCTAAATTTTTGTCATTTTGTCACTAAGTGTCACAAAATTTTTTTCTAGATGAGCGATGACTTAAATAAGCTTGAAAATCAGACAGTTTTGGGCAGTTTAAAGGACATTGATTAGTTGAAAAGTTTTGCATATTTGATTCTTCGGTCATGAAAACACCCCCCCCCCCCCCCATTTTGTGTTTAAATCGAGCCTCAGCAACTAATTGAATTTTTTTTCTTACTTGTATAATAGAATTGAATTGCTTTTTTTAATTTGCAGAAAGTTCAACAATTGAGGAAGTTTGAAGAAGATATCTCCAAATGTAATAAGTGGGTAAGCGAAGCGAGAAAAGTTCTACAACATGGTACAACTACAACTACAAGTAACAGCGGGACCAGCTGCAGAGTAAAATGCAACCTCACAGATATCATCGCCAGGCAGGATCAACTGAAGGTACCGTCCATTATATTCAGTAACAATATATGAAATTTGATCAAAAAATATACAAAAAAATCAAACAACAAACAAAATGAAAAAATATTACCAATAAAAATCATAACTAAAATGCGCATTTTAAAAGTCATGTTTTTTATTTGGTGCTAGAGCAAGAGTGTCAATATCATCATCCGCTATTTATACGGTTCCAGGATTACAGGAGCGTAGACCTTTTTGGCTTTGCAATAAAACCCGCATTTTTTTCATCCCGAATGTTGAGTAAAATTTTAAAATATTCTTCGGTAAACCTTACGGTAGTAAGATCCTGCATTTTCCGAACATAGGGACAAACTTTCAGAAAACTTTTCGAAGTTTTAGCGAATATCCGATAGATCAAAAAATTTTTGACAAAAAAGGAAGAGCTCACTCCAAAATCCGGCATCTGAAAACCGGTAGATTAATTTAGACTTGCAAAAGCAAGTGTCTTGTAATCGGCAACTAAACTTTTTTTCCGTTAAAAACTTTTCTTACAAATTTTCAATTTGCTTTATTATTGAATCCTAAAAACATCCAGGTTCCCTCATACCGAAGTTATCGGAAAGTTGATTTGTCGGACTTTCGTTTTATGGGACTGATTGATTTGTCAGACTTTTTTATCTGCTCGCGTTTTGTCGGCTTAGTTGCCACATCACAAATTTTATTTTGTGCTGAAAGGGATAACAGTGAAAAGACTGCCTGCTCCCCTGTGTGTCTGCATGTATGCATATTCCCCTAGTCTCTGTTTACTTTACCCCTCTATCTACAGCCTTCGAAAAAGTCTATGTGGGGGATTATTTGATCCATACATTTGATTTTTTTCAATTTTTCGTAAACAACCCTCCCAAATTTCAAATTTTAGTTTCAATGAAAAAAACTGGAGTGAAATACTCTCCTGCATATGCATAAATTTATAAATTTTACCAAAAATACCCTCTCAAATCTGAGACTTTGAGTTAAATTTAAAAAACGGATGTTGCGGAGCTTGTTTGCATACGCGACTACGCCCACATTTTTAATTAAGAATTTATATACCTTTGTTAAAATATATAGATTTTGAATTTTTGACCAGATTTTGAAACTTTTTGAATTTTTCGAGAAATATCCTTTAAAATTTGAATTTTTGGGTTCAGTCGAAAATGCATATTACAAGTTTTTGATTTGTTGACCGTTTTTTGGAGTTATCTTGATAACTATCTTGCCAAATCTGATACCATAGGGTTGATTGTAAAAAACAGGGTGTTGAATGTCGAAAGTTTAGCTTTGTTATTGGGTAGTAAACCATGAAAAACATTTTTCGTGCACAATTTTTTATAGAAAAAGCTTTTGGTTTTCAAAAAAAATCAGAAATATAAATTTTCGACAGTATCTTGGAAGCGTTTTGATTTTTTTCCAAAATTGCCGTACCAGTTTTGAGATTCAATGCTGAATCGAGAATTCCAATATGGGGAATTTTCTCTACTTTAGATTTCAGAAAGTCAAAAATTTGATTTTTTGAATTTTTTTCTAAAACTTTTTTGAGTTTTCATAAAAACTACCGTTTCACATCTATTATGAAAAATTTAATCGAAAGAACCAACTGCAAAATTTTGACTCCTTTATTTTTTGTAAGAGAAACTTCATGTCCTTGGGACAGTAAGGTTATGGGCAAAGTCCAATTGTTGAATTTACGCATTTCGTCCGGCATCAGCATAAAAATTTCACAAAAAACGCGCACTTCCAGCTTAAACTGCGAACATAGGCTGCGAAAACTTTTTGTATACCCTATATTTTTTTTTATTCAACAATTTTTCATGGCTTTCTTGGTTTTTCTTTAAATTTTCTCTTTTTTTCGACTTCTTATGTTTTTTTTTAGCTTTTGTGTTGTATCGCAAATGGTCCGAAGCTCCGTTTTCCCTCTGTGTTTGAAAATGACATATAACCAATAAAAAATTGACTTAGATTTTAATTTTTACAGGAATTGGAACTGGATCTACCTGATGTTGAGGAACAGTTTAAGTCACTTAACAGACTCTGTCAACTAATCGTGCCTCAGGTCTCAGACGACCAAAAGTCCAAAATAGTATCCAGACTTCGCAAGCTGAAAGACGACATCTTAGACGTCAAAACCAGAGTAGCAGCTGAGATCGAGGACTCGATAACTGCCGTTGATTTGGTCCAGAATTACGAGCAGAGAACACAGTCAGTTCAACTGTGGATCTCGCGCTGTCGAGAATTGTTCGGTGAAATTGAAAAGGGACTAGAGTTGAACCAACTTGAAACTTTTAGACGCAAACTCCAGGTACATCTTTTGCTATTGATAAGTTACAAAATAAAGGCCCCCAAAAACCTGCCAAAAAATGATCTTTTTTGTATAAATAATTTATACGCTTTCTCCTTATAAATGCACAATAATATGCTTTTTCTTGATTAATTCATTTTCGGGATAAAACATTTACGGAAAAAATGAGAAGTGTCTTTTTTTGTTACGCCATAGTTTTTGAAGACAGTTTTCGTTGTTATCTGAAACCTTCCTTTTTCCAAAATTTATTTAATTGATTATATGCCTTGAATATTAATAGTATTTGCTTGCGAGTCATCAGTTTCAAATTTATCATATCAAAAACATCCGAATTTGCAGGAAAAAAGCCAATTGCACAAACAATACCATATTTGGATTTTTCCCAGTTCACTTTTGACAATGAATTTGGCAATTTGCTATCATAAAACATGGCTTCGCTTTTGTCTTCGAGATGCATGAATAATTAACATCAATTTAATGAGGAAATCTCAGCTGATAGGAACAAAAACGATCTTTTTTCCACCTCAAATGTTGGTTGAATCCCGGTTAAAACAACTGTTCCTGTTGGAAATTCTTTTTTATTATCACTAATGAAAATTTACACCGACGAAAACGGAAAGCTGATTTTTTTTTGATATTTATTCAAAACGAATCAAAACTGTCTGCCAATTTTACAAGAACCCACATAAAAATTTGTGTTCTGGCTTTAAGTTTTCAGTTTTTCTTTCTTTATAAAAAAACTTAGCCTCGTTTCCTTTCTTCGAAATCACAAATTTGTCTATTTCAAATTTTAGGAGTTGAATAATTCGGAAAATTTGGACTCGGATCTCAAAGACCTTTCGTCGCTGATCAGTCAGTTATCTCAACACGAGAGCTTAGATACGAAAGCGATTTCCAACGAACTAGTGGTTATTCGCAATAACTACCAGGTATGTAAATACAATTTTCTACTCTTCTGCTTTCGACCTTTTGGTTCTTCGGTTTAGATCCCAATTCGATTTTTTCTTCAGACTTTCCGGTCTCGTTTATCTGAAGAAATGACAACAATGGAGTCGCGAATCCAAGAATCGACCCGACTTCACAAAATGCGAGCCGAGTTCGAGTCGTCGCTTGACGAAGCCCGACACGCGTTGTCACGTGGGACGCCTATGCAGTCGCGAGACGACCACACACTCATGTTGAAATCCACGAAGAACAAACTGGAGTCGGTGACGAGTCGGATGTCGGAATACAAAAGGATGTCGGAAAGCATTTCGTCCTACTCGGCTCTGAACGCGAAGACGAAACGACAAGTTGTGGAACAAGCGCGAAAATTACAACAGTCTTCTAATGTTAGTTTTTGTTCAGATTTCGAGTCCGTATTTTTATTGACGGAAACCTTATACGTGCTCCTGTCTAAACGATTGTTGATTTTTCAGAATATGTTTTGCTTTTTGAGTTTCATGTTTCAGAATCTGAGAAAACAATTCAAAAATCAAAAAAATTTCGCCATCCACAAATGCAAAAGGTCAGGGGCAAAACTAGGTTTTTCGCGAGGGGCGAGTTTTCAAACAATTTTCGGAAAAATAACTGTAAAATTGACGTTTTGGGTATTTTTTGGGCAGTTTTGACCAAAGTGTTGCATGCTTCGGCGTTTTTCCCACCTCAAACTTACTAGGCGCCGAAAGCACTCTAAGAAAAATGAAGGCTCAGTCGGCCAAAAGTAGATATAGTAAGCTATTAATAAAAATCCACAATCGGAGTTTTAAAGCTACACTACGATGTGCTCGCAGGATCTGTTCGAAGAGTTGCGCGTGGCGGTGGAGCGGGAGGACGTGGCCACGCAGGAGCGGCTGTTCCTCCAGATGATTTCAAAGGGGGAGGCTCAGCTGCACGAGGAGACCAGTCGCATCAAGGCCGGATCCCCAATCGAAGACATCCTGAGTAACCACGTGGTTAGTGGTCTAAGAATCATACGTGTACGTGTCAGAACGCATTCATACTTTTAATAATTCTGTATTTAGGTATACTTTTTGAGATTTTGTTCCGGTCGAGCTCTTATTGTAAATACGTAACACTTAAGTTCGAGTTATAAATTATCATTAAATTGTCAAAAAGTATGGGTTTATAGTGAATGGAATGTGAGAATGGAACGGAAATCTCGAAAGGAACGGGATTCATGGGTCTCGATAGGTACTAACTAATCAGCATTTGAAAGCTCAAAAGCAAAATAACATAGAAAATTTCTAAGTTTTGGACAGTTGTAAGGACCTTGATTGAGCAACCATCGGGGTGATCTGTGGCCATTCAGAGCTTCAAAAATGCATGAGAAAACCCCCATTTTTGAACATGCGAAGATGTTTTTTTCCTTAACTTGTAGGCGTTCTTCGAGAACCAGCATCATCTCGAAGACGGATCCCGTGCCCTGGAAGTGCTTAGTAAAAGTAAGATGAGAGAGAGCCAACCACAGCTGTTCCAGTCCCACCAAAACAGATGGGGGGACTTTTTGGACAGGGAGCGCCAGTTCTTGAGCGAGTTGCAGGGGATCCCAGAGAAGATGGAGAGATACAGACAAAGGTAGCTTTTCGTTTTCATATTTGTTAAAACAAGTTACCCACTATTTTATGAGGAAATATACATCTTTTTTTTTCTTTCCCCGATTTCATTTAAGCCTCCCTTTTAATGTTTAATGTGTAATATTTAGTTTTACTATGTTAAGTGAAGACTAAATCTGTATGAAATAGCGTAATTAGTATGTATGCCAATTTTTTTTTTGTATTTTAATAGGGCAATCTGAGCTAAAGTTTTAGAAGTAGAAATTATCAAAGAGCGGAAAACAAACCTGAAATAGTTTTTTTCGCGTTGTATCGAAAACACAAACAGTTGGAATTGTCAAATAGGTCTGAAGATTCTCCTAAACATCTTGAAAACACTCACTTGTAGAGAAACTAAGGTTATTTTTAAATTTCAGTGTTTTCTTCAGTTTTTCCGCAAACGTTTTTCCCGTAAACAATTTTGTTTTCAAATCTATAGAAATTAGATTTGCTTTTTAAACTTTTCCATAGATTTCTGTAGAGTATTTCCACTCATATTCGGGTCCGGCTGTTGTAGGGTAGATCGGTTTTCGGTAGATCGGTTTTCTGATAATGAAAAAGGAAACCTTTGTGAAAGAACCTCAACAATTTGCAGGCTCATTACCAGATGGTTTAACGGTGAAGTGTGTGCGTTTGGACCAAAAACTCTGGAGTTCAAATCCCGAAGGGGTGGTGTTTTTTTTGATATGTATGAATTCAAAAACTTTTATAGGAAAACTTGATTTGTCGAACTACCGTTTGTTTGCTTTTTTGTCTGCTCAAGTTCTATATTATGAAATTTTCTTCTGATTTAACACTCCCTGTTTACTATAAACGAAGGCCAAGGCCGGGTTTTTTCTCCATGCCCCCATGTTTGAAAAAGTTTTGAAGAACCATCTAAACAAAAAGCTCTATTTAAATTTTTTTCAAAAATTTTTTTTTCAGAAGCGACTAATGGTGTTCATAAAAAAGTCTGAGATTTTAAAAATTGAATAATTTGGGTTCCAGTCCAAAAAATTATGTTGAAATTTAATTAAAAATGTTGAAAAATTATTTAAAGTTTTTTTTTGGAAATGCCTGTTTCTTCTTTTTTGAGAAATATTTTGACACAACTGATCACTCCAACCTGTTAATAATATATATGGCTATGGATTTCAATTTAAAAAAAAACAATTAAATCCCTAAAAAGATTTATGAATGATCGCAAACAATATCTTGAGCATGCCACTGAAATTTCATGTGTTTAACCAATACGATTTAGTGTGCCCCAAACCTCCGTTGTTAGGCCATTGCTTTTTCAATATATAACAAAGATATGCCTCTTGTATGCACTAACTCAAATGTTGTTATTTTTCTGATGACACTACAGCAAATAATAGGTTTCGATCGCAATAGTAATTATAGAAAATTGCCTAATTATTTGAAAAAAAAAACTGGTATGCTAAAAATAGGAACAGAAGTGCATCTGTTTACTTTAGGAAAACTTCTAATTTAAAAAAAAACAATATTGAAAAAACATTTTTTTTGCGCTTTTTGAAGACAATACACTCGAATAAAAAAAATATTTAAAGGGTTGCCAAACTTTTTTGGTGTTTTTTGAAAGTCTGTTTAAGGATAGAAAAAGTCTGTACCATTCAGCTTTTAGCGTTTGACAAACTTTATGCTCATTCCACTATACAACAAAGTCTAACTGCGGACAAAAACACGTACAAGTGTAAATTAAATAAAACTTCCGGTCTTCAAAATCGTTTTTAAAGAATTATCTTTTTCAGGAAAAAAATTGAAAACGTTAACGCTCTCACTCAATCAAACCATTTACTAGTAGATTATGTTTTTCATACGGCTAAGTTAGCGAGAGAAATAATTACGCCAAAAAAAGAATTTAAAACGGCTTTCTACTGATTTGTTTGAAGAAAAATGTGCAATTGCATATATTACTAGAATTGTGTAACTTTTTGTGGCCAAAAAAGATGTCAAAGAACTAACCCTGGTAAACTGTTTACCTCAAAGCAATGCTCTTCTAAAGAAAAAAAATGGAAAAAATGAAAAAGTGTTTAAATTTTTTTTCAAAAACTGTTTTCTCGACACTCGTATTAAAAAGTCGGCAAATTGATTACGACCTACATACATTTCAATCATCTGCTCGAGTTTAAAAAGGTCTTTAAGAGTGTTTTGCGGCTTTTGCGGGGTGGGGGAGACTGCTCAATTGATCCGAGTTTTTTTTTGAAAACAATAAATTAACCGAAGTACTTTTAATTAAGTGACCGCTTGTTTAATCTTACTGAATGCTTTTTCAACGCCGTTGATTGCGATTTCTGCTCTTTTCATCTTCGCTTAAATTTGCCTCTGTGTTAAAAGACTGAAATGAAAAAATAGCTACGTAGATGAATGCCTACATAATTAAGTTTATTTTTAAGTTGCATTTTTCCTGTTTATTTTATGATTAATTAATTTTAGGTTCGAAAAAATACAATCCATAGTGGACAGTTGCTCGAGTTACGTAACATGCATACAAGACGAGACATTCTCTAACAGTTCGCAAGAGGGCTTCGAAAATTTGGCTGGTCAGCTGCAGTCTCACCAGGAAAAGATTGCACGCGTGCAGGCGGAATTGCATGCAATGAATGAGATATTGCAGGCGCTAAGACAGTGGATGTCGGAGGATAAGTTCAAACGAGAGGACAATAAACTCATCCGGCTCAACCACAAGTAAACAATTTTAAACAACTTTTTTGAATTTTTGTTTCGGTGTTTACATTATTTTTTGATGACAACATCGTCCTCTTGCAACTTTTTTCCTCAAAAAAGGCAATTTTTTTGAATTTTAGCCTGTTTTCATATTGTATTACGAAGATTTGTTCAAAACCTACCAATTTTTCAAAGAGCAAGGAAAACTCTTTTCAAAATTTCTGGCTTTTTATTGTTAATTTGCTTAAATTTCGACTTGGCATTGAATTTGCTTTCTTTTTTTTAGTGTGTCCAAATTAGCAAATGCGCTTCCGGCCATCAGCGAGAGAATAGAAAAGTTGAGAGACGCCTTCGACTGCAGCGAAGACCTCGAACAATCCTGTGTAGAACTGGAGTCCATTATCACTTCGCTGATTGACACTTCTAAATTCAAATCACAGCAGGAAGTTGAAGTTGCTCAACAAAAAATAGCTGTAGGTTGCAATCTGTGGTTCGATCCCCAGCAAGGCCTCTTCATTTTTTTATCTATTTTTCTCAATATGAAGAATCTCATAATTAAAAAAACTGTACATCAAATAAATCAAAAGATAATTTCTGTTGAATTAACTTTGTTCTTGACTTATTTCTTTCCAGTTTTTTTTTCCAGGAGCTCAAAAAGAGCGCAATTGCTAATGAAGTCTCAAACGTAATGGCAGAAGCAGAAATGCTAATGCGATCCAATCGCACGCCAAGTAAACTGTCAGCCAATCACAAAAGAGCTCAAGCGTTGCTCAAACGAGTCAAGGATTCTCTTGCTCAACGAGAAACTTCATTGAAGAAGTTGTCAAAAGATTGGAAAATATACGAGGAAAAGAGAACACAAATTTTAACAGCTGTTCAGCATTGTGAACAGAATACTACGAGAGGTGAAAATATTGAAGCTTCGACGGAGAAACATCTCGAAAGCATGCATGTTAGTCTTTGTTCTTTAACAGTTGAAAACAGATAAAAGCGAAAAAATCCAAATATTTGCAGGAAATTATTGATAAAAATAAATTTTTGGGCCTCTTTTTAATGATTCAATCAATTCAAAAATCTTTTTTTTAATTCAAATGTTTTTTTATGTTGCTTCTTCAAATTTTTAAGATGAAAAATAGATTCAGAGTATGTAGATTTCAAAATTTTGTTTCGTTATTACTTCATATTTTTTAGCTAAAAAACAGACTTAGTTTTTAAATGGTGAAAAAATGGAAATGTTCCAGGAAAAACTAGCCGACCTAAAAGCGATGAGAAGCAAGTTTTCCATCCTCCAAACCGCCGGCTCTTATCTCAACACAGAAACCACCATTGACACAAAACGAGAAACTGAAACCCTCAAAAAATCTCTAGACGAACAAATCCGAAGTTTGGAAAGCAAAACGAGTGGGTTTAAAAAGGCTGTCGATGCGCAGAAAAGTCTGCAAAGTGAACTTATTGAGAGTCAAGCTGTCCTTGATAATTTAAATAACTATTTGGAGGCACAGAGAGCTGCGACTAAGGAAGGGTCAAAGGTCAAACCTTGCTTTGATGAACTCGTTCCTCAACTGCAGGTTAGTTTTAAAAGCTAAACAAAAAACTTTGAACTTCGAGCTCTCATATTGAATTTTTATTCGGTGTAAGTTCGAGAAAAAATGATGAAAAAGCAGGTCATTGTAGTATTCTATGCCTATAATGCGATCATCAATTCATCTCCTTTCTTCATCTTTTTGGACAAGGAAAACTTACACTGCATCAGGGGCGAATCTAGGTCTTTTTAAGTCGGCCATATTGATTTTCCGAGCTCTCCCAGGACACTACAAAGAACTCATTTTGACCAAATTTTTTGAAAAAAACAGGTCAAAAATGCCGTCAAAAAAGTTTAGGCCAACAAAAAAATGATTTCGTAAAACTTCGCAGTAAAAAAAATTCAAACTTATTCACTCGTTCTGTGGACTTGTTCACAGCCAGAGATAGGTGATCATGAAAATTTGTTCTTGAAAACTGACTACGCGTTAATAGCGCGAATTATATGATTGTCCCAAATTGGCCAAAATGGCAATCTTTAAACCCCTATAACTTTACGAAAAATGATCACAGGTGAAATATTTTTTCAAATTTGAGCTCATGACAACAATACCTTTCGAATGATATAAAAAAATTCCGTCAAAAATAGCTAGTTAAAAAGTAGAAATTTGTCTGAAGAAAAAAAAACCCACCCCGAGCACAAATATTCCGTTACTTTCGTATCGAAATTCGGAACAATAAATAAACAAGATGTCATTATTCCTGCGGAAGCTTGAAATGCAAATTTAAACAGTGTAGAGAAATAACAAGACTGCTCGTATCAGGGCAAAGCCCTGAATGTTCCGACTGCCTTTTAAGGTTTATGGAGCAGTAATAACATTAAAAGTTTCATTGAAATAAAACAAAATGAAAAAAAAAATTTTAAAAATTTGAAATTTTTTATGAGAATCATCCACCCACACGCCATATAAAGTACAAAAGTATAAATTTCGCTCCTTGTAACAAACCAATTATGGCAAATAAGCTTCTTTTAACCAATTTGGAACGATTTCTTAGACGGAATAACTCTCCGCTTACGCGTTAATAGCCAAATTATATCGCGCGTTAATTGTCCCAAATTGGCCAAAATGGCAATCTTTAAACCCTCATAACTTTATGAAAAATGATCACAGGTAAAATAACTTTTCAAATTTAAGCTCAGGACAACAATAGCTTTCGAACGATGTAAAAAAAATTCCGTCAAAAAGGGCTAGTTAAAAAGTCGAAATTTGTCTGAAGAAAAAAAACCCACCCCGAGCACGAATATTCCGTTACTTTTGTATCAAAAATCGGAACAAAAAACACTACACGAAATCATTTGTGAAAATAATAGATTTAAACTCCCCAAAAAGGCTGTCGATGCGCAGAAAAGTCTGCAAAGTGAACTTATTGAGAGTCAAGCTGTCCTTGATAATTTAAATAACTATTTGGAGGCACAGAGAGCTGCGACTAAGGAAGGGTCAAAGGTCAAACCTTGCTTTGATGAACTCGTTCCTCAACTGCAGGTTAGTTTTAAAAGCTAAACAAAAAACTTTGAACTTCGAGCTCTCATATTGAATTTTTATTCGGTGTAAGTTCGAGAAAAAATGATGAAAAAGCAGGTCATTGTAGTATTCTATACCTATAATGCGATCATCAATTCATCTCCTTTCTTCATCTTTTTGGACAAGGAAAACTTACACTGCATCAGGGGCGAATCTAGGTCTTTTTAAGTCGGCCATATTGATTTTCCGAGCTCTCCCAGGACACTACAAAGAACTCATTTTGACCAAATTTTTTGAAAAAACAGGTCAAAAATGCCGTCAAAAAAGTTTAGGCCAACAAAAAAATGATTTCGTAAAACTTCGCAGTAAAAAAAATTCAAACTTATTCACTCGTTCTGTGGACTTGTTCACAACCAGAGATAGGTGATCATGAAAATTTGTTCTTGAAAACTGACCTTGAAAATTTGCTCTTGAAAATTGACCTTGAAAATTTGCTCTAAAAAAAGTGACCTCGAAAATTTGTTCATGAAAACTGACCTTGAAAATTTGTTTTTGAAAATTGATTTTGAAATTTTGTTCACAGCAAGCGATAGGTGACCTTGAGAGTAAAGAAGACAGGGTGTCGATGATGTTGGATGAAGCGGAGGAGCTGAGAGCATCTCCTAGTGTTGTTAGGCAGGCGCAGGAGCAGAGGAATCAGATCAGAGACACCATGCAACTCATCAAGGCCAAATTGGACAAAGCTGGTAACTAATTATAATTAGAAGCAAAAAGTTCGGGCGGACAAAATTAATTAAAAAGAACAATTGATCTGCTTTGTGAAAAATTTGCATGCAAAAGCTAAATTTTCGTCCCAGAGTTGCTCCGGAAAATTCTTATTTTTTTTCCTTACAAAAGCTCGTGTCTCTCAAAAGTGATATATTTCTTCTTTTAAACAATCGGGTCGGCAGGATTCTGTGAATAGCAATATGAGTACGTTAACTTTGATGAATTTTGTCCAAGTGGTGATATTGTTCCACAGAATTTGATATATATTGTCCATGTTGATACTTTTTTGACAAAATTGGCTAACTGGAGTAAATGACTCAGGTCCTCCCATGGGACTGGTAACTTTGTTATTCTGCCAAAAAAGTAATTCTTTCTCAAGTTTGATTTGTTACTGTTTGGCTATACCACACGAAATTGTTCCATTAGTACAACTGATTATAGATAAACTACTGCAAAAAAATTTGAAAGTAAATAAAAGAGTTGTTCTCAAAATTAAAAAAATTAAAAAGGATCATATGGGTTCCATCAGAACGCCGAAACACCGCGGTCAGACACATGTACGTGTGATGATCAAAATGTTCGGAGCTACCTTGAGAAATTATTTTCAGCTACCTGATGCAACACTACAGCGCAAAAGAAGATCTTCGATTGTTTAAAAGAAGAAATATACCACTCTTGAGAGACACGAAATTATCCCAGATGTTTTTTGATCTATTATATCCGCCGGAGAAGACAAAATGATTTGAAATTTTCCTAACCAAAGGTGAAACTACGACTTTAAAAGTAAATTTTTAACCGAGACCTTACCTTCACTGAAAGCACCGAATGTGACGTAGAAGAGCAAAACCTAAATCACAATCTTCTCAAGATGACAAATAGTTTGCAACAATCTTGATTTTTAGTACATAAACACTTAACTATCTTATGATATCTAATGACAAGAGGAAGCCAACAACAATTTTAAACTCATTAATTGGATGAATGGTACGAGAATTTTTTTTTCGAGATAATTGGAGATCTTTCCAGCAAAGGACTGAAATTTTACTTGCAGTAAATGTAGAGGGAACTCCAGAAAATTGCATACCACGTTGTTAAAACCTCTTGTCTGTTTATAAATTATCACAAGACTGCTCGTATCAGGGCGAAGCCCTGAATGTCCCGACTGCCTTTTAAGGTTTATGGAGCAGTAATAACATTAAAAAATTAAATGTAATAAAACAAAATGAAAATTTTTTTTCTCTAAAATTTGAAATTTTTTCTGAAAATCATCCCCCCACACGCCATATAAAGTACCAAAATATAGATTTCGCTCCTTGTAACAAACCAATTATGGCAAATAAGCTTCTTTCAACCAATTTGGAACGATTTCTAAGACGGAATAACTCTCCGCTTACGCGTTAATAGCGCGAATTATATGATTGTCCCAAATTGGCCAAAATGGCAATCTTTAAACCCCTATAACTTTACGAAAAATGATCACAGGTGAAATATTTTTTCAAATTTGAGCTCATGACAACAATACCTTTCGAATGATATAAAAAAATTCCGTCAAAAATAGCTAGTTAAAAAGTAGAAATTTGTCTGAAGAAAAAAAAACCCACCCCGAGCACAAATATTCCGTTACTTTCGTATCGAAATTCGGAACAATAAATAAACAAGATGTCATTATTCCTGCGGAAGCTTGAAATGCAAATTTAAACAGTGTAGAGAAATAACAAGACTGCTCGTATCAGGGCAAAGCCCTGAATGTTCCGACTGCCTTTTAAGGTTTATGGAGCAGTAATAACATTAAAAGTTTCATTGAAATAAAACAAAATGAAAAAAAAATTTCTAAAATTTGAAATTTTTTATGAGAATCATCCACCCACACGCCATATAAAGTACAAAAGTATAGATTTCGCTCCTTGTAACAAACCAATTATGGCAAATAAGCTTCTTTTAACCAATTTGGAACGATTTCTTAGACGGAATAACTCTCCACTTACGCGTTAATAGCCAAATTATATCGCGCGTTAATTGTCCCAAATTGGCCAAAATGGCAATCTTTAAACCCTCATAACTTTATGAAAAATGATCACAGGTAAAATATCTTTTCTTTAAATTTAAGCTCAGGACAACAATAGCTTTCGAACGATGTAAAAAAAAATTCCGTCAAAAATGGCTAGTTAAAAAGTCGAAATTTGTCTGAAGAAAAGAAAACCCACCCCGAGCACGAATATTCCGTTACTTTCGTATCGAAAGTCGGAACAACAAGACTGCTCGTATCAGGGCAAAGCCTTGAATGTTCCGACTGCCTTTTAAGGTTTATGGAGTAGTAGTAACATCAAAAATTTAAATGCAATAAAATAATCTGAAAAAAAAAATTCTAAAATTTGATTTTTTTATGAACTCATCCCCCCACACGCCATATAAAGTACAAAAGGATAGATTTCGCTCCTTGTAACAAACCAATTATGGCAAAAAAGCTTCTTTCAACCAATTTGGAATGATTTCTAAGAACGACTAACTCTCCGCTTACGCTTTAATAGCGCGAAATCTATCGCGCGTTAATTGTCCCAAATTGGCCACAATTGCAATCTTTAAACCCTCATAACTTTACAAAAAATGATCACAGGTAAAATATCTTTTCAAACTTAAGCTCAGGGCAACAATGCCTTTTGAATGATATAAAAAATTCCGTCAAAAATGGCTAGTTAAAAAGTCTAAATTTGTCTGAAGAAAAAAAAACCCACCCCGAGCACAAATATTCCGTTACTTTCATATCGAAAGTCGGAACAATAATGAAATCTCAAATTGAACTTATCGACTCTAAGAATGACGGCTACTCCGTTTTGAACGTTACATTAATCCATGACAGCGACGGAAAAGAAACGACAAAATTTCTAGATACTGGACTTGGATATGTAAATGAAGTTCAATATTCCAGATGTGACTCAGCGCGCCTTGTGTAAATTTTCTAAAGAAAAACCAACAACACAAGTTAGAAAGCTGCCCCTGGAACAGTGAAAAACCTCTGCTGTGGATTTACAGAGGACACAATAAATTTTATTAGAATTTTTGTGAGCCAAATTTGTTTATGGATTGGTTTCAAGCTTTTGTGAAAGTTGGACATAAAAAATTTTGGGAAACGATAATTTATCTTAATTGATGGTAAAATTACTAAACTTAAAGTTACCAATTGATAGTCAAACAATTCGTAATTGTATTCCATTGCAATTAAAAATCAAAAAACTAACCCATTGCAAAGCGTCTTAGGAATAATTAAAAATTAACAAAATAAAAAATCTTGTTTTCACGAAATTTTCATGCCAAAATAATCAAAAAGTAAACGCATCCCATCAAATTAATGAATAATCGAATAGAAAAGCTTCCAAAATTTTAATTCTAAGAAATTTAATTCAAGTATACTTGAACGCCTTATAACTGGCGCATGATTTTGGACTTTAGTTCAGTTGCTTTCAGGAGAACTTTTGTTAGGCAAAGACACTTTGAACAGAAAAATTGTTGTTATTAAAACATCCAAAAAGCTCGTTTGTACGAAGTAATTGCGCAACTTTATAAGGCTCCGAAAAAACCTTCATCACGGTTTTTTTTAGTTTTGACAGTTTTGGGAACAGCCAAATAGCCATCTTCTAGCTGCCTTTCCACTCTTTTAAATTGCCATTTTGTTTTTGAAAAAAAAAAGAAATCTTTAATTTTACTCAATCATTCAGATCACTTAAAAGTACACACTGGAGTAAAATGAAACAAATCGTGTTTTTACGAAACAGCCCAAAACAAAATAGTCCGAAAAATTATATCAAAGTCCTGAAAAACTGTCCCATACAAAACAGTCTCAAAAACAGTCCCATTGATAGAAGTGATAATTCTTCCAAAAACTGAAAAGGAAAATTCCCGTGGATTAAGAAATTTATTGGATATACTCAATCAGGATAATATTTGGTAGTATAGCGGATGAAATAGAACAAACTAGATATGAGCAGCGTCCACTGGTTAAAAGCTAAAATCCGCAAAATATACAAGTTAACACAAATAACAAATGGACTTTTTGTTTCTTTTTCCAGTCAAACACAAACAGGTTGATCAAGTTATTTTTTTGTGAACACTTGTAACCACTCAATAGAACACTGTTAACTCGCTATAAACTGAAATTGTTTTTAATAACATAAATTATGAGTTTCTACTTTTTGAAGGGTATGCATACATTAAATCTCGAATACTGTCAGACAACTATCTCTCCTGGCGCTCTGCATAAAGCAGTTGCATGGGATATGTGCATAAAAAGGAGGACTCCATCGAGATCTCTAACGATCATTGCCACATCTGCGATCCGATTATTATCGAAAAACGTAAGTTCAAGAAAACGCTTAAAGATCGAGCAGCAGTTTCGTATGTAACAGCGCAGCAAAACACTTTCTGCAGCCCAGCGCGATGTTAACCCAGAAACAGCTGTTCATTTACCAAGTTACTGTGCTAACCACTAAACTGTAAACGGAGATCGTCGCGATGGCAGAGACAACTTCGTTGACTGGCTTTGAATTACCTCTGGCCTGCGGTGGAAGATTGGTTCTGCGATGGAACGTTTTCGATTGCTCCGATTGTATTCTACCAATTTTATACAGAACGCGCTTCAGTTGCAGAATGTCTTTTATATCTCGTTTACGTTCTGCTTCCTGGCAAAAGGGAGACAAGTTACCGTTGGCTTCTCAAGGTTCTAAGAGTTGAGTCCCCAAATCGCGTTGCAATTGATTTTAAAATAGCAGTACGAAGCTCTAATACAGCTACCCATCAGAGCCCTCAATTTTAATTTTGTTTCATTTATATGAGTCAAAGCGTTTGGCGACATGTTCAGTGCCAGGCAAGACTCACAATTACAAAAATGATCTTAATTTTCGTGAGTTTTTTTGAATGCTTCTGTCAATAGGGTTTCTGCCCATAGAAGACGTCCCAGTGCCTTTGACCTTTTTCAAGGTCAAGCATCCGAAGACAGTCAACCAAATTTCATTTTTTTCGGGGACGTCTATTTTTTTAGTTTGGTTTCTCAAGGACGACAGAAGCCCAGACTTGAAATAGAGCAATGGAGTTGCCATCACGGAGTAAAAAAAAACAAATTTCCTCGCACCAAAAACGCTGTAGAAGGTTGGAACAGAAACTTTGTGAAGCTAGTCAACAGCAAGCAGCCGTCGTTTCCAAAACTCAACGCATCGAGAAGATCACGTATGAACAAAAAAACGCGGAAATTTTACTAGAAAAAATGTGCGCAGGACGAAAAGATCCAAAAACATTAAATACCAAAAACTCAACCAAAACTTAACGGCTATGATTAGGTCAAATCAATCCAACAAAAAAATTGAATTTGTTAGGAGTTGTACAATATAACTTGGAACATTAAATTTTATGTATTTTTGTTATAAAATAAATTGAAAATTAAATAATAATGTAAAAATAAACCATAACACACGTTTTTTTTGTTTTCAGTTTTTTATCACAACATTGCAAAGCAGTAAAAAATAATTTCCCTGATTTTTCAAAGTTAAGCTAGAGTCAATTCGAAACCGGCAAAATACTGGATACATACAAGGTGGTGATTTTTCTTTCCCCTCGCCCAACTCTCTAAGTTTGAGCCCATTTTTTGTTCCCGTCACATTTCCATGCTATATTTAACCAAACTTCAGTTTTTCGGAAAATTGAAATCTTTTTGTGCCATCGGCGATTCAAACTCATTTTTGTAAATCATTTCTGTCGGCGCCAAAAGATCAAGTCAAAAGTATCAAATAGTTTTGAAATTTTTTGTACGTGACTGTTTTTTAGGACTTTGTTTTGAAGTTTCGGACTGATTTGTATGGGAATGTTTTGTATATGCGCCGAAAGTATATGTAAGATCACTTTTTAATGCTTTAACTTTGAAACCAGTTAACTTATTTTTGCGAGTTCTTTTTTTTTCTTGTACTTCAGCTATTATAAGTTGTAACGATGGAGTATTTCTCGAAAGGCCTATTTTCTGAACTTGTAACAACAATTTTTGACCACCAAGCCTCTTATTTTGGATGACAATTTGAAAAAAAAATTGTTGAAAATAAGGTTTAAAATTGATGTTATGCACCCATAAAGTCGTCTTTTCTGCTTCACCTACATGTAGAACTATTGAACTAAAATTTTGATAAAATTGTTGAAGAAAAGTTTAAAACCGATATGACCAAAAAAAAATTAAGGAAAATAAAAACAAGTACATTGGTAACTCGGCTGTGGTACCTTGTTTGATAAATTAACATGTTTTGTAGAGTCCGAAAAATCTAAACTGGAGCAGTTTCGACAAGATCTCTCAACCCTGGAAGAGTTCACGTCACGAGTGGATGCCAGAAGTCTCTCCATACCTGCCAAAGTGGCCACTGTTTCAGAGGTTGCCGGACTCAAGCACGAATTCCAGGTACCAATCACAGGGACGTTACTCCGCGGTTGTCGATTTAGACCAGAGCCGCTCGTTTATTGTTCTTTTTCAAAATAGAAGAACGCGTGGCTAGTTTTGGGAGGTTGCGCGCCTTAATCGTAAACCAGTCAAGACTTCGAGCCTTTCCTGGTCAATCAAAATTTTCTCTTTGGTACAATTTTACAACATCCAACGATGACCTACGGCTACGGGCCCTAATTTTTAGCATAAATGAAACCATAATATGAGGTTTTAGGTGTCTTTTTTTTAAATGGATTCCTAGTATTTCTTCATTGGTTAGTGACTTTCTAGACAATTTTAAAAACTGACAGCTAAGATATTTCTGTGATGTTAACTAAATGAAAAAGCGCCTAAATTGTTCCCGAAGTTAAATTTGCTGCTGTAAAGCTCGCCAAAATGTCTCACCAAAACCCAAAACTATAAATTATAAATGGTGTCTGTCACAAATAGCGAAACTGCTCTTTCTCATTTATCATTTTTTTCATTATTTTATTGAATTTCTTATTATTTCAGGCCTTTGACAGAGAAAAAAAATCGGTGGAGGCGCTTCTTCAAAACATGGTAACCTTAATGGGAACCGAACCTTGTCTGAGCTCAATGGAAAACCAATTGCAGGTACGTATTCTGTTACCAACCAAAATTTAAAAAAACAAACGTTCTAATTTTGGTTCGGAAAACAATAAATAGTGTATCAAACTTATCATATTTAACTTTCAAGACAGTTTAGGCCCAGAGACTTCACAGTTGTGGAAACTTTAAAAAAGTAATACAAAAACTATAATTTTTTTTTTCAAAATTGAGAAAATTATTGAAGCTTTTGTTTTAGGAAGCAGAACAGAAATTTGAACGCGTTTCCAAATGTGTCACTAACGATTTGAAGTCGTACAGCGAACTTCAGGAGTCAATAAACAGCTTCGAAATGGCACGAAGACAGATTACAGCTGAATTAGACCAAGCCGACAAACAGTTGAAACAGACAGCGAATACTAGAACGCTCAACAGCGAAACTCTCGAATTATGGGACTCAAATTTGGAAGAATTGGCCCAGAAATTAGACACTTTTGACCAACATTTGAAAGAAATGAACAAATCTTTGGAAGTGTTCGAAAGTTCAACGGCTGACAAAAAACCAACAAATGCTTTTGAAATGGTTGACTCTCAGCTCAAACAGCTGAAAAAAGCCTTGAAAATGAAAAATGATTCAGTTTCAAAATGCCGAGATTTGAAAACAAAAATTGACAACTACAATAATGAAATTGATGACTGTTTCGCTGCAGCAAAGTCAGAGGCCTCGCTAAGTAATACGACAGCACTAGAAGATTTGGATTACTCAAAATCAAAGATCGAAAAAATTTTGGAGAACTTAATTAAGTCTAAAATAGATTCAAGCTTAAAAGACGGAAAGTCCGCATTGAAAGTATTTCCCTCCACTGATGAGACGGTGAAACTAATGTTGACTAACTTTGCAAAAAAAGCTGAGGACTTGGACGCGCTTAGAGGTAACGACCGAATTTCTAACCTTTTTAAAATTTGTTTTAACGCAAAAAATATAAATTGTTTTTGGTTTCAGGAAACTGTTCCGAACGAATCAATTTAATAAACAAGTGGGAAAGCTTGCGAGTTCTGCAAAACACCATTGAAAACATACGAGATTCGACCGACTTTGCGACTTCGCAAAGCAAAATCAACATTTGTCACCGCGATTTGGACTTCTGGAAACTAACCGCTCCAGAATTGGACCAAAGCTGTCAAAACGCCGGCATCGACTTTTCCTTAAATGGTCACAAAATTACATTCGAAGGATTCGTCAGTAATTTACTTGGCAATCTAGCAACTGTTAAAAGCGAGATCGAATCTCATCAGAAAAAAAGCGAGGAAACTTCCAAGTTGAACTCCAAATTGGACAGTTTGAGAGATGACGTCGCTTTGTGGAAGGAAAAAGTGGGAAAAGTGTTGAACAAAACAAAGACAGGAAGTGTGAATGATTTTCAGACACTGCTGAAGGAATTAAAGGTAATTTCCAGATTTGCTTCCTCATAAAATTAAACTTCTTCTTTCTCATAAAATATAACTTTCTTGCACTCTCATAAAATATTCTCATAATTTTTTCCGATGGACCAAAGTAACGACATCGCTGAGAACTCCGACGTAGCCCAAAGTTAATATCCACCTCCCCCTTGAGCGACTCAAAGGAGACCGGTGTTAAGCTAACCGATCTCATCCAATTAATGACAAGTGCATTAAACGGTTCTGATACGCTTAAAAAAGGTTGAAAAGTTAAAAAAAAAGCAGCAAAATGTTGTGATAAAGTTAAAACAAAATATTAAACAATCTCTTACAAGGAAAAATGTCCTTTGCAACTAGCCGCATTGGAGCTGAAATCAGATCTTTCAACGTTTTTAATCTATGGCGAGCATTTCTGCGCCGCTGGTAAATTTTTGAGATAATGTGCTGAAATTCCTGTTTTTGGAAATCTTCCGCTTTTTCGGCTCGTACTCCACCCTGAAACGCAGTATACTTTGGCACCAAAGAAGCATTTAGAAAAATTACAGGGATGTTCAATTAAAACTTGGTGTAAAATAGTAACGAAGTATACTTAAGATTGCCACGGTGACTAATTCATTCCCAAGGGAAAAAATTTCTTCCCCCTCTAAATGCGCCCCTGATTTAAGGGTAGGTGAAATAATTTTATTCAAAAAAACCCCTGCGCAAGCGACAGCTTACAATTTATAATTATGCCTCCTTTTAATTTCATATTCTTCCTATAATATAACAAAAGCATTGAAACCAAATGATCGCTTGGCTTTTCAACACAGTTCCGGTCTCCTGTCTCGTTTCCGTTCTCATTGGGCGAGCTATTCATGATTTATTCATAAAATTTGTTTTTCCATCCAACAAAAAACCATCATTGTTGATGTCATAGAACACAAAAACCACTATTTGGAAAAACGCTGCTTCAGAACAATTGATTCCTATTAAAATGAAAGCGGAAATGTGAACAAAATAATAAAATATTAAATAATAAAATTTGTTTTCAAGAATTAAATTTTTCTTGCTAAGAATTAGTAAACCACTTTTGCTTTTTATTTTTTTCCTTCATTTTATCCTCGTTCAATCAGTTAATCGAAAAAACAAAAACTTCTTATTTTTACCTTTTTACATCCGATTGTACGTTTAGACGATCAAGGAAAACCCGATAGTGTTGGACCAATTGAATTCTTTAAAACAACGAGCCAATCAGATCGAAGAAGACTCTATTCCCTCTTCCACTCGTGCAATGACAGTCTCGGCTCCTTTGATTGCCGAGGAAGTGGAAAAAGTAGAGCGGGAAGTGGAACAGAAGCTTTCCGAGTGCAGTCGGGAAGCAGAGAAAGTTGAACAATATATGGAAACTGTTGAAAAGTACAAAAAAGCGAAAAGTCATATGTCGCATTTCTTGAGACGCGGAACAGACCACCTGTTTAGAACTACACAGCTCGATGCGACCAAGGAAAAATTGACAGATGCGCTACAGAAAACAGAGGTTCATTTTTATTAATTACCCAAAATTTAAAAAAAATGAACTAAAAATCGAGCAAGATAGATTTTTCTTGCAACCGTCAAAAAAGATGTTCTAATCAGGGGCGGATTTAGGGGGGGCGGACGCCCTTTTTCCCTCAGGGATTCGAACCCCTGCCAGCCCAAAGGGTCCCCCCTTTGGTACTTTTTAGGAAATCCATTTTTGGCCGACCGACCCTAAAATTTTTCTAAAGGCGCCTTTGGCGCCAATATATACTAGTTTTGAGGGGGAGCGCGCGCCAAAAAAAACGCGTTTTTTTTGTCAAAATTTTCCAAAAAGTGCCCAAAACGGCTTTTTTGACCTGTTTTTTTTTTCAAAAAATTGCCTGCGGCGCAGAAAATTTAGCCAAAACAGGGTCTTTTTACTGCTTTGGGAGAGCTCGGAAAATCAATCTGATCGACCTAAAAAAAAAAAAGGTCGTCAAAATTTTCGAAAATTTTTTGAAAATCCGAAATCCGCCCCCCCTCGAGAAAATCCTAGATCCGCCCCTGGTTCTAATGCCAGTTTTTTGTACCATATTCAACTATTCAACTTTCCGATGTTCTGCTTTCTGCGTTCCAAAAAGGGGATACTCGTTGAAAAGTGTAGTTCCGATGTTTTTGATGAGTCCAATTCAAAAGCTCGTTTAGAAGTGTGGTCCCGTCAGGTCAATTGAAGTTATACTTGAAGTTTTTAAGTGAACGATTTAGTTTGTCGTTTTGCTTTTCATCAAACCTTGAATCGGCTTGCATCTGTTCGTTGCCTGTCCCGTCTTTACTGCCCCGTTTCTAACGGAGTTTGTGAGAAATTGCATTAATTACAAGTTTTCTAATTAATCCAATTTAAAAATGTTTCCAGCAGTTAAAACGTCTTTTTTGGAATAGTTGCATGCTACTCACAAATCGTATTAGGCTATACTTCAGTAAAAAATCTATTTTTTAATCATCATGGATTGCTTCGCAGAATCACAATATCGAAACCTTTTCCACAAATGTTTATATACAACTGAGTTGAGATGGAAGTCTAACTCATAGAGTAATTTCAGATAGGGTACACCGTCTGCTTGTCACGCTGTCTTATTTTCGGCCGGATAGATTCGTGCAACTTCTTAGTCTAATACCGATCTTCATCTTACTCTTATATCTCTTAGTCTCAATAGATCTAGAGTATACTGTTTTGTTACGAGTCAGTCTCTTGGAGAAAGCAACTAAGTTGTAAGTTAAATTCAAATTGCTCTGGTGCTGAAAATACAAGTAATTTCAGCACTTACAAATAAGTGGGTTGTTAGTTTGACGGAGTGTGATTGGTTAGTCTTCAATATTTAATAGGGATAAAATATCTAAATTATAACCAATAATAAATTATATTTTGGATCTGGTTCCAAAACAGTCAAAACTGATTTTCAAACTAATTTGATGATTTATTAGTTTCTCTGCGTCATTTTAATGTTTTTATACATTTTCACAGCTCCAGTTTTTGCGGAAAAACTTCAAGAGAAATAATTTTGGAAAAAAAAAGATAAAATCAAAGTGGTAACCAACTCTTTTTTTCCGCATTGATTCCTGTGATCTTAGAAGAGTTATGTCCAAATGATTTGGTTTGCTAAGGTTGCGTATTAAAATAGGAAAATTCTTAATATTATCAATTTATCAAGAAGTGACTCAACAATAACAACTTGCGACGAGGTTGTAAATTTTTTTAGATTGACTTTGTTTGTCGTTTTGTTTTTCGCCAAATCCTGAAAGGATTTGAAACTGTTTGTTATTTGTCTTATTTGCTCTGTCTTAAATTTGTGAACATTTGGACCTAATATAATTCTTCTGGTCAATCCGAATTGAAAAATTGTCAGCAGTAAAACAGCCTTTTGTGGACTAGTTGCATGTTATTCAAAACATTTCTCTAAGCCTTATTTAGGCCTTCTATAATATGCTAGGCTATGCTGCAGTAGAACGGTTTTTTGAAAACGGAATATTTATGCTCGGTGAGGTTTTTTCAGCCAATTTTTGCCGATCGAAAAAATAGTGTACAACAAAAAAGTTTTTACACACCATATAGTTTTTATACCCCATTAAAGAGATATACTTCCTGAGTTCAAATGTATAAAGATATTTTACCTTCGATTGTGAAGTTCTGGGGGTTTGAAAATTGCCAAATTGGTCATGTTCTGGACTATTTTATGTGCGCTTTGAAGAAGTTATTCATATTGCTGAGAGCGTAACTCGAATTATTTATGCGTGGCAAATTATCCCGCACAACAAAAACGTTCCAAAGTGAATTGAGGCTGGCTAATTGGTCGCATTAATTTCGTACGACTCAAAGTTTTACACTTTGATTTTGTCCAAAATTTACAGTTTTCAATATTTTCCCCCAAAAAACTATTCGATATGAATTAAGGGACAGTTGGAACATTCAGGGCTTTGCCCTGGTATACGAGCAGTCTTGTTACCGATTATAATGATTTTGTTTGTTTCGAAAATTAGTAACATTAGAATTTTAATCGATGATAATCAAGTTTTTTTGAAGTTTATGGAGACTCACAATAAAAATCCATTATAATCTAATATTTTCTCTTTTTACTGACTGCGGGAGTGAATACTAGTATATAGATCTTTGTGATTTTTTTTGTTGTTTTTTTTTAAAAAAAAAACTTGTTTTTTTTGCAGCTTGTTTTTTTTTTGCAATATTGTGTTTTTTTTGTGATTTGGTTTTTGAATAAAACGTCTCTATCGAACAGCAAAACTGAATAAAACTTCTCCATATCGAACAGTTTTTTTATGTTGTTTGGTAGATCGACTATTTTATCTTGATTCTTCGAGTTTTAAACATAGCTGCTGATTTTTTGTCAATATTGAGGGTAACTCCAGTGTTCAAAATTGCAACTCGAACCAATTTTAAATTTTGGAAAATTGAATTTTTAGGAAATTTGTGGCACAATCTCACTGTTAATTGATAAATTTTTGTTTCACATTTTTTACATTAAGTCACTTAGGGAGATGGAGGGTAGGAGAGGTTTTACGGTTGATTGAAGGGCTTTTATTTGATATCAGTCAACTCAGTCCGATGATTTTTTGTGGTGCCTGATTTTGAATGGAAAAAAACTAAAACACACCCGAAGACAAAGATCTCCCCATTTTTAATGATAGGAAGACATAGTGAAATTTTGGGTTCCAAGGCTGATGAGCCACGGAAAGTCTTCACTTTTGCTACTTGCGCTAAATTTTATTGTTTTTGTTAAATCATAAGCGAGAAAATAGCGTTCGACGTTGCTTCTGGAAAATTTTGGCTGCTAGTTTATAGCTACGGAGTTATTTAGGTTTAAATCTAGCTTACCAATAGATTCACAGGTGCTAGGTAAATAAGACGACATGCCATTCAGACGACAAGACATTAAGACGACAAATAAGAGACAATACATGTAAACTGAACAGTTAGAAGCGGTTTAAATTTCTCAGAAATACTATGTGGAAAATTGCGTCTTCTTAAATTCCCATTAAAACGGTTGTCGTCTTAATGTCCTGTCGTCTTATTTGCCGGTCACCAATAACAAATATTGAAAATCATTCTCAAGATTTATCCTCGTCAGAACTGCTTTTTTATCTTGTCATCTGGAAAAAGCCTGCGAAATTATCAAAATAATCCACAATAGTTTGACCCTTACGTTGTATTGTAAAAAAAAACGGCATCCAGGCTTTTGAAGCTTATTTTCAATTTAAATTATTGCAGCGTACTTACAGCTTTTCAAAGCCGCATAAAAATGTTTCAAGTTTCCCGCAGTAGTTGAGTTTAGTTAGACTAGCAAACTATAAACACGGCCATAATGGAATGTCACTCGGGTTGATTCTTCAAGTAATAGAAACGGACTCTGATCTTAAAATTTTAAACGTGTCAGTATCAGAGTATCAGTAACACCATGTATTCACAAGGGGAATCTGGGAGCATACCAGCTGTTAAACTCTGCACGATGAACCCTTTTTTGTAGTTTGTAGCTCTCCTTAAAATTTTTATGTTTTTTTTTGCTTTTTCTGGGCTGAGAATTTTTAATTCGCACTCAGGCAACGCCCACTGGTTTTATTCCCCTTTTATTTGATTGGCTATTTGATAGAGCGGTTCTGCAAATGTTTGGTAATTGGCAAAATTTAGGTTTTTTCGGGCTGAGTTTAGGGATTCATTGACTCGTGGTCCAATGAGCAGCAAGTGGTGAGTGAGATGAAGAGTTTGAAGGAGAAGATGGCCCAACTGGGACCCCCCTCGGAGTCCTCGGATTACAAACTGTCGGAGGATCATGAGGGATTGCTCAGCTCATTCCAGTCGCTGGGCGAGAGCCTCAAGGTGGGATTATTTTCAAAAATATACAATTTCGAATCAGTAGAAACAATAGAATGAAGATGAATTAAACAAAAAAGATCTAGGAAAAAGTAAATGGAAGAATAATGAGACGAAGTTTTGGATTCATGATCTCTGTTTTTGTCTCCGCCTCATTTTACAAAAAGGATAATTCATTAGTAAACTAATCATTTTTAAGGAAAATATGAACATGTACGCTTGACCGCACTGAATCAATCATTCATGAATGGGGGGGGGGGAATTTTTCACAAGGTGCCATAAAGGGAAAAATAGGGGTTAATTACAAAAAATCCGACTTCTTGGTGAAGAACCTTGAATGAACTCGAAACCTAAACAGCACATTGAGTTATAACGGAATTGAATTTGTATTTTAAAAAATATTAGCCTCAGAGTTAAGTTTTTACGGGTCAAATATGGTTGAGACTTTAAAGTACAATCCATGAAGATTAAAAGTTATTAGAAATATATTCTTCTTTCAAGGTCAAAGCCGACATACTGAAACAAAGCCTAGAGGTGGTCGATAAACAAGCTGAGATGGAAAAAAATGTCCCAAACGAAGTTGTGGAAATAGAAACACTGCTTGAAATCACACCCGAAAAACTGAACGACCCGCTTGCGTTCCTTGACAACTTGGACGGCGCCAAAAAAGAAATAGCCAAATCCGAATCTATAATTGCAGAGATGAAGCAAAAACTGAGTGTTTTCCGCGACGACATGAGTCAAACTGTCGACACACACAGACTTGCCGGGAAAATATCCGAGCGAGAGAACCGAATCAAACAGTCACGTGACCAAATTAATAAAGCGAAGACAGTAATGACACGATGCAAAGCGGAAAAGGAGGCGATTGCAGAGGAGATAAACAAAGTTTCTGATTGGTTGGAGCATAAGAAGGAAATTGACCAATCAGAGAGCGAGGAAGCGGTGGATGAGGTGGATGCAATTTCGGCGAAAGATGTTGACAGTGTGGAACAGTCTCTCGACCTGCTTTCGGTAAACCCCCAGTCCCCCCACCCCACCCTCGTTCCATTGGAAATACCAAATAGTTTAAAATTGTGTTGCCCAGAACGTTTGGTTGCTGGGTTATTAGCTGATAACGTTTTGACCATAGTAACATTTGCAAAAAAATGAAAACAAAGAACAAAATTTATAGAAAAAAATTGCTACATCGTTGAAATGAGTTTTCTAGCTAGAAAAACAATGAAAAATATTACAAAACTTGCATCAGTTAGTTAATCTTTGTTTTAAAATTTGGATGAAACTGGATCAGCTGCAAAAAAAACCAAAATCAAATAGTCTTTTTTTGACATTATGAGTTATGTTCTATGGGTATAACTCATAGAGTAATTTCGGATAGGGTACACCGTCTGCTCGTCACGCTATCTTATTTTCGGCCGGATAGATTCGTGCAACTTCTTAGTCTAATACCGATCCTAATCTTACTCTTATACTATCTAGTCTCAGGTTGTTTAACTAGTCTCTGCTAGGCTCAATAGATCTAGGGTATACTGGTTTATTGCGGCTGCTGAAGTACTCGGGAGAGTTCAACTAATTTCTAAGTTAAATTCAAATCTCTCTGGTGCTGAAATTACAAGTAATTTCAGCACTTACAAATAAGTGGATTGTTAGTTAGATGGATCATGATTGGTTAATATTAAATACTTTACATTGGTAAAATATCTAATTTATCCAATCATAAAATGTAGTTTAGATCAGGTTCCACCCATCCGGGTTTTACAGAGTTTTTTAGAATAGTTTTTCTGCAATTCGAAAGATGGATGATGGACGTTGGTATTTGGCGAACATCTTATTTCTTCTGGGTTTTCTTATTAGAGAAGTCCCAGATTCAATCATTGTGTCTTCTCAAGACAACGACTGGGTTTTCGCAACAAACTCAAATCTGATTTCAGAATGGTTGGCTATGTCAGGTTTTTCTGTTTCATTGGTGAGAACTTCTTTGTGTTTGACCTTGTCTGGGAATGGCGTGGAGATTGTGCGTGGAGGGGATGCCTGGTTACTCGGATCTGTACGTATACTTGAACATCGAGGTGGTCATTGGTCTAGTTCAATGAAGTCCTTTTCTGCGAAGTCAAGTCGTACTCTAAATCCTTTGAGTTGTGATTGTGGGCGGCATATTGATTGTAGTTGGCCATTCTTTCTCGAGTGTAGTAGGGTCGTTTTGTCTTTGGATGTTCGTCCTTGGTGTTGTATTCTGATCTATGTATTGCATAATGTAATTTACATTTTATAAAACTTTTATTAGTTTAATATTTTTTAATTATGATTTTAGTTAGTTGTTTTCACAAAAGCTTTTTGTTTTAGTTCAGTTATTTTGAAGAGTTACTCACCCTTGAGTAGCTCTTATTAAAAATAGGAGTGTGGTCACAAAGCGTGGATGTAGCACGGTGGGTTAGGCCGGCTATAGAGCATGCTCAGGACGTCCTTCCTGGTGGGTTAGGCCAGGAGTGGGAGTATGATTGCATGCGGTTTTTGTGAGAGGTCCTGTTATGTGACAACGTTTTATGTTGGGTTTGTTGTGGTTTTTCTTATGTTTTGTTGGTTGTGTCCTTTTTTCAAAAATCAAATTGTTTGTGGTATGGGTTTGTCTTTCGACTTTTTTGTGTTTTATTATTTCTTTCTTAGACTTTATAATAGTCTTCAAAAGAATAAATTATCCAGTTTTAAACTGGGTTAATCCGGTTTGGGTACCGTTGGTTTCCTTTTCTTAGTCATGCTGTTATGCTATGTGTTGTGGTGTTTAGTAAGCTGCATTGGTTAGTTTTGTTTAGTATATAATTCCTTTCCAACCGGGTTAAAGTAAAGTTTGAAACATGTTATCATGTGTTAGAGTTATCGAGTGTGAAAGCTTGGAACTGAAATTCATTGCTTTAAACAATTCTTCGTGGGCGAGCTGTGCGAGTTTGGATAGAATTTTTATGCGAGTGAATGAAAATATCAAAAGGTTAGTACTGCTTTTGCTTCTTATGAATTTACTACATAGAATTTTAATTTTACTGCTAGTTGTTGGGGGAAATTAAGTTACAAATTTTCATCATTATTAGATTTACTGCTGGTGGGGGAAAAATGTATAAATTAATTTACTGCATTGGTATTATATTTATTTAATTGTTGGTGCAAAAATTTAATAGGGTCTTAAACAGTTTTGAAGAAGTTTGCTATTTTTTATTTTTCTTTTGTGAATTTTTCAGATGATCTAGGATGAAGGCTAAAATTCTAAAGAAAACATGGATAAAGAATGGTGAGTTTCTAATGTTTGAATTAATTAGTAATATGTATAATTCATACTTACCTGTTAGTCGTCGGGGAAGAAACCGTGGGGGAAAATGTCGTGGATGAGATCTGAAGTTGTTAGTAGTTTGGCTAATATGCGGATGATATTTTTAGTTTGAAGCAGTGGCCAAAGCAATTGAAGTGCCTTAATGGTGGTTAGTTCTTCAGTGCCAACTGCAAATTCATAAGGTGTGTTTTGGATTAGATTATATAATTTGTGGTTGAATTTAGTGTTATGGATGAATTCTAAAATGGGGATTTCTATAGGTTGGACAAACTCGTGTGGGATGAGGAAGGGTCGGGATTCTTCTGCGTTGAAGGTCTTGGTGATGGGACAAAAGATATACATTTGGGTTATGGGATCATAATTTCGAAGAATACCATGAAGGTTAGTATCTTTAATGCAATATGTGAAGTTAAGAAAGAATGGTGAGGTGTATTTGGAATTGATGAATTGAAAACGATGGTGTGGTTGTCTGGAGGGAGTGTGTAGGTCAAAGTGATTTTGGATGAAACGATAATAAGTATATGTGTGTGTTTGTTTAGTGCGCAACATAATATCGTGTGAGCAGTGCAAATCTCTTTCATGTGGTGCAAGGAAACGAAAGGTTAGTGAAAATATTTGGAAGCGTTCTTTAAAACTTTCGTAGGCTTGCGTGTCTGTTAGTGCTTCTGAGATAATGTGGTCAAACTTGCGATCGAAGATATTTAGTGTAAATACATATGGTGTTTTAATGAAAAATTTCTCGGTGATTTGTGGGTTAGCGAAGCGATCGTCGTCTAAGAATTGATCTTGGTTAGTTCTGATGATGTTATGATCGTAATATTCTAGTGTATATTCATTAGCTCGGGGTGCAGTGTGTGTTTTTAGTGATTTTTTGTATCCAATGTAAGTAAATTGTCTAGGTGTTAGTGGTGTAGTGAGTCGATATAGCATGTCCTTATTTCGTTCTATATCGATATGAGTGTTAGATAAAGGTAAGCAAAGGGGATTTGTAAAATGATAATATGAGGTCCAAGGAAGGGTAGGCATTAAAACGTATTCGTCTACAAAGTTACGTGTCTCGTTAGTGTCATGAGGGGTGTTTAAGGTGTATTGTGGAAATGAGGGTAAGGTGATAGCTAAAAACTCTTTTGTGTTAGTGTGTTGTGGATGGTTGATATATTCACGGGCTGTTCCTGGTTTCGCTGGGAAAGGATGGTTGGGGAACTTCCTTTTAAAAGTGCGGTAAGCTCTATTAGTGCTGAGTGAAGATATAGTAGTTGTGGATGATGGTGCTAATGAATCAGTATAAATTGAAGAGGGTGTAGGGGTAGGAGGGTTGGATGAATCTATTGTGGATGAGATTTGGTTTATGGTTGGGGTGTCAAGGTGATAGGATTGTTGTTGTAGGGTAATGAAATTATCTAGTTCTGGGGAGATTCGGGGGGTGTCTGAAGAATGAGATGATTGGTTTGAGTGAAGTGAGGAGTAGGTTGGAGTGACTTGGGAAGCATAAGAGGGTGTAGAATTGGTTGGGTCAGGGTTATTTGGTAGTATGGGTTGAAAAGGGGGTTGGGAAAAATTTAAGGGATTGGTGTGAAAATTATTTGATGGAGATGGTTCAGAGTCGGCAAATTCATCGGGGGTTTCAATATTTGCGTTATTGAGTTGTGAGATGGAGTATAAAACTGAGATGTGTGAATTAGTATCGGAATTCATGCCGGATGTTACATTACTGGATGGGAAATCGGGTGGCGGAAAAGCAAAAAGTGGTATTATTGGGATTGGAGTGGTGAGGTTGGTTGGGTGGGAATTTGATCGGTGTAGGGATCCAAGTTGTCGGCTCATCGTGGGCTAAAAAAATTATTATTTTGAGACTGAAAAGCGGTGGTATGGGGTTGTTCTATAATTTGTTCATAAGTATTTTCATCTTGTGAGTGGTGTGGCATTATATGTTGGATGGGACTTTGTGATATGGTTGGTCTAAAATTATTATGTGTTATGGCTAAATTTCGAAAATTACGTGGGACTAGGGATAATGGATGGTTATGTGGTAGGGGTGGTAACTGTGGTGCTGTTGGTGTTGTGTCTGCATTGTTATGTTCTTCGTCGTATGTGTTCTGTCTTGTTGCTATTTTTGTGTTATATTCTTTTATTTGTGCGTCTAAAAGAATTTTGTTTATAGATGTAGAAAATATTCCAAAAAATCCTGCAAATAGTATGCGTGCTACACTTGCTTGTCTATTGACTTGTGTGTGTATAGCACATGTGTTATAGATTCCTTTTAAGAGTGAAAAAAGAAATCCAATAAAGTTAAACATTGCGTATAAAATAGTTAGTTTTTCTAAGATGTAGTAGGGCCATCCTAGAAAATCAAGAATTTCATTCTTGAGTGTAACAAAGCTAAAAATATTGATAGGTGATATATCTTGGGGACGGTATTTTTCACCGTTTAGATATATATATAATCTTTAATGTCTTTAAAATATCCGCTATAGTCTTGCGTATAGATGTCTGCAAATCCTGCGGTTTCGGCAAGTTTGCGTAAGTTTTGGTCAATTGATTGTCTTTGTATTGTGTCCATTTGTGTTAATAATTCCTGGAATTGTTGTGTTCTAATGTGATGTTGAATATCTGATTTTGAGTATATTCCTATTGATTGTAAGTCTATATTTGGGTTTCGAGCGATAGCGCGAATGCTTTCTGGTGAAAATTTTTTGAGTGATTGCATTAATGTGGGATATGGGGTGAGAAGGTAATATTTATCTTCATCAGGGTTTAGTTGTACTACGTTGTGGCTATTTTCTGATCCACATGGAACTGCGGTATCCCAGAAATAGGTTCTTCGTGAAAGTGTGTCAACGAAATGTACTTTATTCTTATAAAAGATAGGGATTCTTTTATAACATCGTTTATCTTCAAAAACGTATAGTGGTGATACTTTTTTAGTACAAGTATAAAACCATAAGATGTTTCCTTCATAGTCTAAAAAATTTGATCTATTTCCTGATAGTAAATATCCTGCGTAGGGTATTTTTAATACTGCTAGTGCAAGTGATTGTAATATTTGTGTTCTTTCTAATTCGCATAGTTGGTGTAATGTTTCTAATTCGGAGAGTGACATTTCTTGAAAAATTCGGCTAATCGTGTAGTCTAGTTTCATATCTAAGTGAATATCATAGTGGATATTACCAAAATATGTACTATTCATTAGTGATAGTTCTTGTAAACGTGTGCTTTGATCGTTTTGGGGTTTTAAATGTCCACCAGGTTGACCTGTATTCTTTTGAAAATTAACTGGTATATATGATGTTCCTTCGTTTAGGGGATGACTTGTGGCGTATGGGTCGACTTTTATTTTTCCAGTGGTCATGTCGAATCCATTTTCGTATTCAACTAATATTTCAGAGTATTGTGTTTTGTGAAGTGGGTTTCTGTATTTACATGCAAGTTCTGTTTCTTGATATATTTGAAAACGTGTTAATTTATTTTCTATATTATGAATGTTTCGAAAATTAGAACTTATTTTTCGTAATGGATTTACTTGTTCATATGGTATTGATTGTATAAAATATTTTTCGTGAAATTTTATCATACGAGCGTGTATTTTTGCTACTTGAAATGTTGTACATGTGTCTTCGGGGAACCAAACAATTGTTGCTTGTGTTCTGGTTGTAGGGTCGCAATAACCTTGGTCGTTTTTACAAGGTAATCTAATTCCTTGATAAATCATTGTGTTGTCTGATAAATCTCGTGTGAGTTGTATTTTTTCGAGTTGTATTTTCCAATCGAAAAACATTATTTCTTGGTATCCTTTATTTTTTGTGTCTGCTTTGCAGTTTGATGGGTCATTTATACCAATGTGTGGTATCCAGTGTTTATCGTGCATGTCATAGGTTAATCGTCCGTGTGCGCCGTTGTATGGGTATTTTTCATCTAATTTTATATGTCCTTGATATCTTTCAAGTTCTGCTTGATGTACAGAATCTGAAAAAACTTGGAAATATACTAAATTTCTATCTGTGTTTTTATTTTTTGTGATTTTTAGTCGGAGTAACTCGTTTTTACAATCTTCGGGATTGAGATGTAAAAGTCGTTCTATATTACTCTGGTAGAATGATTCATGGTCAAGTCGGTTTTTATTTCCGTTTGAGACTTGTGAACAATGTACTTTCTTTTCAGAAAATGTTGCTGTGAATTTATATCCTATAACTGTAGTTGCTCGGGCTTTTGAATAAAGTGTTGCTATGACATTTGTAGTTTCTATGGCTTGGGGTTCTGTTTCGCACTGTGATACTTGATTTATTGCATACTTGTGTAGTGTTTTTTGTTCGTTTTCTTCACAATCGTAATGTGTTACTAATAAATCTTGGGGTCCTGTGCGGGGAGAAGGGTTTATGTTTTGATTTGAGATTACTAGAAAAAGGAGTTGGAGAAAAATTAATAATTTTAGAATATACATGTGTATGATAATCCTGAGTATGGGTTATAAAATGTGATGTAACCAATTGTTTTTTTGGTATATCTGTCGTATTTATATATTACTTCAGTGGTTATAAATGGTGGTGGTAGTGATTGAGCTGTTATGTTTGGTGGGTTAATGGGTAGGGATGTTGAGTAATGTTGTTTAATTTAACTGTGATTTCAAACTTTAATTGTAAACTGTTTTGTTGGAGTATTTGGATATTGTGATCACGGATATCGTCGTGAATGTCTTGTCGGTATTGTAATCTATTAAGTGCCCAGTTGTGGAGGCGATTACTTTCTAGATGTTGTCCAAATAATGGTGGAGGGGCTGTAAATGTATTCCAATCTAGTCTTAAAGGGATATTTGTTGATGATTGTTCTCGATATCTGGCGTCGAGATTATTTGGAAAATTTAAGTTAAAAGGTGGTGGTGAAATCTGGCTTATTGATGGTGTTGATGGTAGTGATAATGTTTCTGGTAGTGATGAGGATGTTGTTGTATCCGTAGAAATATCTATTGGATCATTGACTAAATTTAATTCACCTTGTGTAAATGAATGTGTTGTCCAATATGGTAGTCGTGATGCCTGGTTTGGGGGGTTAAAGGGATTTTCACGTATTTGTTCAGATGTTGGTGTTGAACCTAAGTAATCTGATGGTAGGCTTGAGGTGCTACGTTGTGAAAGAAGCGTAGGGGTTTCTGGTAATATACCAATGGGGTTTTCTGGAGTGTTTTGTGATGGGGATTGAGGTATATCAAAATGAACTCGGGGAGTTAGAAAATTCCTGTTCCGTCGAGGATGTATAATTTGTCTATTTATTTCGACTGTATTTTGGTTTTGACTAGGATTTCTTATTCTACTTAATTCTTGTGGTAGTGTTGGGTATAAGTTATATGTTGGTTCGCTTAGAGGTGCTTGTCGTTGAACTGGTTCTAGTGGTTCTGATAAACGAGCGTGTCGTTCTTCAAAAGTTTATGGGTTATCTTGAAAGGAAATTCGTGTAGATGTTTGAGGATTATTAGTAGTTGAAGGTGTTGTTGGGTTATCTTGGGATGATGTCGGTGAAGACTGACTTTGTGACTTTTGGGTAGCAATTTTTGATAGCTTTTTGGTCTATTCTTTTAGTGAAAAAGTTAATGTTTATTAAAGTATTCTTCTAAGAAAAGAATTAGGAGGATTGTTGCTAGAGCGAATGTGATGATTGCTTTCTTTATACATTTGCATATAGTCAAAATGAGGGATGATAGAAATGTTATGAAAATTACAAATAGTAGAAAAATATCAGTTCTACTGAAAATAGTTCGTATCATTTAGACAATTTTATAAATCGTACCTGTGGATATAATCAAGGGTTTTTGAAAGTTGGAGAAATAGTTCGAATATAGTGTAGAAAATTAAAAAAATATTACAAAAAATGATTAAGAGTATTAGAAAAGATTCAAGGATATCAAAAAGAAATATTATGAAAGTTTCAAGTATCGTAAAAAATTGTTTGAGATTTGTGATAATTTTAGTGACTGTTTGATAGAAGAGCATTTAAGAAATGGCTTCGTGATCGAATATTTTTTGTTGTTTGGGGCAATTTTCAAGTGTGGTCGGATTATTTATTAGTTTTTTGACAAGTGGGTTGAGTTTTGTAAAAAATTGTTGGGGGCAATTTTTATGGTGATCGGGAGGTCTTCTTTGTCTTTATTTTCATTTGTCAAATGATCTGGGGTATTTTTGAGATTTTTATACTTTAGGCTAAATAAAATGGTCGTTCTTTTACTTTAGGCTAATTTAACATATTTGTTTGGGGGGTATTTGAGGGCTGAGTTGGGGAAATATTGTTGATCTTTGGTTTATTAGATAAGGGAGGGTTATGATATTATGGTGATATTTATTTTAGTTGTCAAGTTGGAGTGGTTTGCTTATTTTTGACCTGGAGGTCGTAGAGTTATAGTTATAGATATGCCTGGAGTTTAATATTTTTCGTCTAGTTGGTTTGTGTTAAAGTTATAGAAGGTGACGGATTGGATGAATCCTATTGGCTAATTTTGAACTAGAATCGCTGCGTGTTTATCAGCATGTTATCTTGAAAAATGAAAGTGTGAAATGTTTCAGAGGTGCAAAGATTTTTAAATGTAGAATTTAAGGTTGTTTTTGAAATTCAACTTTCTTTAATATTTTAGATTGTGGGATGAATACTTTATAATTTTTACGTGGTTGATTTCTAAGTCGTGAAGACTCTCTATGTTCTGATTTGTCGATTTGTTTTTGGGGTATTATTTTTTCTGTCATTTTTCTATTTTTTCTTTCTTTTTGAGATGTATTTTTATCGAGATTTTTTGTATTGTTTTTTGTGGTGTTTGATTTTGTATTTTGATTTCCGAGGTGAATATCATTTTGTTCCTTTGTTATGTTGTCCGTATGTGGGTTATTTTGAATAACTTTTAAACCTGTAAAAGAATATAATTGAGTTAGTTCGCGGAGTGCGTATTCTTTTGGATAATAAGGTAATAGGTTATTTCGGTGTTGAACGATTTCTTTTTTATCTGAGTCGGTGATTTTATATGTGACATCAGTGGGTTTTGCAATTATTTGGTATGGTCCTTTACGAAGGGGTTGTAACTTTTTAGAAATTCCTTTTTGAGTATTAAAATTGGGTATTAAAACAAATGTTCCAATTTTTAAATCGGAGGCTGGTGTAAAGCGTGAATTTATTTGTTCATTAATATTTTGCCTTTGTAACAACTTTTTTGTTACCTTTTGGTAAATTTCATTGTGTTTTTTATCTCTGTTTAAAATCCATTCGGTGTGTGTACCGGAGGCTAATTTAAGAATTTGTGGGTGATGAAAATGATCTTCATCGTGTGTATGTAATGGTAGGTTATAACAAATTGAGTCTTTATTTGGTTGACAATAACCTTGTGCGTTTTTATGAGAGTTTGCTGTAAACATTATTGGTTTGCGTGGCTTTTGGTTAAAAACCATTTCATATGGTGACATTCCTAAAGTTGTCCTGATTTGTGAATTATATGCTAAGGGAAATAGTTTTACATCTGCTGACCATTCGGTATATCTTGTATCATTTCCATTGATGATACATCTGAGATATTCTTGTAATGAACGGTTCATACCTTCGACTAAGCCGTTTGTCCAAGGTGCGTGAGATGTACGTGGTTTGTGTTTAATGTTATATAAATGACATAGTGTGATGATTTCATTATTTATGAATTCTGTACCGTTGTCTGTAACTAAAATTTCTGGTAGTCCGAATTTTGCTATCCAGTGTTCATAGAGTGTTGTGTAAGCGTAATAAGCGTTACAATGTGGTACTGGGTTAAGTGCTACATAATGTGTAAATGCGTCAACAATTACCATAATGTAGGAGTTTCCTTCGGATGAGGGTGAAATTGGTCCTTTGGTATCAAATGAGATACGATGATTAAAGTACAAACTTTGTCCTTTAAAATCTTGTTTTTGTGCTATTTGTTTTTGATTTGGGTAAGGTTTATTTAGTTGACATACTATACAGTCATTGCATAGTACTTTTATCCAAATTGGTGCATTTGGGAAATAAAAGTTTTGTATAAAATTTGAATATGTTTTTTCTGATCCAGAGTGTCCTTTAATATTTTGTGTATGTGAAATATTAAAAGCTATAAGAATCATACTTAAAGGGAGACAGGGAGCTGTAGATTCATTTAGTTTGTATTCTAGAAGGTCTGTGTTTTCGTTAATTGTTGTATTGTTGAATTTTCGAAAATATCGGAGGAGTGTTTTGTTTCCTAGAATAGTTGAATCTGCTTTGATAGGTTTAGTTTTATATTTGTGCCATGATTTCAGTTGTCGAATTACTGGGTCAAGGTTTTGATATTGTTTCAGTGTTGAAATTGTAATTGTTTCTGTTGGGGGGAGAAAAATGTTTTCGATTTCTAATTTAGATAAGGGTATTGTGTCAAGTGGGTCATGGAGATCAAAAACTTGATTTATTGTGTATTTTGAATCGTTTGTTTGTGGTCCTGATAAGTTTATTTTATCAGTCAGATTTTCTTTTTCAATTAGTGGAAAATGGTCTTTTTTAGGCGGGTGTTGTTTTATTCTTTTTTGTTGGGTGTTGTTTTTTATCCATTGTGAATATGGGATTGGTTTAAAAGTTGATGTTCCAAGTAGATCAACTTCATAGTGATTATTTTGACAATCTAAATAAAGTGGGAAATGTTGTAAATTATTTATTTGTGATTGTTCAACGTCAGTTTTTACTGCATATTTGCATTCCAATCGGGGTGATGTTTCATTTTCTGCAAGGTAGAATTTTATGTTTTTGGGTATTTCAACTGTGGTTTTTCGTGTAAGTAATTCAGGTGGCGTATTTCGACTTAAGGTGTCTGGTAATGCAAGATTTTTTCCTGCGGTCCAAACTATATGTAAGTTTGGGAATTTCATTAAAATGAGTTGAAATCTATAAACTCGGTGGTTTGGATTAGACTTTTGTGTAAAAAGAAAGATGATTGGTTTATGGTCTGTGAATAGAACTGTGGGATGTTTTGATCCAAGTATCAGAAATTCATATTCTGTTAGTGTATATATTATGGCTGTACATTCTCTCATTAGAGTTGAGAGTCTTAGTTCTGCTTGAGTGAATAATCGAGAATTTGCTGATATGAGGTTCATTTTATTTGTACTATTATGTGATTGTAATAATGCTGCGCCGATGCCAAAGTTCGAAGCATCGCACATTGCATAAAATGGTTGATTTGAATCTGGAATTGTGTTTGAAATTTGTTCAGTTAGAAGTTTTTTAATTTCTTCAAATCGTGCTTGATGTTCTATATTCCATTCAAAATTATTTTGTTGTCTAAGTATGTTATAGAATGGTCGTAGATATAATTGCATTTTATAAACATATTTGCTTAAAAAGTTTAACATTCCAAGGAATTCTTGGATTTTCTTTTTATTTGTTGGTGGTTGGAGTTTTTGAATAGCGTCTATACGTGATTTCAATGGAGTGATTGTTTTTCTTTCTATATTATGCCCTAAGAATTTAACTTTTGTCAAAAAGAAGTGTGATTTATCGGGGGCGGCCTTCAGATTTTCGTTCTGAAGTATTTGGTGATATTGTTCTAAAACATTGAACATTTCCTCTTTTGTTTGTGATTGCATAAAAACATCGTCTAAATAGGTGATTGCGTTTTTCTTGAGTATTAGTGGTCGAAAAATTTTGCTCATAAAAGCTGAAAATGCTGCTGGTTTTATGGATATTCCATAGAATAAGCGGTTGAATTCGTATTGTTGATTTCCAATAACAAATTGTGTTAAGCGTCGTGATTGTTCATCTAATGGCATTTGATTATATGCACTATTCATATCGGCGGTGGTAAAGTATTTTCCGTTTATTTTTGTTAAAATAACTTGTATTGGTTCAATGGGCCAATTACACTTTGATTCATCTATGAGTGAGTTGAGGTATCTAGCATCGAGGACAATTTTTAATGATTCTCCTTTGGCTAGAATGATAACAGGGTTGATAAATGTGTTGCCTTTTGGTTGTTCTTCTTTGTTTACTGGTGATATAATGTTGTATTGTTCTAAAATGTCGAGTAATCTGTTCACTTTATCGTGTAAGTGAATTGGTACTTTACTTGCTCTTTGTTTTTTGAAAACTGCGTCTGGTTTTAATGGGAGATGTAGTGATGAGCTGATTTTTCCAACATCAAATTTGGATGTTGCATAGACTGATGAATATTTAATTAGCTGTTTTGCTAGTTTTTCAAATTCGTCTTGTGTTATTTGTGAATGTTGGAAATTAAACATTGTTAAAAATTTCTGTTGATTCTCTGTGTAGTTACTTATGTTGAATGTAGGTTTGAAATATGGGGTTTTTGTGAAATAATCCGTATTTCTGTTTTCGTTACTTATTATATTATTTATAGATAATTCTTCATTAAGGATTGTGGATTGGCAAATATCTAGTAATTGGAGTATATTTTTTACACGATATGCTTTTTCGTGTATTGGTAATATTGTAGCGTTGGTTTCGCAATAGCCTAAAAGTCCTAAAGGTAATGTTACTTGGTAAGGTGTATTGTTGTATACATGTAAGGAAATAACATCTGAATTCGAGTTTTTCAAATATTTTATTGATGAGATTGTGATTTTGAAAAACTTATGAATAGGTTTGAATTCAAAATCTGACATATAAAATTTTTGTTTGTTTTGTTTTTTATCATATTGGTGAACATGTTTGATTGAAAAATTATAGATGTTTCCTGATAGTGGTTTCAAGTGTTTTCTTTGTTGGTTATATATTGGGTAAAATTTTGAAAAAAATGGTGGTTGTTTATTTAATCTTTGAAAAAATGTTAGGGATGTGTCTTTTGTTTTTGTATATTTATCTTTGATTAATATTTTACTATTCAAGATGTTGATTGTTGGTATATATTTAGAGATAAATGGTATTCCAATGATATTATGTTTAATATCAGTGATATGGAATATTTGTTTAAATGGTTTGGTTAAAATTTTGTTTTGCTCCATTGTTCTTGTGGGGAGAAGAAATGTAGTGATCCATTGAAATTGAATTTTTCCGTAGTTTATTAATGTTGATCCTTGTGCTGTTGCTAGTTTGCTGGAGGTTTCAAGAGGTGTTAGCTTTGGGTGTAAGGTTTTTATTTCATTCCATGTGGGAATGTTTATTATATTTGATTCTGCTCCTGAATCAATTAAAAAATCAATTTCAAGATCTGGTGGTTGAAATTCTTTGCTTTTTGGACTTTCCAAAAGAAATGGTATTGTCCAAATTTTTTCTTTGGGTTGTTCTTTTTGTATGTTTTGATAGATGTGATTTGTATTCAAGCATTTTGTTTTTTCTTTCTCATTGGGTTGGTTTGTAGTGTTAATTTCATTAGTTTTTTGTGTCGTCGGTGTGGAATGGACAGGTTCAATATAATAATTGTGAAGGAGTTCTGATTGATTCTCATATATGTGTGATGAAAAAGGTTCTTCATATATAACAGGTTCATAGTCATTTTCGACTTTTATCATGTTGATGGAGAGAGTGTTTTCTGCATCGCTTTCTGAATCTGATGATCCACAGTTTATTTGGTTGAGTTGTAACGTATCAGTTACTGTGTCATCAATACCTGGAGGGTCTGATGTTGTTTCTGGATTAGATTGTACTTGATTAATATGTCTTTGATGTTTAGGTGTACTACTTCTGTGGCGATTATTAGAATTATTATAGTTATTATTATTCCGGTGTGGTGATTGGGAATAATTTCTATAACGATTATTATAACTTGAGTGTCGATTTTGTGAATTATTTCGCAATCTGTTTTGGTAATTATTGTTTGGTCTGTTATAGTTCGATCTATTATATGAGTTATTCCTTGATTGATTGTTCGGGTAATTCTGGTTTCGGTTGTTTGAATAACTTCTATTCCGATTATTTGAGTAGTTTCTATTCCTATTGTATGATGAATTTCGTGATTGATTGTTTGGATAATAATTATTTCTTGATTGGGAATTAGATCTAGAAACAAATCGTTGTGTATTTGAATTTGATCTGGAGTAGTTATTTCGACTATTTGGTCTATTGTAGTGATTTTGTGATGAATTTTGTGTATTTCTTCGTTCTGGCGATCTTCCTCTATAACTTGAGTTATATGGTGATTGATTTCTTGTATAATTTGTATTGTTCGGGAGTGGTTTTCCTGAACTGTTGTTGCTGTGGACTGTTTTGTTCGGTAGATTTTGATCTTTTTTCATGTATTGATAGAATGATTTATTTGGTTCTTTATATTTTTGAGGTTTATTTTGATTGTCTTGCTGTTTTTGTCTACATTCGGAAATACTATGTCCGTATCGTCGGCAATAATTACACCATTTTTTGAAAGATGGTTTGCCTTTAAAGTTTGGGTGTTTTTCGTAAATATTGAGTATTTCAGTGATTTTTTCAACGAGATCTGTATCTGATTCCTGTATATTGTTTATATTTGTGGAAGCTGTTTCAATTCTGTTAACGTATTGTAATTTCAGATTTTCCGTTTCTTCGAGTTTCATTGTGATTTCTGCTTGTTCTAGTTTGTCTACTAGTTTTCGAAAATCTAAATCGGGTTCTTGAATTGACGAAGGATGGGATGCTCTCTTTTTTATTGCTATTTTCCTTAATTGTGGTGTTAAGGTCATCATTAAGATTTCTGTCATCTTTGTGTTTTTATAGTCATGTGTATTTAATGAATATGCTTTTCGAACTAGTGTTTCGATTCGTACTGCTAATTGCTTGATGGTTTCGTTTGGTAATCTGCGAATTTCATTACATAAAACTCTTTGTTGTTGTTTGTTTCTTTCGGAGTCAAACATTTTTGAAAATTCTTGTGTAAATTTTTTCCAATTTGATTTTATTTCTATAGGCAATACTGAAAACCATTTTTGGGTTGCGCCATCTAGAGTTGTTTGTATTAACGCTGTGCGTCGATGTATCCAGTTTTGATGTAGTGGCGTATTAATTGGTTCAGGTCCTATAATTAAAATCAAATTTGCTGTGACTGCATTTAAATAGTCTTCTACAGAATATTCAGGGTCTGTTCCTGTGAATACCATTAAAGGTTTATTTGATGTTATTGATGATCCACCCATAAGGTATGGATTCATCGTCATTTGTAATGATTCTGCTGCATTTGGCATTTGAGAAAAATTTGAAAGTTGATTTCTTGTTATTTCGTGTTGTTGAAGATAATATGGGAGTGGTATTTCATTTTGCATTTGTGCTGGTTGGTACGAGTTTGCAATCATTGGGTTTTGTTGCTGAATTGGTTGAAAAGATTTATTAATTGGGTTTTGTTGTTGAATTGGTTGTTGAATTTGTGTATCTATTGGTTGTGGAGAAAAAATTCTATGATATGTATGTGGTTTCTGTATTCCTTGTCCACGATATTCTTGATTATAGGGTGTAAATATATCTGGTTGTAAGAAATCATCATCTGAGGATAAGTAATCCATTTGATAAGATGTTTGTTTTTTATTTTTATTTTGTTGAAAAAATGGATAGTTTTCACTACGATCCTGTGGAGGATGTAAATTTGTTTGGAAATTTACTGAATTAGGTGGTGCCATTGGGTTATCCCAGTTTCGAGATCTTGTATAATTACTAAAAATTTTTCGTGGTTGATAATTTGTTTTTGATGGATGTGTGTAATTATAATTATGGTCTGCAAAGTTGTTTCTAGTGAACGTTTTGCGTGTTTTTGGCGGTATTGTCATGGGTCTGTATGTTTGGTAATCCATGTGTGAATATTTTGGGGCAACCGAAGGTTTAACGGTTGATTGTAATGTTACCTGTGTTTGTGAAGAATTTGTATTTCTTGGTGTTGTTAAGTTTGGACGTATTGGTGAAATACTTTGTTGTGTAGTTGTTGTATGTACGATTTCTTCATTTATGAAGTGTGATGGTGTCTGGATATCTTGTTGAGTAAGATTCCTAGTTCCATTGAGGTTTTCATTGTGTATGACTGTAGAGTTTAAACTATTATTTTGCATATCGGGTAAAAATGTATTATAGTTTAATGGTGTTGCATCAATGGTTAATGGTATTACTCGTACATAATCTCTTACATAAGATATCGTACTTATTGCTTGACTTGAGATTGATTGTGGGAAGTTTATGAATGCGGGATGAGACCATTCGGGGTCCCAAACATAGTCTGATTGTTCTGTGATGGCAGTGTCATCGTTTGAGTTTTGGGGTCTAAAATTTTTTCTTGCTTGTGAAATTAAATCAATATTATGTGTGAAATAATCTATTATGAACCATGCCAAAATTTTTTGTAAGTCGTGTTTTGTATGTTGTGAAACTTCATCTTTCGTGAAATTTTCTTTAATTATATTTAGAAAACTAGAGAGTAGTGTGATTTCATGTCGTACTCTTATATGTTTCGATGTTTCTGTCGGTGAGACATTTGGTATCTGGATTTCGTTTTCTAATATCGAGATATAACTATATATTATCGCAAAAACTTCATTGGTGAATATGGAGTTTGCTCTTTGTGAGTTATGATATTGGATGCTTTTTATATATTCTGAGAATACTTTTGAGAATTCTAAATCAAGGTCGTCTGTTTGAATTATATATTTACTGTGATTCTGGTTTGGTGAGCTGAATTCTATGGAGTAGATTCCTTATTGTTGTGTTAGGTTACATATATCTTTTAGATAGTGATCGATAATTTGTCTTTTGATTTTTACATCTGGGAACTCTGTTTTACATGGACTGATTCCGGGTTCAAACAAATTTAAGAGTAAATTTTTGCAGAATATATGCTGTCCTCTATCAGTGGTTGCATCTACGATAAAGGGGAAAATATCATCATCATCTGGACTTTCTTCACCTGGGGTGTGCGTTGAGCTCATTTTTTCGTTCGATGACTGTTAATATGTAATTATCAATGTGTCTAATTGGTTGATTCCAATTGTATAAATGTACTGGTTTGTGTTTATACTGCTTTTTTATTCTTCTTTTTCCTCTTTTTGATGAATTTGAAGTTGTTTCTGAGTCAGAGAAATATAATTGATCGTGAATTGGGCAATTTTTATCTATTGATTCTTTTAGTTTATAAAGTTCGTCTAAACTGTTGGTTTCTGATTCTGAAAATGCGTTTCGATTTTTTGAAAATCTTTTTCGTGTTATTTGTCTTTGTTTAGTTATTATTTTTCTCTTTAATGTTTGTCGTTTTGTTCTAATGTATCCAACTGTTTGTGTATGAGGTGTGATTACAAGGTCGTATTTTTTGTTATTTATTTCACAATTGTGTAAAACGATTGTTTGTTTATTTCCTAGGTTTTTAAATGACATAAGGTTTAGGATGACGGATGCAAAAGGTTGTTAAATGATTTCTATTTGCTTAAACTGTTAGTCCTTACGATTTTTTTGTTAGCCTAACCTGGGTCTATTTGTTCAGGGTTGGGGAGAAAAGTATATCGATTCCGAAGAATGATTTTATACTTTCTCGTGGCTAGTATAAGCTAAGGTGTTAACTTACTTAATCTTACTTAAGGGTAGTGATTGTGTTCAGGGTTGGAGAATAGTAAATCGATCCACAGGGTTCAGGTATAATTAGAACGCGAGTAGTTCGTTAGATACTATTTTAAACTTACTAAGTCTAAGATTTATCCTGGGTCTGGTAAGAGGGGGGATCAAGTGAAGGATGAATAACCGAAGTTCTTCACTGTTTATCCTAATTTGAATGATTAGTTTTGTTCAAAAATTTCTATTAGTCCTGGGTTTTTAGAAAGGGTTGGATAGTGAATCGACGTTTGAGGTCGTTAGACACTCGTTTAGTGGGTGGGGGAGAACAAAGTTGTTCTTTTTGATCCAAGGATAGGCCTTGATGATCAAGTTTTAAATTTAATTAAATAGAAAATGATTTAAGATCCAAGGATAAGCCTTGATGATCTGATTTTAAAATTAAGTGAATTTAAGTTTAAAATGTTTTAAATTTGTGTAAAGAATAGATTTAGTATTTTTATGATATTAGTGAGCTTATGATTGCTGTTATGTTTAGACGATGAAGCTGGAACAACAGGATGATTTATAATTACTAATCATTTATTGTCATGCTACTAATTTTTATTTTGATTTTTCAATAAATATTTTTCAAACATGTTTTGTATATTACTGCAGAATTTTGGAAAACGATCTGAGATCTTTTTATCAATCGCTATTGTATATCAATAATTTTGTTTAGCGCCTGAAATGATTTTGAAGATTGACTTCAAAATTTTATGTTTGCAAATGAAAATCTAAATTCATTGCTAGTAGTATTCTAAATACAAAAGTTTGTTCTGGCTTTTGCCGAACTATCATATAACTATATGGTAAGTTTCTGCTTTGTCGTATGTCGTCTCTGGTTCGAGGTCTTCTTCCAATTCCGGGTAGTTCTGTTATCGTTCGGAATATTGGCTCTGATCTATTGAGTCGTAGAGACATTTCGATTAAATTATTGTCGTATAACATTTTGTAAATGTTTTGTCTAAATTCTAATCTATTATTGGTTAATGCTAAGCTATTAAGGTCTTGTTCGAGACTTATGGTCGCACCAGATGAGTTATAATCGATGGGTATAACTCATAGAGTAATTTCGGATAGGGTACACCGTCTGCTCGTCACGCTATCTTATTTTCGGCCGGATAGATTCGTGCAACTTCTTAGTCTAATACCGATCCTAATCTTACTCTTATACTATCTAGTCTCAGGTTGTTTAACTAGCCTCTGCTAGGCTCAATAGATCTAGGGTATACTGGTTTATTGCGGCTGCTGAAGTACTCGGGAGAGTTCAACTAATTTCTAAGTTAAATTCAAATCTCTCTGGTGCTGAAATTACAAGTAATTTCAGCACTTACAAATAAGTGGATTGTTAGTTAGATGGATCATGATTGGTTAATATTAAATACTTTACATTGGTAAAATATCTAATTTATCCAATCATAAAATGTAGTTTAGATCAGGTTCCAATTAAAACTATGCGAGATACGAGTTAAATGTTTGCAGAATTATGAGTCATGGCTGAATTTTTCTGGAAAAATTTCACAAATTACCTTCGTTCGATAGCTAAATAAGTGGAAAAAAAACAATGTTACTGTAAACTGTTCCCATCAATTTTTTGCTGAAAAATAGGACACAACCAAAGATCTGGTTAATTCTTACAGAACTATTTTTAGGATTTGAAAAACAAGTTTGACACTAAACAGTCTTCACTGGGCGAAATCAAAGCAAAACTGGCCAAGGCTTCAACTTCTTACGGAGGTGTAGTTTTCGAAGACGTCAATTCCGAGTACGAAAAAATCTCCAAAGCCATGGAATCATTCAGTGCCACTACAATCGCAAAACGAAAAGAGATTATTGAAAAAGTAAATGAAAATCTAGAACGGGATGTGCACTCAGTCGAAAAGCAGTTGGCAGAAATTATCAAGAAAGCAGAGCAGCTGAAGGCACCAGCAACGTCGCCGGTCCAGCTAAAGGACAAAAGCGGCACTCTCAATGTTAGTTTTTGCTGTTTTTTCGAATCCCAATTGAGTATTTTTACTACAAAAAATGTATGCCTGCTCTATTGGAGTGATTGGTAAAGCCGCCTTATGTGCCGTTATCAACTACTGGACTAGCTTTAACTTGCGCGCTAGTGAAAATTTGACAATAATAAGTTCTAGTTTCCTTAATCTCGAGAAAGAGCTTTGCGAATCGTATCTCTCTAACTTTCGCCACAAAATAGGCAGTAAAAAATAAACTGATTTTTTTTGCTTCCAGAGCGACTAATTACAAGGTTTCAAGGCTTTCCGCGCCTGTTTTTCACACAAATAGCACTATCAGTTTTGTGCATTGTGGTTGCACCCGGTTGTAAAGGAGAATCAAATAGGTTTGAAACCGATAAACAAGTCTGCTCGTATATCAAGGCAAATATAGAAAACTTATAAATTTTGGACAATATCAAAATGTGAAATTTTGATTCGTAAGAATTTATTACGACCGATTAGCTAGCCTCGATACATTTTGGAACGATTTTGTTGTGCGGGATAATTCGCCACGCATAAATAATTCGCGTTAATGCTCTCAGCTTTATGAAAAAAATTCTTCAAAGCGCGCATAATTTGGTTCAGAACTTGGACAATTTGGCATTTTCAAACCCCCAGAACTTTACAAAACTTGATTGGAGAAGAAATGACTTTTCATATTTGAACTCAGGAAGTCGATATCTTCAAAAGGAAATTAAAAAAAAATTGTTGAAAAAAATTATTTCGATCGGCAAAAATTGACTAAATAAAAAAATCACACCGAACATGACTATTCCGTTTTCTTCGAAAGTCAAAACAATTATTAATCCTGAAATGGGGGCTCAAAAAATAGAACATAGGTAAAACAGCATAAGCCTTTGCTAGTTTTATTTACGTATTACTGCGTGCGTTTGTAGCTAAATTTGCTATTCTGGACGAACACTGCATATCATTGTTCTGAAATAACTGTGAACATGTAGGCATGGCTATTTAGTGGTAGATCCATAACTATTTATTCATTTTCACTATTTTTAGGCAAAAAAACCGAATAAAAGCTTAATCACTTTGTTGTGCGCTTTTACACTCAAATTTCTGATTCAAAATATTGAGATCGGTAGCCCGTTGTCGATTAGTATCATTAAATCATTGACTAATATGTAATAAAGCATCTTTTTAAAAATTTCAATATTCTATGCTATTTTGTTTTTATGCTAAAATTACGTTCCCCAAAATTTTAATGGGATAATTTATTTCTCAATTTTGACCATATTTGTATTTCAGACAACCAGGCGGGTAAACCAACGGTTAAACTTTAATATTGATGCTGATGTGAGATTGGGGTTGGGGTTTGGTAAAAAAAAATTGAATTTGACTACCTTTTCAAAAGAAACAATAAGAGTTTTTTTTGCTGCATATTTTTGCTGCAAAAATGAATTGTTGTACGAACTGCAAAGTTTTTTTTCCGGGCACTAGTTATTTAAATAAACGTGAACTTTGAAACGCATTTCATAGCAGCACTATTTGGACACCAAATTTTAGTATCGAAATGATTTTTTGAGGTTTTCCGCGCTTT